>NC_133489.1:11443549-11467397 GCF_025370935.1 Choristoneura fumiferana
ACTGCTTGTAAATTGTAATTTGTAGCTTCGTGAAATAGGGCACAGAAGTCTTACAGCCTTTTCATAAAAAGTTAGAGCCTCCTTGAAGGCTCCTTGAAGGCCGATGCTAAAAACATGATTCATAAACGTCTGTTAGCGCTAATCAGTCGATCAAGGCTCTGCTAAAGTTAGAGGACCGTAGACCCTCCTTTATCTCCCTGCTAAGTCACAAAATGGCCGCCACAAGTTTGAACAGCTGACTTTGACAAGAGCAAAAAACCATACGAAGATATTTTATAGTAATACGCAAAGATTAAAAAAAAAACTGGAAAAATTTATTTCAGGAATTTGTATTTAAAAATCCTCTAAATTAGCAACAATAAATTAACAATAAATATATAAAAAAATTAGGATGATTAACATAATTATGGCTTTTTGCACAACATAACATGCGAATCGGAAATGGCGGGAAAACAAACATCTCGCTTTTTATTTTTTTTTCCTGCTAATTTGCTGTCACTGCTGTCAATTTTTTTTTTTAAATTATCGATTAGGCCATTTTTTGTCTTTGATTTGTCAAGGTGGCCAACATAACGCGTCTAATCCGTCTATCAGCAGCTCAACAACTAGCAGACTGCTAGCAAGTGTTTATGAATCATACTTCTTGACAACCGTCTATTAAGCCTAATCAGTCTGCTAAGTAACAGACCGATCAAACCTCAATTAAGGTTTTTTTATGAATAAGGCTGTTATTGTTTTACGCATTCGGAATCACAATCGTTTTCATCACTTTTCTGTCACACAGTAAGATGAGGGTCTGAAGAAGACGGTGAATGCGATTGCGAATGTCAAAGCGTAAAGCAGAGTTTAGACTTGCAGGAAAATCGTGCAAGTTGCATTACATTGCGGCGCTCGATTGACCACTACAAACTCGTTGGCTTTACGGCTTCGCAATGTAATGCAACTTGCACGATTTTTCTTGCAAGTCTAAATTCGGCTTTAGACAATACGGCCTAGCATAGCTAAGTTGTTAGTGACCCTGACTACGAAGCTCGAAGTTGCGGGTTCGATCCTCGTGTCTTTCCGAAATATTTCGGCACTACTTTGAGAAAAGCCCGTATCTCCGTAATTTTTCTGGGTGAACTTTGTGAATATTATTTCAAGAGTCAATTTTGCTGACGCATTGATTTGAGATACAAGATTTTTTCAAAGCAGTGACGACTTGTGTGATGATAGGAATGTCTGTACTTGAGTCTTATTTAAATATGTATATTTATCTATATTATGCATATTTATCCGTTGTCTAGCACCCGTATATGTACTTAGATTGGGGCTAGGTCAATTTGTGTATTAATTATTACTATTGCCATTAGATACCCTACCTGTCACTATTGTACCTTTTTTGTCAAACTTAAACCCTAAAATTGCTAAAAGTGGCTCCGAAGCGGTAACGTTTCGTGTGCTCTGGCTACCCCATTTGGGAATACAGGCGTGATGTTGATTGTGTCATTGTGTGATGTTGTGTGTGTGTGTGTGTGTGTGTGTGTTATTAGATTTTTCTCATTTATTGACATATTTTGTCCTGTTTTTGTGGACGATTTTTTTATTTTATATTTAATTTTATCGTATTGATATTTTGATAATTTTTTTATTATTTATTGATTGATGGTTCTAATTTCTTAAATATTGTCTAATTGTTATTATTAAATTTTAAAAATTTCATTTCAATTCTATTTTTATATGAAATTTCGTAGTAATTTGCACTAACATACTTGATTATTATTTTTTTCTAAACATTTGATGGTCCTTTTCTGAATTTCTTATAATTACCTGACATGTATTTATAATGTGCTAGTTTTTGCCTGCGGCTTCGCCTGCGTGGAAGTCGATTATCGCGTGCTCGCGTGCGTGTTTTCCGGGATAAAGAATAGCCTATGTCACTCTCTGGCTGTAGGCCAGCTACTATATGCAATGAAATAAATAAGGCGACTATCTCTAAGTATGCCAAAAATCATGTCTATCCGTCGCTCCGTTTTGACGTGAAAGACTGACAAACGTACAAACGCACATACTTTCGCATTTATAATATTAGTATGGTTTTCTTCATAGGTTAATAAATAAATCTAATCTAATCTATTATCGTAGCCTTTATGCATCCCACTGCAGTTCACACGCCTCCTTTCAGAAGGAGAGGGCTTGAGCCGTAGTTCCCACGCGGGCCCAGTGCGGATTAGGAACTTTACACACACCATTGAATTGCTACGCAGAAATTTTGCAGGTTTCCTCACGATCTTTTCTTTCACCGTAATAAAGCTCGTGGTAAATTTCAAATGTGATTTCGCACATTAATTTCGAAAAACTTAGAGATGCGAAGTGGGATTTGAACCCACGATCCTCTGCTTGAGAGGTTATAGTCCAACCAGTAGGCCACCACGGCTTTAATAATAATCTTTGTATACAATAAAATAATTGTTTATAATTCATTAAAACGTCATTCGTCGTCAACGTCACGTATTAACCTCATTTGTAATTGGACTGTAACGCATTATGATTTAATTTTATTTGACATTTTGTATAAGTTTATTCATTCTCTTCGGGTTCGTGAGTGCGACTCGCACTTGACTGGTTCTAAGCTCCTAAGCGTGATTCCAATAAGGCGGCATTCACGAGTCGGGCATCGAACCCGCGGCGGCACGCCACCCGCATTCCTCGGCGACAATTACGTCATACACGCATAATTTCATTAAACATAATGCTTTAGTATGGCAAAGCTTTAAGAACAGCATTGCATGGCGGCGTTTCGTCGATTAATTAAAATTGAAATTGTGCGAATATTTTAAAGTTAAATTTTTATTTTTATTAAAATTACGTAGGTACCAAATTTTCACGCTTTCTGAATTTATTGGTATGTTTCAGATTTACTGTTAGTTCATTAATAAATATTTATGTTTTTTTATTATTGTTATTTATTACAAGGCAAATAGTATTAAAAGAAGCCGTGGTGGCCTAGTGGTTTGACCTATCGCCTCTCAAGCAGAGGGTCATGGGTTCGAACCTCGGCTCGCACCTCTGAGTTTAAAATTCATGTGCGGAATTACATTTGAAATTTACCTAGAGCTTTGCGGTGAAGGAAAACATCGTGAGGAAACCTGCACCAACCTGCGAAGCGATTCAATGGTGCGTGCGAAGTTCCCAATCCGCACTGGGCCCGCGTGGGAACTATGGCCCAAGCCCTCTTGATCTGAGAGGAGGCCTGTGCCCAGCAGTGGGACGTATATAGGCTGGGATGATGATGATGAAATAGTATTAAATATACGCAAAATGTGCAAAAAGCTAAAACCTGTGCTGGTGAAAATGGTTGATCTGTTTATTTATTCTGGCAGAAACTGGTTAATATTTTCTATAGTCGAGAAAAATATAATTCTTATTAATTTAATTTTTAGCACATTTTGCGAGTGGTACATATTTTGGAATTTGTACTTTTTGCGAATGATTATCTTTTTTGCTTGTTTCGCTGGTTTTACCGTATGAGTTGTGCACATTTTACGTATAATGTACATTTTGCGTATTGTACCTACTTTATGCTCCGAAGAGGTTATTATAGCCATAGAAGCTAGGTTAGCTGAAGAGATCCCTTTTTAGGGATAAGCTCGCCTTGTTCTCCTCTCTGTGTATTTGTATTTTTATTTTTTGTGCAATAAAGAGTTTTACATACATACATACATAGAAGGTGCGGGCTTAAAGCAAAGCCCTATTTGAAACAAAGTCATATTTTATTTTCCTAGCTGAGTCTGTATTTAAATTTATCTAAGATACATTTTATTGATGAGTGTCTAAGTGCTAAAACATTGAAAATCCACTGTTTTCTCTTCCACAATTTTAAACGCCAAGTGAATTTCAAATTGGAAATGAAAGTGCTAATCATGCTCATAAAACAATATAGGTTAATTCCCTTAAAACACTCACCAATATTCATACTTAAACTCAGTAACGTTTGATACGCGCAATAATTCTTCTCGCATTACAATAAAAATAAAACTGGAAACCTTTTACGTGGACCGTACTTCTGCAAAAACACTCCAACGTTGAACAGAGAGAAGTACGCTTGACTCGCTCGCACGCACACGTTACTGTATAACCTGTCTCTGTCGGTGGTTCTTACGTAGTACCGTCAGGTCGTAAGGGAACGAAAGGATTTTGATACGTGATTGTAATAAGGGATGAAGGGACTTTTTTTTCTTACCGCGAAGTAGGGCTGTAACGTATTACAAGGAATAACACTTATACTTCCGGCTGGTTTTATTCTTTTTTATGGAATTGGTCAGTTATTTTTTTTGGTGGGAAATTTAAGGGCCTACGTTAGTGGTTTATTTGCATAAAAATATACCAATATTAAATATTGACGGCCAGACAGTCAAGTGGTTAGAGAACCTGACTACGTAGTTTGAGGTCCCGGGTCAATCCCCAGTCAGGGCATTTATATGTACAATAGAAATGTTTTTTCTGGAGTAATGAACATTTGATATGTATTTAAGTAGGTATGTATTTTTATCCACTTAAGTATGTCTATTCGTTGCCTTACCCTTACCCTATACCACTACCCTTAGCATAAGCTATGCTTAGTTTTGGACTAAGACAGTTGGTGTCAATTGTTCATGCTATTTATTTATTACAAACGCGGTAATTCTGGGGGTCAATCCGTCTGATTTTTTATTTCAGTAGTAACAGTAATGCCAATAATTTATGATATTTGGCCAAGAGATAGCTTGTACAGTCATTAATATCTGCCACAGCGGAGCGTGCAAAAATATCTGACACGTTCTTCCGGCCCTAGAAATAGAGTTTATGGTTTTTAAGTATTTTATTTTATTATATTTTTATGAGACTTTCTGCCAAGTTTCTTGCGGCGCATTTCTTGGCATGATGGTCTTTCCGAAAGCCTGGTAGTAAAAAAAACGTGTAAAAGTGCCTATTGCGGCCTATTTACTGAATAAATCATTTGAATTTGAATTTGAATTTTGAATGAATTAAGAGTGTATAGATATTTAATAAGCACGTTTGTTGTGTCAGATATTGGTGTTGGTGTCTGTACATCTATATTTTTACAATGGGTTTATATCAGTGAGCATAATATTGTTGCTAGTGGTTACTTTCTAAAATATCTATAATAAAATTGACTTCTTTTTAAGTTGTGTCGATCCTTATGTACATTATGTCCAATTATCGTTACCTAATATTTAGCTCTCCATTGAAAGTCTGCCCAGACATTTCGGCTTACCTGGAATGAAGAAAAAAATAGTTAAATTTTATGTAGAAGAATGAAATTAGGCATTTAAATTAGTGACTTTTATAGTCTAATAATGAATAATTATTAAAGTAAAATAAAGAATCGAATATATTTTTAGAGACATAAATGATTAAGTACTAAAAGTGCGTGAAATCAAACATGCTGCAAGAATTGATTTCGAAGTATTGATATGCAAGTTTATTAAATCCTGTAAAATTAAATAACATTAACGTTGCCATTAAAATATCACACGTGATCTCTTATATAATGTGATGTCTTTAAGTTATAAATCTCTAAAACGATTTTATCGAAGTGAAGATATTGCGCAAATGACACGTTCGTAGACGCTCTACGCGCGTAGCATCCGCTACGACACGTAGCACTTTTTTCCAGCCGACCTGTTAAAGTGCTACGAATTATTTCCACAATATATATTGAGATGTAAAGGCTGACATGATGAAATTGCTGAATTATAGAAAAACCTCGCCATAGCGCAGAAAACCAATAGAACTAATTTCTTGCACTGGTAACACTAAATTCAAATGCCATTTGCCTATTGCTGTCAAAGCTTAACGTTGTTTGCGCGTGGTATTTTATGGTTCAGATTTTTATTTTCTCAAAAGAATATAATATTCACTTACAAATGGTTTGGGAACCTATCTTAGTGTACGAGTATACATGCGTGGTATTTTAAAGTGTTTTTTGTGGTTTTGTGCGGTAAAATCCCGAATATTATCCATAGCCTTGGAACGAAAAATTATTCGCAATGTATAAAACATTAGCGACAATTAAATATAATGTATTGTCATAAAAAAAGCTGAGGGATTAGGAAATATTCCTTTAAATAATATCACCGACACCGTTGTCAATATGACTGATAGGTATCGTATAGAAAGTGTAAAGAATGTTGCAATATAAAACGTAGAAGTGCTCCCTCGCGTCAGTTTTTTATATTTCTGGTCAGCCTTTAATAAATTGACGCATTTCCAATTTAAAAAAAAATGGCTAAGTGCGAGTCGGGCTCACGCAGGGAAAGTGAGTCAAGTGAAAGTCGGGCTGTGAGAAACTGAGAAGAGGGAAATAAGGTAAAACAATCACAATGAAATTTGGAACCAAAACCAATAGAAACCCTCTCATCTCTAGTCGAAACAGCTGAGCGGAGCGAGGCGAGGTAAATGAAGCGTTTCTATTGGTTCATGAAAAACACATTCCTCGCAAGATCTGGTGAAACGGAGCCTTAACCTGTGAAGCAATGAGGGCTATCGCGTATGAATTCGCCACTAGAGGCGCTAGTGTGCGTGAGATCTCCGAAATGTCAAATCTCATAGTTTTCGGTGAGCTACGCGGGTTTTTTATAATTAGAATAAATTTTGAATATTTTGCAATATCTGAAATTAATTATAGCATATATGCGTTCTGGGGCAATGAATGTCTGGTTTTGAGACAGTTTTGTCTTTCGTAAACCTTTGTCCTGCCTTTTTTCCGAACAAAACGGGACTATGCAACACTGTGGCATGCTCGATATTTTTATGGCGGTTTAAGGTGTATTAAATATGATTTTAATCTAAACTTTGTTTTCACGCCCGTAATAACAGACTTTGAAAGCCATACTTAAAAACCTCACGCTACAGTGCGCCATCTAGTGAGACAAAAAAACGATAGCCTCATTCAATGCGTGTGAAGTTACCAATCCGCACTGGGCCCGTGTGGGAACTACTCAAGCCGTCTAAGTCTGAAAAGTCCCCTGTGTCCAGCAGTGGGACGTACATAGGCTGGGATGGTAATGATGGCGATGCCACTTATACTTGGTTGGATAGGCATTTAACTAAACGTAAACAAAACAACGTCAATTGGTGTCTGAAATATTGAAATTCCCCCATTAAACTACCTAAACATTTACATTTCTGTATTGTAATACACTAGTCTAGTTTGTATCACAATGATATAAGTAAAATGTTTGAAATTCTTGAATGTCCAAATCTGGCAGTTGGCAGTTTGTTTACATTTAGTCAAATACCTATCCAAACCAAGTATAGTTGTTTTACATTTTTACTCTCAGTAAAAATCAGCCCCTATCTACAAGACATAGTTCTAGCAGCAGAACCCGCCTTAGGGGGCATTAAACTCGTCTAAAGGCGGCCGTCCACCGCGATAAACCGCCGCACTCGCCTCTGATTTCATTTACAATTCATTTCATATACTTAGCCGCGCCTCTGATCGACTGCAGGGTTGGCTCTGCTAGCCTGTTGCTTTTATTTTAAAGTAACTATTACCAGTAAATTTGCCAGTTTCCCGTAGGAAGCTCATAAATTCCCGGGATAAAATAATGGCTTATGTTATTCGCTGATAAATCAATTAAATTAAATTATAAGGGGTCTTTAACCAATGTGTGTTGCCAGTAATGACATATGGATCCGAGACGTGGTGCTTCACTATAGGCCTTATAAATAGGCTCAGAGTTGCTCAGCGAGCTATGGAGAGAGCTAAGCTTAGGGTTTCTCTACGGGATCGAATAAAAAGGAGATACGTAGAAGAACAAGGGTCACCGACATAGCCAAGCGAATTAGCTCGTTGAATGGGCGGGCCATATAGCACGGAGAACAGATGGCCGTAGGGGCCGAAAAGTTCTCGAGTGGAGACCGCGGATTGGCAAGCGCAGCGTAGGACGTCCACCAACGAGATGGACGGATGACCTGGTTAAAGCCGCGGGTTCACGGTGGATGCAGGCCGCTGCCAGCCGAAGCGACTGGAGGTCTGAATGTCTGGATGATGAATGATGATAAAATTATAAAGACCGCCACCAATTTCGATTCAAAATTTCGATTTGGGGTTTCGAACGCAGTAAATACATGCAAATCTATGGACTACATACGGATGGTATAAATAGTTTTCCGTTCGAACTTTCCTCTAATTCGGAATTCCGCATGGTGGCCTGTGCCTTCAGAATTCAGCCGTCAGAATAAAACTCCTAAAAAATTCCCAACCCTTCCCTTCGGAATTTCGAATCGGAAGTTTAGGTTAGAGGGTTTAGGTTTAAGTTAAGTTTGAAGTTTTAATTTTTGAAAGTTGCAGAACTAAAGTAGTTTTATTTGGGTAAACCTGTGTTTTAATTTTTTGCTCCTGTTATAGGGTGCACCCGGTATTGAAAGTTTCTAACATAGTTGTTTAGTTGTCAATGTATTACTAACAGATGGATAAATGAACTAAAATAATTTCCTTGCTCACCCGCGACCTTACGATAGCTAAGCTTATGCAAAATATGCGTGTTCATGCAGTTCCTCCACCTCCACACTGTAAGAACACACACAAATCACACAAACCACCCATCTATCACCACCACCACACTACACTGACGCGTTTCGAACTCAAACAGAGCTCATCTTCAGAGTGACACAACCGTACACCATGCTACCAGTTGTTAGACTAACGAACCACAACCACCGTTTTAACTTGTCACTGTAACTCCCCAAGTACCACAATACGTTTTATGAAACAAAACAAAACTACCCAAAATTATTAATAAAAATTTTTAACCGTCCTTCAAAACTACCTTGATTTTTTATTTATTTACAGTCAAGGCATGTTTTATTAACTACCATTGCTGAAATTAGATCCAAGCCGTAGCAAGGAGATGAAACTAAATTTACCTGCTCATTAATAATAGACCCATACTGTTGTATCTAATTATCTCCATGCATTCTAAAACATCGAGACGAAACCCCTTGCCACAATAATGTAACACTTCATACGAATCGGAGTCCGATAAAGAATGATTTAGTTCCAACAAATGTTTGGCAAAATTCGACTTATCAGGATGCTCATTCCTATATGCCGAAACATGCTCTTTAAATCTAGCATTAAAACTGCGTCCTGTCTGACCAACATATACTTTACTGCAGTCATTACAAGTGAGCTTGTATACACCCGATCTAGTTCCTTTATATACCTTCTCTTTGTGGTTACAAAGTTTAGAGTACAAAGAGTTGTTAGTTAGCGATGGTAACACGCATACTTCACAGCAAACACACACACACAGTCTTCTAACAAATATAGGTGTAGCATTTCATACGTTGGTCGTTTGTCTGATAGAATTTGTGGTATTTTAAAATCAAACAATGTTAAGGTAGCCTTTAAGACTAACAACTCTTTGTACTCTAAACTTTGTAACCACAAAGAGAAGGTAGATAAAGGAACTAGATCGGGTGTATACAAGCTCACTTGTAATGACTGCAGTAAAGTATGTGTTGGTGCATGAACACGCATATTTTGCATAAGCTTAGCTATCGTAAGGTCGCGGGTGAGCAAGGAAATTATTTTAGTTCACTGATATGGACCTCCGCAAAGTAACGCCTGATTCAATAAATTAGATGGATCAATGTTCTGGAATATATGCATACATGCATAGAAAGGATTAGGTAGGATTTGCTAGCCACCCGCCCCGGTTTTGCTGGGGTATGATGAAAATGAGACAAAATATATAAGCACTCTCTGCCTCACCCAATCACTTGCTTTAAAAGTATGGAGATTTACAAATTAGTTTTTCTTCCTGTTGCAAATAATTTTGCTAATGTTTTAAAAGCCGCTGAACTAATGTTATTCTGTTGGACGATCTTTGTTTTAATTATTTGCTCGTAGGCCACACCAGGTATATAAGCTGTTTTTTTTCTAGCATTATAAAACTTTTTTTTCTAAAAACAATAGTTTTCCCCGCATCGCCAACCTTAGCATTTAGGTGTCGGTATAAAGTTACCCCAAGAGTGGGGTATACATTCCTCATTCCCCCTCCCCGGTCGTAACATCACGCGTACGTATGTGTGAGTTTATAATTGTGCGATTGTGACGTATCAGAAGGGACGGCGATTTGTGTTTTTGGAAATGTCCTTTGCTAAAGATACAATAAGAAGAAGACGATACAATAACTATACAAGCAGCGTTCTAACTAGGTAACCGTTGCATGTATGTATATACTTAAAGAATGAGCAACGCAAAGCAGAAAAAAATATTTTTACAAGATTTTATTTAACTTGCCCTGTTTGTTTACTTCTTTACTTATTTATTTGTTTGTTTGGGTCAAATTTAGCTTCCAAGATTTGACCCAAACAAAACTTCAAAATTATGTAAATCTAGTATATTTTTTTTTTAATTTAATGCATTGTAAGTATTATAGTAGTGTTGTAGTATTATGGCTCCGAAGCGGTAACGTTTGGGAATACAGGCGTGATGTTTGTGTAAGTATTATATTGTAAATCTGGTGACAATACAATCATCTGGTGGTGGAATCCTGATAGATCGGCCAGGATCGTCTCCGCAGAACGGTTAATGGTATCGGCTTGAAATTTGGTACGGAAATGTAGCTGGGATAACAATGCAAGGACAGTCAACAAAAAGTACAGTCAGCAAAAAAAGCTTGTTAATTCAAATGTACATAAATATTTCGCAACAAAAGTTTAAATAATAACCTAACCAACAATAAGTTGTAAAACCGCCGACTTTGTTACTTCAAAGTTCAATATCTCAAAAACGGCTGAACCGATGCTAAAAAAACCTGCTTTCAATTAAAAATAACCGCTTTCAAATCGGTCACCCGTTTAAGAGCTACGGTGCCACAGACAGACAAACACACAGACACACTGAGACACATAGCGGTCAAACTTATAACACCCCTCTTTTTGCGTGGGGGGTTAAAATGTGTTTCATTGTCAACCTTTTGTGTCACGTCAATGTCATTTTAAGTTTGTAAATTTTAAAATTTGACCTTTACAATGTCTGTTAAAAAGGAATACGAGTACGCTGTTTTAACGCTCATAATTAATTATCTTTTTAACAATAAGTACGAGTGAGGCCACTAGTTAATTGGATAAATGAACTTCATTTGACCTATTGAATGTTCTCTTGCAAGTTAAAACATTAATAAAAAACCGTTGAATAAAAGCTAAAGTAATATATATAATTATATAATAGGGGTATTGCAGATGCGTTGCCAACCTAGAGGCCTAAGATGGATACCTCAAGTGCCAGTAATTTCATCGGCAGTCTTACTCTCCACGCCGAAACACAACAGTGCAAGCACTGTTGCTTCACGCAGGATTAGCGAGCAAGATGGTGGTAGCAATTCGGGCGGACCCTGCACAAGGTCTACCACTTTGCGAAATTTGGATCGTCCCCTGAAATGAAATGAAATTATTTCTTTCGCAGGAACAAACACAGGTGTTTACAAATATTACACACCGCCTGCCCGTCTGCCTTTGGCATCTATCTTAAGAGTAAACCAAACTTAAGAACTCATCTTGAGACAGCTTCTCGGTTGACCTAATACGCAGCGCGGCTCACTCAGTGCGTGCCTGTGTTTGCTTGAGGAATGCGAGTGCATTTGGAAACTATCTCTAGACTTATTTTTATTTAAACGGGGCAAGCGTGTTTAATGAATAATCACATGTCAACGAGGAATGGAAGCATGTTAAATACATACATAAAATCACGCCTCTTTCCCAACGGGGTAGGCAGAGACTACATCCTTCCACTTGCTACGCTTCTGGCATACAACTCTCGCTTCCTCTACATTCATCAATCTTTTCATGCATGCACGTCGGTTTAGAGTACTCCTGACCCGACCTTTCTTCAGAACGTCCCCGATTTGATCGTGGTACGTACACTGAAATGAGATCTAAAACAAAGGCAATAACCTCCCGCCACCTATTAGAAACGCGAATTCACTGGTCAGCTTTAAGACGAAATTGAAACTCCACTTGCTGAACGAACAAGCATCCTTTGACTAGCCGGCGCGGCGTTGTGTAGCAATAAATGCTTGATAATTCTTTGGACTTGAGCCACATATTTATTTATATATTTTTATATTTATGTTTATATTTATATTTAAACATTCATAATCGTATTCGTATTTTCGTACATTTATTTATTTATATTAAAACTAAAACTCAACTCAATACTGCTATTTAGACACTGCTCTTTCTGTTGTGTTTCACTTCTCTCTTGCAAGTTATTTTTTACGTTTATGTTTTGTGATTGTCATATGGATTCACTGAAAATCAGCGTCGTTGCACTATCTGCGGCATCACATGCTGAGTGGACTCCTTTTAGAGACCACAGTCAACACTGTAATAGGCATTAACATACTTACCTACTATTATATTAAGTAATTTCTGTAAAAATGTTGTTGCATTGTGTGTTCCTAATAAATCTTTTATTCATTCATTCATTCATTCATTCAATAGATGCACTCAGCTATAGCCAAAAGTTGAAGTGGAAATGGGCCGGCCACATAGCGCGTCTTAAGGATCGTAGATGAACAAAAACAGTTTCGTTATGGCAAGGCCCATTGGGCAAGCGCTATGGAGGAAGACCATTTACTAGATGGAATGACGATATCAAAAAACTAGCTGGCCCACAATGGCAACAAATAGCCCAAGACCGGGAGGAATGGAAAGCTTTGGAGGAGGCCTTTACCTGAGGGGGGTTCCAGCAGAAAATATATAATACTAATGCTTACCTACTAGAAACATGTTCTATATAATAATTATAATTAGTTAGGTATATATTTAGATAACTTAGATTACATAGATACTAATCTTTTATATATTTTTCTCTTTTTGTGTAACTGTTAAGAAAGTATAAAGGTAGAAACAACAATAATCTTTATGTACACCTGTAAGCTGGAAATAAAAGGTTTTTTTATTTTATTTATTTATTTAAGCGTGTGAAGGGAAGCAATCACTGCCATGCATGGACAAGCGGAACGAGCATGGGGGTCACTTGAAAGGAAGTACAATGAATGATAGGTGATAAGACTTTGGGGTATGATGCTATTTGAGGGCGTTCGGCAGTAGCGGGTGTTACAACAGCATTTCTATCTGTGAGTTTTCTTTTTACTTTTTATTTTTATTTTTAGTAGGGCTACGTTGCGCGGCGCTTTGGGCAGTTCTGTATCGCATGCCAACTAGGATCCACATAATATCAGTGTCGAGTCACTTTCCGCAACCTGACAAAATGCTGAGTGGATTCCTTTTTCATAACAAACGTACTTAGATAGTTATTGGAATATTTGTTACTTCCTAATTGATTATGTTAGCTATAAAATAAATGTTTCTTATTCTTATTCTAAGTAAACACCACCCATGAACATCGGTAACACGAGAGTTATCACAGGTATTTTACTAATATCGAAAAGCTGTAGAAAGCCGTCAGAGATAACCCAACCAAAAATAAGTTGGAAAACCCCCGACTTTGTCACTTCAAAGTCCAATATCACAAAAACGGCTGAACCGATTTTGATAAAACATGTCTAAGAACCATCACTAGAAAACCTGCTTTCAATTAAAAAAACAACATTCAAATCGGTCCACCCGTTTAAGAGCTACGGTGCCACAGACTGACAGACACACACGCAGACATACAGACACACATAGCGGTCAAACTTATAACACCCCTCTTTTTGCGTCGGGGGTTAAAAACGAAAGTTGAAAGCCAGAAAAAAGAAAACATATTCGTGATAATTACAAATAGATAGCAGTTAAAAGTGGACAAATGGGAGTCGAGCTCGCCTTTTTTTTTAAATGGTGCCCCTATATTTAAACCACAGGTTTGTTATAGATTTCCTGTAATCTATAGGTATAGAATATATGTAGTTATTTATTGGTTTGATATGTCACACGGTAAGGTTGACAAGTTTTTTCTTAATTTAACCCTAAAAATTGGTCTTTGGATCATCGACTTATATTGTGCAAGTTTTCAACTCAATTGGTTCAGTAGTTTCGAAGCGAATTGGCTGCGACAGATGACGAGTAATCCAATAAGGATTCCACCTTTTCCTTTTGAAGTACGGAACCCTTTAAAACACAGAAACAAATTATGACGAAACGGTTCCAACGCTTTTAATCCCTTTTTATCAACATTTTAATATTATCTTTTTAAACGAATCCTTCAAATTATGATTGGTTTTTTGGAGTCTTTTTGTATTTTTTATTTCAACTCCAAATTTGTTACTTTTACGGGTATCCCGTGAAACCATGTCTCAGTTTGTATTTTCGAATCCTTCAAAGACAAAGTCGCGGGCAATAGCTAGCTAGTCTTATGATAATTGACTGGAAGACTGAAGGCCCTCCCCCCTAAGTGGTCAGTTAACGGGATAAATAAAGCCAAACACTCTCGCTGTCAATAAATTAACTTGATGGAATCAGCGCGGACTACGAGTAGATTAAGAGATGAAATCGTTAATATACCGGTATAATCGATACCGGATGATCGCGAGCGGTGGCCTAAAAAATCCTGAAGTAAATATTATTATTATTAAATTTAGCTCATAACTGTGCCCCACTGTTGGGCAAAGGCCTTTCCTCTTGACTTCCACATCTCCCTGGATGGCGAGATGACCTGGACACGGAACTGAGTTGGATAAAAATGGATAAAGTTCGGAACGAGTACGTGAGGGGCAGTTACAGGGTTGCTCCAATAATAAAGAAGGTGAAGGAGAAACGCCTGAGATGGTATGGTCACGTTCAGAGGCTGCCGGAAGACCATATCGTTAAGCTTACCCTAAATTTTCCAGTGACGAATCGAGGACGTGGAAAACACCCTCCACTTGGCTGACGACGGTCGAGAAAGACCTCAGAGAAGCAAAACTGGACGCGAGCTCGGCACATGACCGTGCGAAGTAGAAATTGCGGAGACAAGGAAGGCCGACCCCAAGTTGATGGGATAAGGTCTAGCTCGGATGATGATAGGGAAGTAAATAAAAACATAAAAATCTATTACTGAAATTTAAAGTAATTTGTTTGCAATGAAATAGCGGTTATTTGAAGATTGATTTATTAAAAAAATAGGTGAAAATAAGTAATATTGACTTTTTATGCCAACTCATTAGTTAAACCATAAAAAATAGACAACCCAACGTTTATAACATTAAATTTTATAGGCTTTCTTCTTACACTTTTGACATTTATCATAAGCGCCAAAATTAAATATAATAAAAAGTTGAGTGGGTACTCGCGATTAATATATTTTTAGACTAAATTTTCTATGAAATACTTTTCATCTATTAAAAAGATCGGTGCAAATTCTCTTCAATTCAGATTTCAGACTACAGGACAGAGATTGGTAAGAACGTTCTGTAGTTAAATCCGAGTTAACTTCACATGAAATCACTAGTTAACAGTGTCAAAGTCCACGCGGGCCTTGTGGCCATGGCAGTTAGATAGCGCTAGGAACTATTAAAATACATTCGTTAACAACTGATATTCATTCAACGTGTTAATGAATAACTGAAAACTGGCAGCACAACGGTCTGTATTAATTATCTAAATAGTATGCAACCTCGCTTGAACATTTAATTACACATCTCCAGCGGAAATAGCTCAGCCGTGTGTCGATAGGTAAATGAAGCGTTCCTATTGGTTAATGACAAACATATTCCTCGCAACAGATCCTCGAACATATCTGATGGAAATGTAACCTTAGGGTTAGTAATCTATTTGAGTATGTTATCCATTGGCTAATACCCATGGTGCATTAAGTTTTAGTTCAGGACTATATTTGGTTTGGATAGGTATTTAACTAAATATAAACAAAACAACGTCAATTGGTGTGTTAAATATTGAAATTCCCCCATTAAACTATCTAAACATTTACATTTCTGTATTGAAATACACTAGTCTATTTTGTATTACAATGATAGATAAGTAAAATGTTTAAAATCCTTGAATATACCAAATCTGGCGGCTGAAGTTTGTTTACATTTAGTTAATTACCTAAACGTTTCAAGTACAGGTCAAGTGGTGTCAATACGTCCCGTGATTATTTTATTGGTGACAGCCACCCATGTAACTGTTACTGGCGTCACTGAAAATCAGCGTTGCGAAATCATCTTCAGATCTTTTCGCGGCACATAGCTGAGTGGCGGCCATTTTAGGTGGTAGGAAAAGGCATGAATGTGTATTATTAAGTCAGTGTTTTTGTATATGTATCTATTTTATCAGCAAATAAAACTTTTTTTTTTTTTAGGATTCCGTACCTCGAAAGGAAAAAACGGAACCCTTATAGGATCACTTTGTTGTCCGTCCGTCTGTCCGACTGTTGAGGTTAAGACCCTTTTTCTCAGGAACGCGTGGAGGTATCAAGCTGAAATGTACATCAAATACTCAAGTTTACTGTCCCTTAGAGCTGTGAAAAAATAAAACTTCTAAGCCAACCCAATCAAAAGATGCAGCCGTTTATGCCGCAAATTTTCGAAACTCGCAAGGGAATCAAAACCTACAGGGTACTTCCCGTGAACTCAGAATCTTGAAATTTGGTACGAAGCAACGTCTTATAGCACAGACACAAAAATTGCGAAAACCGTAAATTTTTAGTTACATCATATTGAAAATATTTTTAATAATTTTAAAGTTACTACCTACAGGTTTGTACGGAACCCTCGGTGCGCGAGTTTGACTCGCACTTGGCCGGTTTTTTTCCGTATGATGTACGGAGCCCTTAAAACACACCACTCAACCACCTTTCCCACTTTAACAAAAGTCATTTCACCGGGAACACCCGGCAACGTCCCGGTATCAATCACCGGACATTAGCATAGACGTTCGATTCCTCCGGATAACGCCGGACCAGTGATTTATGAAAGCACGTATTTCACCAACATGCCGTATTTTAAACAGGTTTTCAATGTACCTTGTTGGGGATCCCTATTCCACGAAAGTAGCGGGAAACCGTCACTATCCCAGACTATATACGTCCGACTGTTGGGCACAGGAAGAGCTTGGAGTGGAGACCCTTGGGCGCGACACGCCCGAGAGAACACCCGCGGATGAGATGGAAGGATGACATCAAAAGGGTAGCCGGGTCAAACTGGATGCAAGTAGCACAGAACGGAGAGAAGTGGAGAAATCTGAAGGAGGCCACACCAGCATGGTAGAAAATGGGTGACCTGTCGTTTCGCCGAGTTTAATTACATTTCGCAGACAACTATTGGCAGATTTTTATTTTGGCCGAGCAACGTTTAGTAGAATTTCGTTACGCCTATTATACGTTTCGCGTAGTCGATAGGTTTGCAGATTTACTTATAGTCGATTGCTTGTTTCGTGATTGTTTCAGTTAACCGAACAACTGTTCTTGAATGGACTTTTGAATTTAACAATGTCAATTTAAAATTAATAAAATGTCAATAAATTCGATTAGACATTTTTATGGTTTATGTATTCTTTAACAGTATAAAAACAATTACTTAGTCAATGTTTTTGGAATTTAGGACCCCGTAGAATTTTTATCTCACATGGGAGTTTTTATTTATTTCCACGCACATATTGCCCGCGTTCCTTTTATATATTATGTCTGAACGGTATCGAAGAAGAGAAGAGCTAGACGCAGACCTCCTTGGATCCCTCTTCTACGAGGGCAGCGTGGAATCATCGCGGTCATCCGAGGCTGTAAGCGTCCCACTGCTGGGCATCGGCCTCTCAAAAAGCGGCTTGGGCTGTAGTTCCCCCGCGGACCCAGTGCGGTTTAGGAACTTCACACACACCATCGCAGGTCTGTGCTTTCTAACGATGTTTTCCTTCATGAAGCTCGTGATAATTTCGCACAATTACGAAAAGCTGAGAGGTGCGAGCACGGTTTTGAACACACTATCTTCAGCTTGAGAGACCATAATTCGATGGTGTGTGTGAAGTATCTCAAACCTTGTCGATTGTGTTATGTTTCTTTTCTTTTGTACAATAAAGAGTTTACATTACATACATAATAGGTATGTCAAATCTCTAGGCCACTGAGACAACTAAAAGTTGGAAAACCACCGACTTTGTCACTTCAAAGTTCAATATCTCAAAAACGGCTAAACGGATTTTGATAAAACATATCTAAGAACCATTGCTAGAAAACCTGCTTTCAATTTAAAAAAAAACCGCATTAAAATCGGTCCACCTGTTTAAGAGCTACGGTGCCACAGACATACACACACAGACATACAGACACACAGAGACACATAGCGGTCAAACTTACAACACCCCTCTTTTTGCGTCGGGGGTTAAAAAAGGGTCTTGACAGACAGACGGATCGATAAAAAAATATCCTATAAGGGTTAATTGTTTCCTGACTATACGGAACTCTAAAAATTAAATAAAAATAAGCCAATCACAAGCCAGACTGTAACGTCAAACGGACCTCACAATACCAACGCCACCTAGCGATATTCCCCGACAGAAACTCATTCCCTTTTATCGCACCAAGCGCTGTCACTTCCACATGCCAATACAATACCCTCGGCCGGCATTTTTAAACAAACACAAATATCCCTTTTAACCCACTCAATGCGCCCGGATAGCCGGGCACGAGTGACGAATACCTGCTGCGGGTTGATTTATACCCTTGTTTTTCGACCTAAACATATGGTATGATTAAGCGCGCTTTTAAACCGGGTGAAGCCGGTTTGATGCGTGGATACTTGATGTTTTGTAAAGAATTTTAGGGTTTTTTTCTGGAAAATGAGGCGTGTTTTGTTTTGGATAAATTGTGAACGGTTAAAAGGAATCAGACTGTTTATTTGCAAAGCAGGACACAGTTTGAAATTTGTGGCAGTCTTCTTGTGCAATTTTAGTTTGCATGTTTGTTTGTCTATACTCTTTAGTGTACAAAAAGGTTATAGAAAAAATAAAGAGTTAAGCATAATAATGTGTTAGTGCATGTAGACGTGCAGGTAATTATCTATATTAAAATTATAGATTAAGTGTTAAGTTTAATGTAATAGTTTCAAAAGTAGTAACTTAGAAAAAAAAGGGATCTTTCATTAGAACAACTTTCATTAGACAATTATGTCTGAAGAAAACACGTAATAAGATGGCAGAAGTTAACACACTTCAGACGAGAAACGCGAGAACGCGGGATCGCGCTAGATGCGGAAAGTACAAGACCGGTCTGAGTGGAAAGCCATGGGGGAGGCCTATGTCCAGCAGTGGACGTCTTTCGGCTGACATGATGACGTTGATGATGAGACGAGAAACGTCTTAAAAAATAATAATTATGTTAAAACTATTTTGTTATGTAATATACTCGTATTAGTGTACGTTCATATTATTGAGTTCACGACTTAGCCTCAGTGACACGTCGGTGACAGGATAAGTAAAATGAGGAAGTTTTTTTTTAATCATTGATGAACAATTTTCTCTGTTAAACCTATGGCAAAGAGTATTACGATACCTCCTACGTATACTGGTACAAGTGACAAATTTCTGATTTTTAGTTTTTTGCAATTTTGTGATTAATATTTCCTTATTTACCTACCACAAAATTTGGACGGATATTCCTATTAGTTTTGGAAATAAAGTGACGTATATGAATGCATCTAGCACCGTTTTGCTAATCGGTACAACGTATACTGAGGCAACCGACATGCACCACTATACGCGGCACCGATATTGTCGCGGGGCCGGGGAAGTCGAGTGTAACTGGCAGTTGCCTCAGTGTACGCGCTAGCCGTCGCTGCGTGCGGACCGTTTAAACTGTTCTACGAGCACATAATTTGATAGTATATATAAAAAAACATGTTTTGGTTTGGCAAGACCACAATAGCCGTATTTCTCATAGACAGTCATGGAAACTAAATCCAGTGTGAAACCTTTTCGTGATCTATTTCGCTATGATTTCTTTGGCAAATGTATGGGATGTCAACATAACATTGGTAGTACAACGGTTCCACCCCAGTACCAGTACGTGATTCAGTTTCCTCGGCTATACCTACATGTACGCGTGCTAGAAATATAACATTGCAGTATTACATTGCATTCTGGTAGTTGAGCATCCCCAAAAAGAAGGCGAAGGCATGCATGCTTTAATTAAAATGAGAACAGTAAATTTCAATATACCTACAGGTTGATAAAAAAAATCCTGTACTACTACTGATTACTAATACGATATAAGTGGGAAAACATCGAAATTAGAAAGTCTTCTTGCGACTCCACTTCCATGCAAAACTTTTTTTTTCGAATCACAGTATTTTTCTACTTGGATCATATTAGTAATTAGTAGCCCTAATGTGGTTAAAGTATAGTACAGGTTTTTAATAACCCCTATACACATTTTTTTATACACACCTAAGAAATGGTACCTGGCTATGTATATGGCGAAAACGGGTAAACCGTATGAAGTTATAGAAGTTTCCCAAGACTCGGAAACAGACACAAAATTTAAATCTATTGTCAAGAAGACATTAATATGTGTGTAAATAGGCGTATTATTAAAATTAATGATTATATCATGGATAGGGAAATTTGGAAATAATTCCGATCCGCATTGGCGAGTGCTTACTCCAAATAGCGAATTGAGAACTGTTTTAAATATGTAGTTGTGCTAAATACTTGTGATGTATAGATATCACTAAATATGATTGTAAATCTGTTTACAAAATATACCTAGGTTTATTGCCAGACTCTTCTCAACAGAGGTTTTTCGAACCGGTGGTAGATTTTTTGACATTCATAAGTGCTTGTTACAATCTAAATTGAATAAAGATATTTTGACTGACTCAATATTTCGTCAAAGCTTGGCTTAAGCAAAGTGCTAATCAGACTCGCGCACGAAGGGTTCCATACCATCTATACAACTTCATTAGGATTAGCAAAAAAATGGCAAAAAAATTACATTTGTTGTATGGGGGCCCCTTTAAATATTTATTCTGTTCTATTTTTTGTTATATATTATATATCGACTACAGTTATACATAATCTGTGAAAATTTCAACTGTGTAACTATCATGGTTCATGAGATACAGCCTGGTGACAGACGGACGGACAGCGAAGTAGTATATAGAAGTAGGGTTTCCGTTTATACCCTTTGGGTACGGAACCTGAAGAGGCACAAAAGCTAAACCGTTATGTGGATACAAATGGGTGCGATGCGATATATGTATCACATGAGGAACCTTTCACAATAAAATACGTGTACACATTTGAACAGGAATACGAATCCATTGAATGTGCTTCCATTAATTTAAAGCACTTAATACAATTACTTTTCTTAATAAACCATTATATTTCAAGTGAGGTTTTTTATAAAGGTATATTTCTGTATTTTGTATAGCACGTTTAAAACATTACTAGCGGTATATTGGTACAAGTGGCATGCTAATGTTAGCGTATATTGATGCAAGTGATAAAAACGTTTATAAATCAATAGATGAAGGTAAAAGAGCATCTGTTTTATTGTTCATTGCAAGCCATATAAGTATTTCATCTAAAAATTCATATACAATATAAAAATATCGTTAGATCAGTAATCTACGCATTACGCCGTATACTGGAGCAAGTGGTAATTAGCTCAGTATACCGCACAACTACAAGATGTAAAATACGCGTATAGTAGTGTATCTGCAATTTTCTCAAAACTATAAGAAATTTCAAAATTCCATGAATACAGGTAGAAAGCAAATATTTTCTTTGGAACCAATGCAAAATTTTGAAAAGTTATATCATCAAATGAGAAGTTACAGGTTTTGGAACCTTTGAGCAGCTCTCCTGTAAATTTATGATTATGCACTTGTACAGTATACGTAGGAGGTGTCGATTAGTACCAATATGAAAAGAGTGGCAACTCTATGGTCAAATTTGCGTGTATGGTAAAGCGCTATCTGGTAGCTAGCTGAAGAACTAAATCTGACAGAACACACACACGTACATGCACGACACACAAGCTTAACGTCTATAAAGCCCAGTTTAGACCTGTAAGAAAATTGCGCAAGTTGCATTACATCGCGAGGCCGGAAAGCAAACGAGTATGGTGGTCACTTCACTTGGTCACCCAAGCGGAGCAATGTAATACAACTTGAAGAAAACAGCAAAAAATCAGATAAACTTAAAAATCATCCGCGAAAGCCAGACTGCCAACATACAGCGGAAAGATGGCGGACAGACTTAATTTTTCAAGTCCACGTTTGACACATTTGTCAATTTAGTGCTATCATTTTGTCGCCAGAGGCGCTGGCGTGTACGTGAAAAGGTGACGTTTTAAGTGTGCCCCCACTGACCTATGGGTATTGGTACTCCACACTATGGTGTGGAGTATCCGTGATATAATGAGAGATTACATAGGTTTTACAAGTTAACGCGTAAGCCCAAAATTGCGCGCAGCACGAGAAGCACCTGGCTGGTTTCGGAGAGGCTATGTCGACCACTAGGCAGCCACAACTTTTATGTTTTTTTTTGTAACATTCGTAACGTTTTTTCTCTTGAGTCGCGGATCTTAATTCCCTACCCTCTTTCCGGGCGGGTGACGGGTTATAATTAATAACCGGTTATTAAGACGCATAGCGGTGATCCATCTCGGCTATCGCAAGGGTTGAGGTTTGTTATTGCCGTTTTATTTACCGGATATAATGGCTGGTGTTATGTATTGCCATAGAACTAAAAATACTAACAGAAGTGCCACGTATTTATAACGTAAAGGCGCGAGACGCCTAAGATCTGTGCCAGAAATCTAACGAAATCTGAAATTGTGGAAATTCCCCCATTAAACTATCTAAACATTTACATTTCTGTATTGAAAGGTAGTCTTGTTTGTGTTACAATGATAGATAAGTAAAATGGTTATAAAAATAATTATAAGTAGTAATTAAATTATTAGTAGTAGTTATTAATTATTAGTATTAGTAATTAATAAAATATATAGTATATTTTATTAATTACCCAGGCACCTTTTAATGAGTAAACATTAGATCTAGAATATCTAGATGCTAGTTAGATACAAGTTTACTTCAATGTAGCTTATTGCACGGCTCGTTAGCTCACAACAATTACAGTGCGGAGGGTACCTATAATGAATACGTTGTTTTATTTCATCACCATCATCATCCCAGCCTATATACGTCCCACTGCTGGGCACAGGCCTCCTCCCAGAACAAGAGGGCTTGGGCCATAGTTCCCACGCGGGCCCAGTGCGGATTGGGAACTTCACACACACCATTGAATTGCTTCGCAGGTTTGTGCAGGTTTTCCTCACGATGTTTTCCTTCACCGCAAAGCTCGTGGTAAATTTCAAATGTAATTCCGCACATGAATTTCGAAAAAACTCAGAGGTGCGAGCCGGGGTTTGAACCCACGACCCTCTGCTTGAAAGGCGATAGGTCAAACCACTAGGCCACCACGGCTTCTCCACTTGTTTTATTTGTACATATATAATAAGTAAATAAAATTATTTATTGAACAAAAATATTACATCAACCTATTTTATACAATAATCAAAAAATAAAGGAATAAACAAATTACAAAAAGGTACTACCATCCACAACAAGTTTCGTCAAGTAACTTAAACTATAAACAAGAAAAGACATACACACCTACCCACAACTGGTTCCATTAAATATATAATATATATTCAAAGTCAAAGTCAAAGTCAAAATATCTTTATTCAATTTAGGCTATAACAAGCACTTATGAATGTGAAAAAAAAATCTATACACCGGTTCGGAAAACGCTCTGTTGAGAAGAATCCGGCAAGAAACTTACGAGGCATATTTTTTTAAAACAGATTTACAATATATTAAATGATATGTATACATCACAAGTATTTACCAGAATTTATTTTTAACACAGT
>NC_133489.1:11470433-11547186 GCF_025370935.1 Choristoneura fumiferana
GGTTTCCATTCTATGTAAATATAGCAATTAATTATTCCTAGATGGAATTCACATAACACTACATTACTCACGATTTTTGCAAATTCATGGGTATTTAAAACTGCAACAAACCACGGATTTTCGTCTTTTTTTAAGGCTTGTCTCGTATCTAGTATAACACTTGTGATGATATTGTATTGTTGTGACTATGATGAACATAGTCGTATCTTTTCTATAAAATTAACTGGCAACTTCACCTACTAATTTGCATAGCTAACTATTGTCATATACTTATAGTAAAAAATGCATACCTTCAGCCTCCTTGCAATTAGCTCCTACCACATAAGGGTCTTGTCTATTTAGGTCAAGTTTTTATTAAGCATATAGAATTATGTTAGTCACCAAGTAGGTACGCACGCTACTTGATCGACTCTACCATAATTGAATTCGCATTGAAAGCCCCTATATTTTACTAAAAACTGGTGTATACCATTTCAATTTCTTAATAAGTGCTCGTAGTATTCGTAGTAAGGTACTGCATCTTGTCTATGCCGTAAGCTGAGTTAGAGATCCGAGACCTTTTAATTAAACTTAATGCAAAATATGCAAAATGCTATATTATTCTTATGGTAATCAAAACAGTTGTTATGAATTTGGTATTTTCACGTAACAGCGCGGATGTAGCGAGTAGCGAAACTCATGGAATTCAAAACTATTTAATCAACGCAGAACACTTTCTACGTGACATCGGTAGATATTTGTGTGTTCCGTTTATCAGTTTTATCCGAATGATGTAAACTTTACCACGTTGAAGTTTAGTTTCAGATCATTATATATTGCTTCGAATAGAAATATTGCATTTGTTTTAGAAACAACGGTACGATATGCTACTAACTATATTTTAATTAAGGGTTGGTTTTCGTAGACATTTGAATAGGGGTCCTGGAAATCTGGGAGCCAAAGTATAGCACAAGCTTCTTAGTTCCCGGTAAATCCGGTAACATTAAAGTTCATTTTCATCGGAATATGCTTTCATTGCTGCCAATAATTATTAGACGAGGACTTTACTTGATCAATTTCAAGAAATGTCAATTAAAAGAAATACATGTAATATTAACAAAACCTCTCCTTATTTGTCACTTTCTTGCGTGATAATGCACTTCATAACATTTTTTTTCTTTTCATTCCCAGACGCCTGCCTCCGGTGCCAAGGAGAGAGCAAAAAGGACTCATACGGCAAACAAGATTGCGTGGTGGTTTGGGGAGAGTGTAACCACAGCTTCCACTTCTGCTGCATGTCACTTTGGGTCAAGCAGAACAATCGATGCCCTCTCTGCCAGCAAGAGTGGTCCATTCAACGCATGGGCAAGTGAACTGGTCTAATCTCGCTAATTCGTTTCGGTAGTCCGTTTTAACAATTCGCATAACCTAT
The DNA here is from genome assembly GCF_025370935.1 of Choristoneura fumiferana. Lineage (NCBI taxonomy): Eukaryota > Metazoa > Arthropoda > Insecta > Lepidoptera > Tortricidae > Choristoneura > Choristoneura fumiferana. The sequence goes on from NC_133489.1 coordinate 11,471,845, forward strand.
AGGAAGGATGTTGTTATAATGTGAGTATTTTGCGATGAATTTGCGAGCACACGTTTCATGGATGTTGCAACAACAAAATTTTGGACACAATAAAATAATACAGCAAACTAAGTAGTTGTTTTTTTGGAAGTGTCTTCTGGTATTTGATGCTTCGCAGTTGTAATGAGAGAGATGTGGCAGGCTTATACCTATTACCTAATGTATTTTTTTGCCTGATAAATGTAATAAAAGTCTTACACAAACGAGCAGGTAAATTTACTTTTACAAATATCTCTTAAATAAATATTTCCCTCAGAAGAAGCAGGCGGAAGTGTAGCGTAGTAGAAATAAGCAACCTGAGATATGTATGCATGGGAAAAATTCGTGTCTAGATTCCTGTCCAGCGGTGGTGTAGGGGTTATAGCACACAGCACGGATTGCTGAAGACCTGGGTTCGATTCCCAGCGCTGGTCTCTTTTTCTGGTTTTTCTGTGCATCCATGTCTCAGTTTGTATTTTCGATATGGTTTCACGGGATACCCGTAAAAGTAACAAATTTGGAGTTGAAATAAAAAATACAAAAAGACTCCAAAAAACCAATCATAATGTAATGTCCTTATTTTGGAAGGATATTACATACGAGTACATTACATATTTTCCTTTCCCGCTTAGCAACGGAAGGTTTTGATGCCTGACCCAACGTCAAGGTGCACATTGTGGTTCTTCAATTTATTCGTCATTGCTATAACAAGTATTGTGGTGACCTTTTACAAAAACATCGAAATCACGTGTTATTGGGCCAGGCAACTTCCGATTGGGTATAGTTTTTTTTCCTTTTCGAAAACCGAAATGTATGCCAAAATATAATAAAGACCTTGGCTCCAAATAAATTATTATCAGGAAGAAAACAGGATAATATCTTATTTCCGCGTACGTGCAGTTCTCGCCTACGTGTTAAGTTAGCCAAATAAGTTTTAAGTGATAATTTTGTGTGAAGTTAAAATGGGAATTTAAACCTTTAGTAAGGTTATAGTGTATGTACACAATGCATGCTCACTGCCTTTTTCCGCTACTAAATAGATGACATATCAGCTTTCCCAGTGGATAGGATCATCATAAGTAATAGGCCCTATCGGTCTTAAGTAGGTACTTAGTGTAATTCTCATGCTATCCTACTTACTTAGTATGTCTAATTTTATCTGTTGATAGCTATGCCATCCAGCGTTCCCATTTATTAGAGAACTACTCATTCAGGCCTGCTAAACTCTGTCTTCACTGCAATATGACAAAAATATGACAGCTCATGATAAAAAAATGTTAAGAATGTGGGTGTGACTGGCTAACCAAATACTAATTAACACTCAGATTTCATTGACACAGTGCACGTACTTTGTCGTGAGTGACGTGCAACAGAATTGACCTCCATTGCACTTAGCAATTTAGAAGCTACTTCAGAGATTTTTCACAGACTACCTACGTTACGTATTGCGTTGTAACTCATCGATGTGATCGACAAGCTCAATGACAAATCAATTATAATCACTTAAGATCATTGCATTATTGTGTGGACGAACGGACCAGCGTCAGTGACCATAATGATATACATTATTTAGCAAAAACTAAATTAAATAAAACATGATATTTCCTTTGAGATTGGTCTAAAGTGTATATACAGGTAAGTTGAAAGTCGCGGGTCAATTTATGTATCTCAATGCATTTTATAATTTATAATGACGCAATAAAGAAATTTTCAGAACGCATTTAAGAACACTAGATTCCTATAACAAGCAGAGTCGCCAAATGCTAAACCAGTCTGTTTGTAAGCCAAAGACTACAGTATATATAGGGATGTTGTAAGCTTTATTCGCTAAGCTATATTTGAAGGTAACTTAAGTGTATATCTTGGTAGCCAACGCTGCTCTATTATGAAATTCTAGATTAGGTATGAAACGGTATGATGGGTACGAAATGTTCTGGACATTATAAACGTCCCGGAGTGAGACGGAAACTCAACATGTAAAAGCAGTTCATGATACTATAGTCAAAAGTCGATTAAATTCGACTTCCCCAGATTTGATTACATACATTACTTGTTAATACCTGGGCGACGAAGTAAGCGTTTTCCCAGAGATAAGACCGAGCTAGATTTGTCATCCCCGAACACCCGTCCCGTACATACCAAATTTCATCAAAACTGTTGGAGCCGTTTCCGAGTTTATATATATAATTATATAAACAAGAATTGCTCGTTTAAAGATATAAATAAAATATGTAGTTGGTTACAAGTGAACATATTAAAAACGTTTTAATGATTTCATTCTGACAAACTAAAACTTGTAAAGTCCAACCACAAATCTACGCATTCATGCTCATCCTAGTTTTATTAATGAGTAATTTATAGTTGTTATCTTGACATTATTTAATCGATTAAACTACCTGTGTCGAAGACAAATATGTATTACTATCTGTACAATAATAATAGAATTAATGTATAGTAATTCGTATAGATTCACACAAACACACCTACATGTACACACACGTTCATATTATACCTGTTTCAGTACTCTGAGTAAACTAAAGGTTTTACAATTATTTTTTTTTGTTTTTCAACAATAGTGACGCATTGACGCAAATTTGGCAGTAAAGAAACTAAGTCACAAACGTATTTTTTTTTTAATTAATTCACATGTAAACTAAAAAAATGGAAAAAAATGGTTATTCAACCGAATAAAGATTTGCTACATTGACAATGTAAGAAAAAAAGTTGACTACAAAGATTTGATACAATGTACCATCAGCCAAATATGTGGTCTACCACCCTAAAGTTGACAATCGTTTGCATGTCCTAAAACAATAATGCCAATAGACGTGTCTGTCATTTAGAAAGTTCGACTTTAGCGACATTTTCATTTGATAGGAACTTGTTTAAAAATTGATAGACCACTTATTTGGCTGATGGTACCTACCAAAGTCGTATACCGTCGTAGTCGTAAGTTGGTATAAGTAGGTATACGAAGATATTCTGAAAGAACTTTATGGCAAGATTTTGATTTGAGCTACTCCATTTGAATAACTAACATCTCCGACCTATAGCCGTTTCACTGCTGGGCACAGAACGCTAAACGCTAAGCTAGAAAAATATAAAATAAAATCTTTTAATCATTTTACATTCCGAGTCGGTGTTATCATGATTTAGAATCATTATCATAATTTGAAAACTGGTTACAATTTCTCTAATCCATCGCTTTTTTATTACAGTATTGACATAGATAAAAAAAAATACCTACGTACTTAATCTATTCTAAACCTAAATTAAATCTTAGATAGACATATTTTTTATGGGATGGGATGTAGATCGCGATCCCAATATTTCGACGCGACTAAAGTCATGCAGTCAATGCATGATCACTGATGAAATTAACAGTGAATTATTTAAAGGTCTCTATCCACTACACCGTATCATGCCTTGACCGTAATAGGAACGTGTCAGGAACGGAATGTCAAGCGCATACATGATACGCGACGGCGATGATTGCTTACGAAACGCTAGTGGGCGTAGTCTTATACTTTTGCTTACGAAACGTGCTAGTGGGCGTAGTCTTATACTTTTGCTTACGAAACCTGCTAGTGGGCGTAGTCTTATACTTTTGCTTACGAAACCTGCTAGTGGGCGTAGTCTTATACTTTTGCTTACGAAACGCTAGTGGGCGTAGTCTTATACTTTTGCTTACGAAACGCTAGTGGGCGTAGTCTTATACTTTTGCTTACGAAACCTGCTAGTGGGCGTAGTCTTATACTTTTGCTTACGAAACCTGCTAGTGGGCGTAGTCTTATACTTTTGCTTACGAAACGCTAGTGGGCGTAGTCTTATACTTTTGCTTACGAAACCTGCTAGTGGGCGTAGTCTTATACTTTTGCTTACGAAACGCTAGTGGGCGTAGTCTTATACTTTTGCTTACGAAACGTGCTAGTGGGCGTAGTCTTATACTTTTGCTTACGAAACCTGCTAGTGGGCGTAGTCTTATACTTTTGCTTACGAAACCTGCTAGTGGGCGTAGTCTTATACTTTTGCTTACGAAACCTGCTAGTGGGCGTAGTCTTATATTTTTGCTTACGAAACCTGCTAGTGGGCGTAGTCTTATACTTTTGCTTACGAAACGTGCTAGTGGGCGTAGTCTTATACTTTTGCTTACGAAACGTGCTAGTGGGCGTAGTCTTATACTTTTGCTTACGAAACCTGCTAGTGGGCGTAGTCTTATACTTTTGCTTACGAAACCTGCTAGTGGGCGTAGTCTTATACTTTTGCTTACGAAACCTGCTAGTGGGCGTAGTCTTATACTTTTGCTTACGAAACGTGCTAGTGGGCGTAGTCTTATACTTTTGCTTACGAAACTTGCTAGTGGGCGTAGTCTTATACTTTTGCTTACGAAACCTGCTAGTGGGCGTAGTCTTATACTTTTGCTTACGAAACCTGCTAGTGGGCGTAGTCTTATACTTTTGCTTACGAAACCTGCTAGTGGGCGTAGTCTTATACTTTTGCTTACGAAACGCTAGTGGGCGTAGTCTTATACTTTTGCTTACGAAACGCTAGTGGTCGTAGTCTTATACTTTTGCTTACGAAACCTGCTAGTGGGCGTAGTCTTATACTTTTGCTTACGAAACCTGCTAGTGGGCGTAGTCTTATACTTTTGCTTACGAAACGCTAGTGGGCGTAGTCTTATACTTTTGCTTACGAAACCTGCTAGTAGGCGTAGTCTTATACTTTTGCTTACGAAACGCTAGTGGGCGTAGTCTTATACTTTTGCTTACGAAACGTGCTAGTGGGCGTAGTCTTATACTTTTGCTTACGAAACCTGCTAGTGGGCGTAGTCTTATACTTTTGCTTACGAAACCTGCTAGTGGGCGTAGTCTTATACTTTTGCTTACGAAACCTGCTAGTGGGCGTAGTCTTATACTTTTGCTTACGAAACGCTAGTGGGCGTAGTCTTATACTTTTGCTTACGAAACCTGCTAGTAGGCGTAGTCTTATACTTTTGCTTACGAAACGCTAGTGGGCGTAGTCTTATACTTTTGCTTACGAAACGTGCTAGTGGGCGTAGTCTTATACTTTTGCTTACGAAACCTGCTAGTGGGCGTAGTCTTATACTTTTGCTTACGAAACCTGCTAGTGGGCGTAGTCTTATACTTTTGCTTACGAAACGTGCTAGTGGGCGTAGTCTTATACTTTTGCTTACGAAACGTGCTAGTGGGCGTAGTCTTATACTTTTGCTTACGAAACGTGCTAGTGGGCGTAGTCTTATACTTTTGCTTACGAAAGTGCTAGTGGGCGTAGTCTTATACTTTTGCTTACGAAACGTGGTAGTGGGCGTAGTCTTATACTTTTGCTTAGGAAACGTGCTAGTGGGCGTAGTCTTATACTTTTGCTTACGAAACGTGCTAGTGGGCGTAGTCTTATACTTTTGCTTACGAAACGTGCTAGTGGGCGTAGTCTTATACTTTTCGATACAAAGAATATATTTTTGCCTGACACGTTTCTATTACGGTCATGGTATGATACGCTGTAATGGGTAGATACCTTAATACTGCTAATCTACATAACCTAACCTAACATTCTGTCTCATTTCTGGGCACATTGATTTGTAGTTCGTAGTGATAGCGCTGATTTTTCTTCACCAAATTAAAAGCTCATGTTATTGCTTTCAAACTATAATTTTCTCTATTAGGTACTACTTTTGTACCTACCTACTTACTACTTACCTACCTTTATCTACCTTGGCGCTTTGGTTAATAAGTGCGTGATGTTCAATAAATAGTAGATTGTACAACAAGAGCATAAAACGAGCCATTTTACGCGAGACGCCACCCGAGCCAGTAGTGCGAGGATAGACACGTAAAGGGGAAAATGGCTTTAATGCTTGAGTTTTACACTGCTTTTCACTTCGATTGCGAGGAGATGAAATAATAACAGGTACCTACCTTTTATTATTATTCTATAACAATCAATGAAAACAGCGATATCGAAATCCTCTATTCACAAACGCCGTGATTGGCTGTGTAGGGTTTTCCAGAGTAAATAAAAAACATACTTTTATCTTGCTTGCTTGCAGCTTTAGTCTTGATATGCAGAGATTAAAGTAACATTTTAAGAGAAGTTTCCCTGCCGGCCTCGCGGCCGCGTTAGGTATTCGTTTGGGATATTGCTGTCTTTATAGCTCGTGACATAAGCGCTCGCAATCGTCCCCCCATGCCTTCAGCAACGACGTCCGTAATTTATATCGAGATAGCTATAGGCTTTTCAAGATTTTGCCGGTTGAATTTTGGGTTTCGTTGTCCTCATATTATACGAAAAGTTCAGCACAGAAATGAATGATAGTTTGCAATCAAGATATTCATTATATTTTCTATGCCCGTGGTTTTTTCGTTTTTTTTAGTGCTTTATTAGTATGTAATTCTCGTGCAAAGTTGACATTTTTTTTTGTTTTTTTGTCAACTTTTGAGCTCCTGTAATTCTGATATTACACATTTATATGAAAATCAGAAAACCACAGGCATAGATAATTACGTCTAGTCCATACTTACAAAATTTCATCTATTTCTGTTGCCTAGTTTTCAAATGAGACCGGGACGACGTTTGTATGGAAAATGGAACGAAGAGACTTCTCTTAGATCATGAGAAGTAAAAAAGACAGTGGACCGTATTATAATATTAAAATCAAGTGAAATAAATTTCATGCCTTTGCATGATATATATGACAACGGACCTGCACGATGACATTTAGATAATAAGTAGGTATTTTGCTTTTTGTTTTGACTTCCAAATTCGCTACCGGAAAAATACCACGCAGTCATAAGAAATAAGGCTCGTTTATGATTATAACAAATCCATAAGAGAAACTGGAGCAGAGCATGCGATTAATATTTTATGTCGCCATTATTCACCAAATAGCTCTTCTTACGTTTCCAAATGTGGGTGTGAGTGAAGTGGAGTGAAGGATGTTACCAGCAATGCCAGGTTCAGTATGCGAAAAAAACTTACGGATTTTGTTTCGACATTACTTGTAAGTTCATTTATGATCATCAAAATTAAGATTAACAACAAATCTAATGCTCGTAAAGTTGGTATTTATGCTGGATTTAGGCGAAATATAATTACTTTTTATGCTAAGACCAAGCAAACAGTGACAAACAAAACAGTTTCTATATATTTTTTTTATAATTTTTATTTTATGTAAAACTAAAAATAAATCGAAATAAATCAATAAAACTAAAAATTGATAATTATATAGCAATGCACGAAAAATAAAGGTAGGTCCTAGTAAGTGAACAAATTGTTTCCACTGTTGCTATTTAATTTCCTCTCAATAGAAGTGAAAAGCAGTGTAAAACTCGAGCATTAAACCCATTTTCCCCTTGACGTGTCTATCCACACCACACTCGCCGTACCGGCTCGGGTGGCTATATGAATGTCTCGGGTAAAATTGCTCGTTTTATGCTCATGTTTTATACTCATTCTTTGCTGGTTGTGAGACCAACGTTAGACTAGGTAAGGTGCCGCAAATGCACATGTGCGTTCGAATGACTATAAAATCACGATGAGGTGAAAGTTACTAACAACAACAAACTTATTTTGGCGTTTGATTGTGATTTTTTTCACAGGTTTATTATTATACTAGTTAGATACAGTCAAGTGCCAAAATAAGTATGTATTCGAACCACTCAAACATATTTTACACGGCCTTATTGCGTCGGAATAAGAATTTGTGGTACTTATTATTGAAACTTTGAATAAGTTTATATTTTACAGCTGACTGTACCTACGTTCATCTTTATAAATATGAATTCAATCCTAAATTTTTTAATGTATTCTTAGTATCATCCCAGGGATTTCGTTCAATCGGACCTGGCAACACTGATCGTATCTGTCATCGAAATAATACTAATAAAATAACGGAGGAGATAAAGTCTCAACACGTGTATTAAGTAGGCTATACGGCCAGGCGCGGCGTGCAGACTTGTACCGGTGGACTAAATCCATCCGGCCAAATCTCCCATGTGTGGATTTAAATCTGTAACTGTAGGTGGTCTTCTATCGAATGAGTTATTATTTGATGATCGGTCGGCCTGTTTAGGCTCCAGGCCCAGGTGGTGCCGAACTCTACCATAGTAGAGTTTGGCGGATTCCGCGATTAGATTCGACAGTTTCAAAGCATCTTGTCTATAGTCCAAACGTCTTCGGCCGCACTTCTCTGGCTGGATTTGGTCTTCAGTTTAATCCTCAACTGTCGCGCCTGATGCATACAATTTGTCTGTATAACTTCTAATTAAAACTACCTACCGTGAAACACAGATAGGTAATTACTAAAATATGTACACGAGTCACACACGAGTCAGGTACCCTATTAGAAACCGAGGTATGCTCGACGTGTCTACGGTGGGGTTTCCGTTCGAGCTCACCTTGACAAGGAACCACGGATTGGTTCGAAACAGTCGGGTACACCTCCAAATACGTGAATCAAATTAATTTTACAAGCTTTTATTTAGTTTCACCTGTCCCGTTGTCTGTCTGTACCTAGTCAAATCTTGCAAGTTCAATTCGACCAACTTCCAGTAGCCGGATTGACTTGAAATTTGGCATACTTATGTAAATTGCGTGACAATACAATAATCTGGTAGTGACATCCCTGGTAGTCCGGCTAGGATCGTCTCCGCAGGGCGGAACAGTTCAACAGTTAATGGCATCGACTTGAAATTTGGTATGCAAATACATATAGTTTGGGTGACAATGCAAGTTAAGTCAACCAAAAGTACAGTCATCAAAAAAGCTTGTATTAAAAATGAAATTATAACAAGAAACTTATTATAGTTATAGGATTACAGAAATAAACGGTGCAAATCATGATCAGCCAATGATGAACAGTCCGACTAGATGTGATCTTTTCGGGAAATGTTTTCAGGATATTTCTTTTGTAATTTTATAAATTACGTCTCACGAGAGCTTAAGTACTAATAATTTTGTGCAATAATCAAACCTAAAAGTCGATGTTCGTAATTCTAGTACCGCCCGTGCGACATACAATGTTTTTCATCACATTTGCGAGAAAAATTGTATATTTGTAAAAGAAAAACTAATATTTTTTCAAAAATTGACGATACCGCTGACTACGCTCTTGCTTGGCAGCGCCAGCTCCCCGCCGCCCTCCCCCTCCGCAGCATGTGCATGGCGTGCGTGTGCAGCACGCCACGCAGTAACAATAGTAGATTATTGTCGTGGCCTGGAAGTAGGCAATTGCTGGCTGAGTATGAGTATTAAACGGACGAGCTTGCGAGTCCGTTTAACTAATACGAAGCCAACAATTGCTATTCCAGCCGACACTAGTGTAAAGCTTTTCTCAAAAATGGTAAATAATTCTGAAATAGAATAAACTTTTTCCCTTAAATATATTATAAAATTTAATTTTATTCCAATATTTTTCTTATGCTTTCCTGCCTTTTTTCATTAAAAATAAACTGCAGGTGTATTTTTCCACCGAAAACACCACAAGCTATTTCAGACCCAATAGAAAAAGTCCGGAGTTCCAACAAAATATCTGATACCGGCCATTAGACTTGGCTGTATACGACTTGTGCCAACATTTCCATGGCCTTTTTAACTTTAAAAAAAAATGTGACTGATTGCAGGCGCGCTAATTCATTATTTTCGAGCTAGCACGCCTGCAACCTTTTTAACTTTTTAATTTTTCGCTGACCATAAACTATGCACCTTCACTATTCACCTTCTGATATGTAAAGAATAATGTCAACTTTTACGGACATTTTTGAGAAAAACTCATTTACCGACCTTGGGATTCATGACATGAACGGGCAGTGACTCATTTACCGACCACGGGTTTCATGACAAGCACATTAAGGTCGAGGGTTTTATTTGGGGGATTGCAATCAAGGTAGCCTGCATGTTACGACACTGTTTAAGAGCAAGTGTGATGAAAATAAATAAAAAATCGATGGCCAAAGTTACCGTTCAGGGCTAAAGTAACCCAATTACGGTAATAACTAAAGGTTATTGGAACTATCGATATAGTTATTCGACCGCAAACACGTTCCGGTACTTACTATTTTAATATTAGCTGTTCGTAATCGTGTGGATCACGATTAAACTAAATGCAACACAAACAATACCTGAGCCAGTAAATTTATCTAGCTGGCTAGCTAGCTAGCTTATCTAGATCTATATAGGAAAGTACCTATAGCCTGCGATGTCTAACAAGGTAATATCTACTACACCTAGGCGCTGGATCAAGGATCTAGGATAAAACCACAACCGAGCCGGTGACGCCAGAGGCACATTTCATGAAACTTGGAGTTATACTTAAAAATAATTTCAAAGTACTAATTGGTGTGCAAGAAAACAAATCTAATACCTTTAAACGAGCAATTCTTGTATATAACACACACACAAACATCACGCCTGTATTCCCAAATAGTGTAGGCAGAGCGAACGTAACGTTACCGCTTCGGAGCCACTTTTAGTAATTTTAGGTATATATATATATATATCTCGGGATCTCGGAAACGGCTCCTACGATTTCGATGAAATTTGGTATGAGTATGGGGGTTTTCGGGGATGATAAATCGATCTATCTTGGTCGTATCTCTGGGAAAATGCTTGACATCGAGTTTTAGCCCGAGCAAAGCTCGCTCGCCCATGCACTATAAGATTAATTGAAAACGGAGCCTACCTTAGGTGCAATAGAACCTTATATCTGAACCGAGATCGCCAAGAAATTTGCTTGTTCCTATTACATGGCTGTATAAAATTCAGACTTCTATCTGTCAAAACAAAAGATTTACCTATGAGATTTTGAATTTTTATGTATTTCATTGGTGAACACTTGACCCTAGTCGTACATTGTTGATTACGATACTGGGGAAATCACATTGGTAATAAAAATCCATTCTAAACTAAAGAAAAGCTGTGTTAATTTTCATATTCCTGTGCAGTATGAGTATGTAGGAGAAATTTACCGCTTTAGTTAATCTTTCACAAAATGTCAGCCAACAAAATTATTTTGAGCGGTACTTTTGCAGCAATGTAATGTAATTGGCATTGTTCATATTTTACCAATGTACTCTGATTCGAAAACCACTTCGAGGGATAGGGTTCTTGAACAATTTTGTCCTATTCTGATTCAAAAATACTTAAGGCTTACGAATATATACGCAAAAATTTGTTTGACCTTAGCCTGAAAAGTAAATCCATAAGTATCTAGGTTTATCTATGGTATCTGTCACGCAGGGCCCGTATTACGAAGTGCAAAATTCGAACTTCGTATCTTGCCGTCCCGCTGACGTTTATATTATTTAATACGAGAGTGAGAGGGACGGAACGACACTACCGCAGTTCGCAGGCAGACATTAATGTCAGTCAGTTGTCACATTAGCCAAAGAGTAGGTATTGACATAAAAAACAGAATGTACTGTAGCAGTTTTCTGCCTAATGAGTAATTAATTGAAAAATAAAAATACATTAATACATAATATTATATTGAATGAAAGAGATGTCTATGAACCCGAAGATATTAAGTCCCTACTCGCGCCTATTACAACTACCGTCGTAGAAAGATCGTTCAGTTCGTTCAAATGGCAGCAGCAGGACTAATTTGGAAATAATATCAAATTTATATATTATATAAAAGGTGTTAATTAAATAACTGAAAACCTCAGAGACCCCAAAAATATTTTTTTTTCATTTTAAATCAGTTGATTGCATTTATTTTCGAATACAATACATACAATACCAGAAATAGTAAGCGATACAGAAAACAGATACACAGACAAAAAATGACATGGTAAGCAATAGGCGGCCTTATCGCTTAAGAGCGATCTCTTCCAGGCAACCTTTTTACCTTTATATTCGTGTGTTTTGCTAAGTCAGTAATTCTACTTCATTTCTAACTCTACACTCATAACTCTTATAATGGGCGCAATTAAAAAGGGATTTAAAAACATAATTTAAATCATAGTGTAATGATAGATTCTACTCTCGATTGTGAGCAAACTACTTTCTGGTTTACAGTTATTTAATTAACACGTTGTTTCTCTCGGGTCAAAAATGTTTGTGGCCAAACTTCTTCGAAACAGTTCACCGATTTTTAAGAATTTTGTTGTGTATATTCGGGAAGTAGGTACCTTGGGACTGAGAATATGATGTAAACACACATATTGTATATATATTAATGTTAAAAATACATCTGCTGGATTAATTTAGTAAATGAACACCACGTGCTTGATACATGTACCTACAAGTATTTTTAAGCTGCATCTTATAAATTAACGCCGATGAAATTACTGGCACTTGAGGTATCCCATTTTAGGCCTCTAGGTTCGCAACGCATCTGCAATAGGGGTGTTGCAGATGATTATGGGCGGTAGTGATCTCTTACCATCAGGAGACCCACTTGCTCGTTTGCCATCCAGTCGAATAAAAAAAAATTAACGCGCGATATGTGTGTAATTAATTTTAACGCTGCCGTTAATTAGATTAATGGTGATCAATAGTCGCCAGGCTTTACACAGTACCTAGTGTAGTTATAGATTCTAGATAGACTTCACTTCAGTAACTGTGGTTAGGTACTGACTTGAAATCAACCATTTAACTTTCAGACTCACATCATGGATAATGGACTATCGTTTTTGTTTCCCATTGGCATTGGCGTTCAGATTTTATCACTGCAACAAAGCAATGTGTATCTTGTTCAGGGAACTCTAACTACAAATCATGTTTATTAAATAACAGACTGAAAACAAAACTTCCTGTTTCTAGTCAATTCGACCTCGAATTGTTAATTTGTCTGTTTGCATATACGACGCTCGCAAAAAATGCGCAAACATCACGTTCGTCCATTTCTGTTGCGCGCCCGCAGCACAACAGCAAATGTTAACTTGATGACATTTCAAATCAAGTTCCTGGTTTTTTCAGCTTAGTCTGCTCACCTTGTGGAGCGGGTGGCATTTTGAACGCGATGGATAACAACACGTTTCGCCACACCCGGCCAGGCCTCCATATCGCGCCAATCACAGGCCGCCATTCGTCAACGAACAGTAATCGTTACTTTCGATTATGCGTTGGATATTATTCAGCCTTGGTTGTAGTAACATTGCGTCAGGTGGGCTCGCTTAGAATTATGACTTAAAATTGACGGAAAGCCAAAACACGTACCTACTCTTTAGGGAGTCTTGATTCATTCAAATCCATCTGCGTTGTCATGTAAATCCAATGATTTTAGTAAATTGTGAAATTCATGATGCAATATTTTCAGCTTCCTGTACACAAGAGAGGTGTCGTTGCGAAATGCCGAAATGTTTGGGTAAAGTTAGAAAGTATGCTAGTGTTGATGCTCTATTATCCGTACAAAATATCGACCGGTGGGTATTTAATGCGCATTTTTCGTAAAAATATATACTTAACCTTATCTTTACCGCTTATCACGCTTAGTTCAATACGCCAAAAGTCCATATAGAATTATCGTTATATCTACATACATTATACGTACTAAATCCTGATTATGAATAGGTGAATAAAATTCAGGGCCACGTTAATAAAAGCCACTGTAGTTTGTGTGATTAAAGGTAAAGTACTTATAGCCTTATGCATGTATCTTCATATTCGAAGTGGTCCATCAAGATTTATCGGGTACGTTCTTTCTTACTATTGAAAGGTAGACAATTGCCACGATGTTATGTAAACTCCGAACCTTGCAACGGCTATCGGTAATTTTCCGCAGCCAATGAATAATGGACGTTGTTCATGAAACAATACGCTACTGTTATGTGTACGGTGTGTACAATGATACACACGGTATGGAAATATTGGCAATGTGAGACTGCACCAGAAAATTCGACGACTCCAGTGCGCTAGCAGGAAAGAAACATGATATATGTTTATCCCGTTAAAAAATTTCAACGTAAACAGAATGTGTTTGGCGAATTTTGAATCGGGCTGAGTGAGATTGCGTACAGTTACACAATACTACGAGTACAACATAGGTACATATTTAAAAACCGGCCAAGAGCGTGTCGGACACGCTCGGAATAAGGTTCCGTAGCCATTACAAAAACATTAAGTATATTTTTCTAAGGATTTCGTATTTTGTACGGAATATTCCAAGTTTAGGTATATTTTATATTATTTACTCTTAAACTTCCACCCACCGCTTTAGATTTTAGAGGGTTCGCTCGATTTTAATGAAAATTTGCACTTTAAAGTTGAATATTTTACAAACAAATCACTGCATCGAAAAATCGTTTTAGCAACCCCGTAATGGTTTTAAAAGACCTAACGATACCCCACAGTACAAGGATGTGTGAAAAAAAAACCCCACTTTACGTCTATGGGATAGGTACACTAAAAAATTTTTTTTCGTTTTTTTAATGTACTATTTTGTCGGCATAGTTTACATATATATTCGTGCAAAATTACAGCTTTCTAGCATCGATAGTCCCTGAGAAAAGTCGCGGGCGGACAGACAGACAGACAGAGACATGGCGAAACTATAAGGGTTCCGTTTTGCTACGGAACCCTAAAAAAGGCCTACAAGCTGTCGAAAAATGTAACCAGAGTATTTAAGACGTTTGTGTTGGTTGGACTGATTGCACCTGTATGTTTTTCAAGATTCCATACATTGATCGATGTTCAAAATATACTTAAGGAGCTACCCGAGGTCTTCATCGTTTTTTCAACAAGTTTTGAATCGTATTTCCTATTTTTGCACTACAGATAGAATTATAAGTCAATCGGCTACCGGTTCTTCAATCTTTTATCTCCATTTTTGTCTACCGGATTTTGAAAAAATGAATAGTTAATTTTTTAAACATTGTCTAAAAAAACACTTAAGTATTTCGTATCTCTATTGACGTGAAAGATCTGACAATATACGAAATCTACATATTTGGGTACGTCTTTGACGTCTTTAAAAACGAGTCAAGGGTTTTCATGTGAAACTAATTAACACAAAAGTTATCGCCAGAAAACCAGTTTTTTGGCCTAAAATTGTTCAAATTTGAAGCCAGATATCGCGAAGACAATGAACTTTGAAGTAAATATGGGATACTATATTGCTTAAACCCGTTGTTGTTAATATAATAAGCTACAAAAAACATTAAAAAACTAAGGAATTCAGATCGAAGGTCATTGGGGCATGGGATCCCCTTAAATCAAAGACGTTACTAATTTTGTGGTCTTTGTAGTTTTGTGTCAATGAATTAGGTATGTTTAGGTAGAACGGTCGCAATTCAAGTTATTATTGATTGACTAAAATATATCCAACCGACTACGAATGATTTCATATAACTATCTATATACTCGTATCTAAAGCAGAATCAAAAATGTTTAAAAATGTTTTACAATAGTGGTTCTGGCCATTAACGGCATCATAATCATAACCTGCAAAAAATATTTGCACTTGAATTGATTCAAGTGTTGATTTAAAATAGAGAAAGTAGAGAAACTTGCTGTGTTTATTTTCTACTGTTTAAATATTACAAACTGTCCCTTGTTCGACGCAAAGTATTGAGTTGTCATTTCAGTTTCATTCATAGCCACAATATTAGTTTGCGTGATACAACACAATGACTGAATAGACAAACACACAGTCATGCGTCAATTGCTCTCACGGACTAACGACTAATCACGCAGATTGCAATGAACCTCAATTAGCTAAGCTAGGTCAGTCTAGGAGTGTCTCAACTCTCTGCTGTCTGCTGTGAGGATTACGTATGATCTAGACTTTAATTACTTCTTTTGTCTTTGATAAAACAACTATTGTTACAATGAACGTAATCTGTTACCTGACAATTAAATCATTTGTTAATTACCAAATGTCTTGAAATAATTCGCAAAGAGTAAATGGGTGCAAAAGAGTAGTGCCGATTAGAAATAAAGAAATTTTATTTAACGTTTGTCTTGATTTCGATGATTATACAATGGAGATATGAGTTTAATGAAAATTCCTTTTTCATCTCTACCTACACTATCCCCATAATGTATGGCAACCCTAACTTAGCTAGGTCTTGTAGCTACGTAGTCTACTCTTTTACTATGTTATATTAAACAAGTTTCTCGTAGCTTATAAATATATGTACATATACTTCATTCTACGTCAGTCAAAACATTAATTTGAAAAATGCTAAAATTTAAGACAATATTTTACTAGCTCGAAAATGCGTTCATTCAATTCACTTAGTGTGCCCTATTCATGTGTAGAGTTAATGTGCTCAATATAACAATTTTCGTTAAATGAAAACGTCTCCTCGCAGTTTAGTTCAATTTAGCGGCAATCGGAAAATTCCGCTCTCGATCGGTGAGAAGCAATTAAATCAATTTAGTCAGTTGTCGGCGGCGCCGGCGCGCCCGGAGCGGCGCAGGCGCGGCGCGGGAGAGACTGGCTGGCACGCACGCACACACCACGTCATATCCCTACTTTTAGGATACACATACACAGAACTGCCAAATTTTCCCTTAATGTAGTAGTTTTCTTTAAGTAGTTTCAGAACTTTGTAATAAGTCCATTTTATGTGACATAATCTCGGTGGCTTTTATGCCGTCTCTGTTGGTTTGAAGATAGAGCGGGAGCTGGAGGGAGGGAGTTGAGTATGAGCCTTATCATACTAGCGATTTGCGGGCGAGTTGAAAGCGAGGATATCAGCGCGAACACGGAGAGAGTTAGCGCCAAAAACGCCATATTGTAGACTCGTACAATAATAATAGGGCGTCTTTAGCGAATTCGCTGCGCGCTCCCTTCGCTTTCAACTTGCCTGCAAATCGCTATTGTGATAGATAAGGCCCTATGCAAAATATGAAGACCGCATTCTGTGAATAGTTTTGAATTCAGAAAAGCTGTAAATCATGATTCTGAATGTTGCCAGGAGGTACGGTGATCCATTTTGTTACACCCCATCCCATAAGACATCGTGTAAATGGAATGGAAAAATGCTTATGGAACCATTTTAATAGTTATTTTTGTGATAATATACAATTGTTATCATAATTAAAGATACATAACTAGTCAGTTGAAAAAAAATATTATCCATACATGTATTTGTGCTGAAGCTCCGAACACATGTAAATGTAGAGCATTTGAAGTACACATTATCAATACCTATAAAACATATCAGAACGTTATCAAAAAGTAGTAAATCAATCCCTTATAGTAGAAATTCAAATTTCACAACTCTCGGGTACGTACGTTCCTGATTTTTATGTTACAGATATCTATGATACCATCATCAACAAAAAAGACGACGAGACGGCGCCACAGCTGTTTTCACGTAAAATAACAGGATTTTTTTGTCTAACCTATTTGCACGCTAGTTCATTGCCGACTTTAATATTTACGAAAAAACACAAGCATACAATTAATTCAAATTAATTTACTTATAAGCTTAATATTGTACATAATTTACTGAATACAATTTGCACTTTATTTTTATTTCTGGATGGAGTTCAAAATCTTGGATGTACATTAGCCCCGGTAGTCAAATTAAGCATGAAAGTTTTCGCTTGACATGAAAATTATTAAAATTATAATTATCCATACAAACTAGGTCCTACTATTAAGTAGGTACCGTCTAAAGTAGTACCACTTTTTGTCTCTACCTTTGGAGAATAAAAAAATATTTCGAGTGACACAAAATCACAAACAAAAACAAACAATAATTAATATTTAGAATTGCCTGAAACAAATGGATTTTGAATAATTTTTCCCATAGTTACTTACAGTGTCGATAACTCGATGCATCTCGCAGTGCTCCCGCCAAGTCGAGCGCAAAGCAAACTGCTGTAGGTGCCATCTTTTCTCGAACCATTTCGGCGTATTTTCACGCCTTTGTGTTCTAGCACTGGCATATCGTATATTAAGGCATGCTCATTTGATGAGTTAGAGTAATTACTAGGATTCCTAAATTTTAAGATCACACCTATTTAGCTTCATTCGTTTAGAATTTATAGAGTTGCAAAGTTACACTTTTGATACTTAAGTACCTAAATGACTGACTGATTGATTAGGAATCATCAAAGTGAACTATTAGGTATTTATACAACACTTAAGAGACGGTAGTTTTATGTTCAAAACACTTAGAGAGTTGCAATTTAATACAATTTAATTTGCATAATACGAATGTTTGTTCTTGGATGTTTAATATGTATTTATCTATATAAGTATGTTTGTCCGTTGCCTAGTATACATGTAGTACAAGCTTTGCTTAGTTTGGGATTAGGTCAATCAGGCTTGGCTGTTTTTATCGAGACTTGGCAAGTTTTTTCAGCTGTTTTTGTACTGATACTCTTATCACAATGTATTTTTAAAATTGTGTAGTAAGAATTACACATCAGTTTTATCGTGGTTTCATCATAAAAGGCGTTGTGCAATCAGAATAAAGTCCAAATGACTACGACTAAGTATAATACCATTAAATATGACATAAATACTCGTAACATGGTTTTCTCGGTTATGACATCGTAATCGTATTAAATTATTTATTTGCAAAAATATCTTATCCACAAGTAAGTATCAATTTGACAAACTGAAAAGTGATCAACTCGCTCGAAGAACTCAAAAGAAACAGGCAAACTTCCCTTAACAGCCCTAAGGCTTCAAATTGCAAATTTTGAACTTCACATAACAACAACAACTTAGTGTGTACATAAATATAATATCTAATTTATCTTCAAAATTCAAACTGGCATCAATTGTAAGCTGGCAAGGCTATCTTCGCCTTGCTGTATGAGCCTGAATCTTCACCAGAACCGAAGTAATTTTAATTTCATGTAACAAATTATTGTTAATGAACCATAACGTTGAGCCCCTTCCTTCACCTTCGTAGTTTTCTTTTCCTACCTACCAGCCAGCCATACCTATCTACCTACCCAGCCATAGCCATACCTAGCCAGGGGGCTACTAGCACCTACCCATATTAACTTACATCTGATTAAAAAAGTTCCGGCTTTTTGATTTAAACAGATGTACTTAAGTAGGTGCTTACGATCTAAACTAGTAACCGCTGTTTCGCAATTTTGGCAATTATTTCACTGTAGGTACATATTTAAAGTTTTTTATTGTTGAACAATTTGTGCATCCTAAAACTGTACATTTGGCAGTTATTCTTACTGAGGATTCTTGTTGTTTGTAAAATACACGAGGACTCACGCGGCTATAGTGGGAGAAGTTTGTTAATTTCCGATCGGTGTTTACCTATCCGCTCTAACTATTTTCCATGTTTTGGCATTATTCACTTGTTTTCCAGAATCCGTGGCCAGTTGAGGTCAGTGACGTCAACTCTAGAAAGTTGGATACCTACATGTGCGCGTGCGCCGGGCCATGTTCTGTTTGTTGCCAGCGGAGGTGTGGCGCGCGCGCCCCTCGCATCACGCGCGATCGACTCATGACAACCGCAATGAACTATTGCATCAGCAACATAATATTTAATAGCCTCCGTAATTGAGTAATTTTACACTTTAAAGAGACTTTGACACTTTAAAAAAGTAAATGGATCTGCATTAACCTAATAAGAAATTATTCAAAAAACTTTGATGACTTTTAATTACCTACCTAGTGTTTTTTTAAATGATGGATTAAACTAAAAAAAAAAGGTTTTTGTTTATTATATTTTTAAGCTTAAACTGACCATAATATACCTATAGTCAGAAAAGCGTCAACTTAGGTAATACGTTGTCCAAAAAAAACGTTAGCGTGAGGCGTGCATGCACTAAACAAGATTAGATTATGTTGTTGCACACTTATATATCCTCCCTTTAAGCTACTTTCTGGTCCGTGTGTACCTAAGTATTCCCACTTCATGATATGGCCAACCACTCTATGATATAATCACTAGCTAGGTATAGCTAATGCCTGGTCATATCATCAAAAGGCGAGGTAAGTACCCATTTATTGATCAGGGCACTTGGGCAGGCTGCGCGAGAATAGATCTACATCATGAAATGGCCGAACACGTTATTAAATGGTAAATTCTGAGATACGGAGTCGTACCCACGACGTCTTCATTGGCGATGGGCGATAGAGCTTAACCTAGCCAAAAAATGTACCGAAGTGAAAAAATGCACCGAATATCAATTTCGACCGCATTTAGCAATCTAACGATTCCTGAAATTCTTTGCCAGTTACTAACGAGTACCCTTGAAACAGCTTACTATTCTAAAAATAAATGTACCAACGCGTAGGTATTAAGTATGCTACTCGTAGCAGTAAAAACTGCGTCGGTAGCTTTGAGTTGCAAATATTTTAGCTAGGTTAGCATAACGACAAACATGGAAAAACAGAGGTAGGTAAGCGCATTATGAATGTCTAATAGTTTGTCGTCGTTTAACATATGTACACGTGCCCTTTTTTTGATGCATCGTGTTTTATTTACCTACATTCGATTCCACAAATTAGGCAATGTGTTAATTAATCCGCAACTTATTTTTTTTTAAGTTCTTGCCTTCCAATACTATTAGCGTTCCAGTTCCTTTTCCTTAATCCTAATGACTAGTGACTGTTTGTTTAGCAGAAAAATGTCGGTTTTCCTACTCTGACGCAACTTGCAGCCGCTGGCGGCTCCTGATTGGCCGGCTGCACCAAGCCCCCGCTGACGTCACCAGGCCACGGCAACACATCACGTGGCCACAAATCCTTGCCTCTAGCTATTCATCTTTATCACAATTCCACGCCCATTGTTATGATAAATGCTTAATATAAAAGTCATGTTTGTAACACTCGTATCTACGATACGATACGATAATAAGGATATAGATCGTATCTAAAACGTCAATCAGTGCTTGATGAGGGTAATTAAAAACTAATTTCTAAACGTGATTTAATAACTATTGCAAATTATGAAATCGGGCAACAGCTGCTGTTGACCAACTAGGTACCTACCTATATTTAAATACCTACTTAAGTATCTGCATAATAGAAAACAGCTGCTAGTTATAACTGTGAAAAACTAACCAAGTCTTTGTCGTACCTACCTAGGTATCTATGTAGGTACATATTCCGGTTTACTAATGTTTCGGCGAATAACGTTTGGCAACCTGTTTCATTTCGCAACTTTTCATTTCCCAACTGTTTTATATTTCTGAAACTAAATATTTCAGGATTCTTATAAAACTAACCTAACCTAACCTAAAGGGTTCTACACGTTGGCCCTGAAATAAATCCTGAAATATTTACGGTTTTAGTTTGCGAAATGAAACAGGTTGCCAAACGTTACGTTGCGAAAAGGCAGTACTCGACATATTCCGTATTTTTCTTAGTTTCCGTTAACTTCGATAGACGCCTCAGTTTATTAATCAAATCAAATCATTTACTTACTTTTGCTAAAAAATACACAAAAACGGTACAATTTACATGTCAGTAGTAAAGTTACATGTACGTTCCGCCACAACATGGCATGCACTAAGGGGCTGTTTCACCAACCATTGATTAGTGTTAAGTGACGGTTAAATGCCATGCCGTCTCCGTCTATTGGAACAAAACAAATAGAGACGGCATAACATTTAACCGTCACTTAACACTAATCAAAGGATGGTGAAACAGCCCCTAAATTAACTAAATTAAACTACTTCAGTCCCTCCATCCATTGATTAGTGTTAACTGGCGGTTAAATGTGATGCCGTCTCTATTTGCTTTGTTGGAATAGATGGAGACGGCATCACAAACAACAACAAAATAATTCCAAATACCAATTAATACAATCCACAAATTTATAACATAAACTTGACCTATTCACATAAACATTACATTAATCATAAATCTTCTCGAAATATTCCTTTAGAGAGTGAGAAATAAAGTCTATCTATTAAATAATATTTTAATTTATTAACAGAAAGTACTTACTGGTAATGAACTTTTTGACATTTTTTTTTCCTACATAATATGATATCTTCACAGCCCTTGTTATTAAAGATCAAATTGTAAAATTCACGAACGTGTCAGATGACGTGACATAAAAAACTCACATTTTTAACCTTTATTGCTAAATATGTGTGAATTGAAAACACTAACTAGGGACTGAAAAAAAATTAAGAAACATTAGGTCACACTGTTTTAGGTACTGCGCATATAATGAGGGCTATCGTATTTTGTCTCACTAGATGGCGCACTGTTGCGTGAGGTTTTTTAATCATGGCTTTCATAGTCTGTTATTACAGGCGTGAAAACAAAGTTTAGTACACCTTAAAACCGTACCATAAAAATATCGAGCATGCCACAGTGTTGCATAGTCCCCGTTTTGTTCTGAAAAAAGGGAACACAAAGGTTTCCGAAAGACAAAACTGTCTCAAAACACAGACATTCATTGCCCCGGAACGCATATATGCCATAAATCATTTCAGATATTGCAAAATATTCATAAAATTATTCTAATTATAAATAAACCCGCGTAGCTCACCCAAAAACTATGAGATTTGACATTTCGGAGACCTCACGCTACACTAGCGCCTCTAGTGGCGAATTCAAACGCGATAGCCCTCATTCATTTATGTTAATTCTGATTATCTTTTAAACGGGAGCTCCAAAGTTCGCCTACTCTTCGCTAGTCATACCGTAATTTTTGTCCGAATCATCGTTAGCCATAATTTTTTTCCACTGAAACTAAAATTTTCTGAAAATTGTAAATGGTCATTCTATAGAAAACGAAAGGTTAGGCTAGGTTTGTTTTATAAAAATTCTGAACAATCATTGGATTCAGAGAAAAAAGAGTTATGACACACGATTGTTCTGACAAACATTACATTCGGTCGGACTTTCAATAAGTATGCGAGCCGATGTGGGCCCCTTTTAAACAGTAAGAGTTAGGCCAGTGTCTTGGAGAAATTAACTTCATTGGATCTGTCTTGCATTCTAAGTATTTTTACTTGGAAATAATAATATACTTGACTTGCAATTACTTATAGTAATAATACATAATAAACTATTTATTTCAGATGCAGAAAGCCTACGATCATTGTGTAAGTAATAAAAAAAAGATTAGGACGAAATAGGAGCCTCCTATTTTTTTTTTATATTTGTAAAAAATGGACACATTTATGATTGGTTTTTTGGAGTCTTTTTGTATTTCTTATTTCAACTCCAAATTCGTTATTTTTACGTCACACACACACTGACTAGGTACACATTTACTAGATCTACTATACCTAATTCTTTGTCATATTATAATTACTTTGGTGCCTACAAATTGACAAGATTTCATTTTTTGAACACCTGTAAATTACTACAGGAATCGAAAGAGTTTTGCCTCCTGAACATGGGAAAATATTTATGATAATTGATTTCTCCATATTTAAAAAAATACAAAAAATTTAAAAATACGTCTGAATTTGCCAACACTATCACAGAATAGATGTTTCCTTTGGCTTTTTCACCAGAAAAAGGAGCTGTCATAATTTTGACAACGTCTCTATGCAACGTCTACGTCAGATTTACGTGATCTTTTTTTTTAAGAGACTAGACAAAAGTATGGATCTATTGTGTGGTAGTTTTGGAGTTATGCCCTTTTAGAATAAGCACATCAAAAAAAAAATAGTTGTAGCGAAATTTTAAAAATATCAGCGTTTTTCTCTTTCCAAACAGAATACAGAGAACGAATCAAATTATAGTCTTAGAAATATGAAATCTGGTCAATTGGCATGACCTATTTTTTCCAAAAACTCAGTGCATAGGTACCTACTTATAAATACCTACCTGACCAGCAATAATAACGGGTCACTTTCTTCCGCATTAGGCTGTAAGTATTCTTTATTGATCACCAAAAGCAGTTCAGTGACAATATACCAACCAACCAACCAACCAACTTATTCAACTTGTCTTCGGTTTCGTCGAGATACACGTGTCAGTGTTGCAGGCCGGCCACGGTTGGCGTCATAACATAATTAGAAACGTGTGTGGTGTGGGGGTGTGACATTTTGTTTACCTTCGTGCGGGTATGCATAACCGTTACTTTTTGATTGCTTTCGACGAACAACCGCTGATAATGGACGTTGCAATAAAACTCTTTAATCGTTACACAGCTCAACTGCTGATTACGATGATTGAAACCAGTAGAAGGAACATTATTGAAAGTCATACATAATGCTTTGGTCGTGACGAAAATAGACTTAGATGATACAATGTCCCGTAGGTTCAAACGAAAATTAAATACTACTAATTAAATACTATTAATTAATATGGGCGAAACATTTAGCATGACTTCTACATATTTATAAATCTTCTAAAACTGACTTTTAATTTATTTTAAGCAAGATCACAGAGATTGGTTGGTACGAGTACCTAAGATCTGAACTACATAGTAGATGATAGTAGGGTGCACGTTCCTTTTGACTACCTAACCTACTTCTCTTAAGGAACATCGTACCAGTATACCTACTAAGTACTAAAATTACACAAAAACATTGGTAAGTAAGTACTTAGTGTCAGGCGCGGTCCGAAGGGGGGGATCACAGGGGACATGACCCCCCTCCTCCCAAATCGTACACGTCAAATTGAAAAATCTTCGAAAAATTTACATAATAAAAAAAAAACAATTTTTGCCCCTAGCCGTGATGTATTTTATTATTAGTAACCCCCTCCAAAATTTCAGGCTGCGACCGAGCCTGCTTAGTGTGTAGTAAAATAACAGATGCTCGCACATGCTTAATTAAAGAGTAAAAAAATGTTATTCTGCGACAATGTTCACGTGCACAATCAAGATCAATTGACTCGCAAAAAATGTAATAGACAATTAGACAGTGATGAAGACTCATAGACAAACGTTAGATGATTTGCGTCAACGAATTTGTATTCCGAACTAGTCGCGTCATCACGGCTATATAGCTAGGCATTATTCCAAGGTTAGAAAATGGATTCGGAGCCAAAGTCACAAGAAGGTCACGTAATAAAAAATAACATTAACTCCGGATTGGACATTGGACAATATTATAAACCTATCTCTAACGACAGAATGCACACCTGTTCTTTTTAAACGAGCGGAAAATTATACCATTGCCAACGAACTGTACAGTACAGCCTAATGACGCCATGCCTGAAAATAACCGTCTAATAGGCAGTCACGCAAATTCACAAAAGGCAGTTAGCATTGTTATTTGCCAACTAACAGGCGATAGGTACCTAATATCTAGAATTCAAAATGAACGTTCTTAAAAATGTTTTTCAGCATCCAATCACTTCATGACCTCCAGGTTTCAACACAAGCACACTTTCCCTCACACTAGTTAACGTACACCAAGTAGGCGTGTTCGTGCACATGCACATAACACTGAGTAAATATGGAGTCACTCTCACAAGGATAACTGTTGATGTGTGCGGTGCTGGCAAGAATGCGATTCATTTGAAAGGCGCCAGCAGACACGTAAGCCAGTCATCTGACTTGACTGACTGTCTCGTCTACCAACTCTTCCCCACAAGCAATATGCCATTTGGAAATCGTAAAACAAGAAACTTTGAGTCGTGGGACGTAGATATTAAAGTCATAATCGGAAAAGCGAACACAAGAATGAGGATTTAGCAGTAAAGGCATAAAACGTTGAATCGTTAATGATAAACTGCAACTCACTACATAAATGTAACTGTTCAGACCGTACCTTGCTTTAATATTATAATTTAAATGCGAAAGTAACTGGCTAACTTAGAATTCCACAGCTTAAAAAAAAATGATCACTTGGTTTAAACATAGGTATTTTTGTAACAACTTATTACGAAAGACTAAAAAATCCGGTGACTCTTCTATGTGACTAATGGATCGTCATAGTTGAGCTCGTTGCGTAGATAACGATAAAACCCACTAAACTATTTCATTATGACAATAAAAGATGCCTGACAGATACAGCATCACACAACTTAGCAGTTACAGCGTAAGCAAATCGTAAGTATGATCTCCAACATTTGTTTGACATGCAATGCTTAATTGCTCACTTCATTGCTTAACTTCAGTTACTTAGATAATCCACAAAATTAATCAAAGCACAGAATAAGGAATCTCAAAGTCATCTAAACCTCTATAAGAAATCTCCGCAAAATGATGTATGTACGAGTAGTAGTATCGTTCATCAAAGTGAGCTCTTAAAAAACCTTCGGATTTTAGAAGCATCCTTCGGGTATTGACGATGACACGCGATCGTGATATGCGGTTCTGTTCTGTTATCAACTTGCAAAACTTTTCAAAGTTACAGTAAAAAGTTATGTGAAGAATAACCATCAGTACAAAATGGACCCTATTTTAATAATAATACGCTTCTTTATTTTTTTCTAATTGTAATACAATATGACTTTTTGTCATGATACAAATAAAATCAGCATTTTCGAATTCTTCCATCGTTCATTTGAATTGAGAACACCCCGCCTTAACCATGGCCTTAACACACTACCTACTTTTATTTGAAAGTATTGGCTCTGTGCACGACATCAGCGCCACCTAGCGTCCGCAACTTTTTTGGCTCTGATGCTCTGACGTTTTGAAATTTCATCGCGACATTGTGACAAAAATCAAACCTATAACGTATTAATTTATAATACAAAATTACTGTGATACCGTGATTTGGGTGGACAAAAGGTTGTGAATTCATTTTTGGTCATTAAAATTAAATGAGGTAAATAAAATGTATTCAAAAAGTGTTTTATTTTCGTTATGTCAGGGTTTGTTTACTTCATGTTTAGTTGTACTTTTACTGTAAAACGAAAAGATAAAGCTATCTTATTAGTTTCTTTGAATAATAGTAAAATTATATAATTGTTCTCATATCGCTAGTAATAAATTAAATATCGTTTTCAGATCAAAATGAGTATCATTTTAAAGACCGGTTTTGTGAGTATCACTCAATATAAAATTTCAACCGCAAACCGTTTCATAAGGAAAATTGTTGCTAGACATGTCCGAGATGGAGAGGAATTAAGAACAAAACAGGGATAGTTTTCAATAATTCAAGCTCGCATCATAACACAAACATCTATTACTAAAATTAGGTAGTTAAAGTCTATACAAATTGCTTTGTTAATGACAGATTCATATGAGTATGTATGACAGACGACAGAGCCTAGATTATTTCTTCTTTTGGCCACTATGAGCGCTGCGATACATTTCATTACCCCCACCTAGTACTTCGCTCGCACCCTCCCAATATGTTTTTATACTGTATCTACTTCTGGGTATGTCAAATTATTTTTTGGTCTGCTTTCGTTTAATATTTTTTTAATGTATTTTTCGAAATCCCCTTTGCTTCTATAAATCGTTCTTGAACCTATTATTTTTAATTGTATTTTTCGAAATCCCCTTGCTGTATAAATCGACTTCTTGAGACCTTGATTAAAATATTTTCAACACTTTTCTTTAAAATTTTTCAGCTTCTTGTACTAATTAATATTTATAATAACTATTTAGCAACGAAATTACCCTACGTTCGCCACGGTAAATCAATTTACCTGTTAAATAATATACAAACTAAATATAATATGTAAGTATAGGGGGTCAACACTTTTCTTAATTTCAGCTATACCCTGTTCAAATTGACTCGCCACGGAAATCAATTTCCGAATAATAACAAACTAAATAAATATGTTAGTGGGGGTTTTAATTTTAACTGTTCTATATAAAATCAATGAAAACTCAACGAGTGCACTCTTCGCGTGATGGATTGCTACTAAGTTAAAAAGACAATTGTCATTTTCTATTCTACTAACGAACCCTTCCGATTTCCCCCAAAACCCGAAGGTTTTTCTAAGAGCTCACGGGTTGTAGGTACCTATAGGGTGAAAAAATTAACAAAATCATGGGAAGAAATACATGTAGTTTTGAAAATTGGTACACCTTGCGAGCTTATACTTTGCGGTATCCAGATGAACATTCAAAAAGTCTTCAAGGGGGGGGCTGTATTGTGGGTGTAGGGGGGGTTTGAAGGTAGGTACCTTTTTTCAGGTTTTAGCTCATATTTCGAATATTTGTTCGGATAGAATTATGATTACTTCAGACAAAACTTTCTACAGTTCCGACAAATTTGGTCATCTTTATTTTTGCTCTACGATCAATACTTTAGGAGCTACATGGTGTGTAACATCAACATCGGAAGTCATAGCAAAATCAAGAGAAACAATGTTTTTGACAATATATCGTGCGCCCACTACTCAGCTTGATCTTAACAGAGCCATCGATACTCGTTTTTCGTAAAATCCAGCCCCAAGTCCAAAGCTGATCTCTCCTAGCTCTCTCCTCCCTACTAAAGGGTCAGCAAAATATCACGCATTACCAGTATTCCACCAACTACAAGAGTGGCTGGGTAACGAAATGCCTCCCGAAATGTGGGGTTGGAAGCGAGGAGCCAATTACCACCACTGATTCTAGTCTAGTATGCTTCCGCTCTTAGGCTCAAGTACACACGATGTAGGTAGGTAGATGTTGATGTAGAAGACGATGAATAAGATAATAAAGACAGACTGATGTACTTTTTCTAAAATAAAAATTTAAAACTCATTTCGTAATTCTTAAATCGTCTACTTTTTAAATCTGTTAAAACTTACACAACCCTTACGGGTTGGTAGGAGTTACCTCCTAAAATATAAATCGTAGCGAAAAAATGAATATGACCAAATTTATAGGAAATTTTATGTAAAAAGTTTTGTCCGAAGTAATCATAATGCTATTTGTACAAATATTCGAGAAATGAGCAAAAACCTAAAAAAAGGTACCTTCAACCCCCCCTTACACCGTCAGCACACCCCCCACCCTTGTGGACTTTTGTATGTTCATCAGGACACTGCAAGGTATAATAACTGTACCAATTTTCAAAACTACACGAGTTTTTTCCCCTGATTGCCCATATTCGGCTTTATTTGATCCTATTACTTATGTTTCGTCTTTTTGGTGAGTAAACACTGTCCACGATAAAATCCGGGCATGCCTGATCTGGTGTATCTTTGTAATGAATGCTAATTTTCAAGCAGCACTCTTTTGTAATAGTTAATGATTATGAAACTACATAATAAAAATACAATCAGAATAAAATGTTAGAGCGTCTGTGAGTTTTAGCTTTATGTATTTCACTGTGCCTAAATTGCTCTGTACAGCGTTTTTTTAATAATCTTCACTCGTTTTCAACTTCGACGCCACAAATGTACTTATATTTTCACAAGATGTTTTACGCTCATTAGGATTATTATCTTTCCAATAAAAATAACGATGTAACTGTTTTCTACTTGGGTGAGTCGGGAAAACTTTCTAATCCAAGCACCAAAATTAGTTTTTATATGGGAGGCATTTTTGTCCATAAGGCAAATTTACCAAAGTTAAAATACTTCCAAACTACCTCAATCTGAAGTCAATTCGAAAAATATTAGCTGCCGTGAAAAGACAATGTTATATAGCTATATAGTGGATTGTCCAATTTAATAAAATATATAAACTTTACATAAAAACCTAGAAAAGACCGCCAGAAGACGCTGTACAAAATAATTTAGACACAGTCTAATATAAAAAGCTAAAACTCACAGACACCCTAACTTTTTATTATGATTACATTTTTATTATGTAGTTTCATAACCACAGACTGTTACAAAAAAGTGCTGCTTGAAAATTAGCATTCATTACAAAGATACGCCAGATCAGGCATGCCCGGATTTTATCGTGGACAGTCTTTAGGTAGGTACCTAATTGATAGAAGACACTGAAAGTTCTTAGAATGGGCTATTATTAAAATGATAAAAATAAACAAATAGGTGATCTTACCACAAAAAACTGAAACAAATCTCAGACAAGTAATAAACTGACTGAAAATATATTTTTCTATGAAGTGACACGTAAAAAGTAAAAGATGTAAAGATCGTCAAAGTTTGCCTTGCACCACGCATATTGTTTATATTTTTTCAGGATTCTGTTTATTCTCTCCAGCGGTCAAGGAAACAGGTCATAACGCATTGCAGTTTTTAATTGGATAAGTTAGGCTTAATAAAAAAAAAAAATTATCTATTAGGCATAGGTACCTATATCGGTGGTTCCATAATTAAAAACATATATTTTAGTGCTAAGTAACTAAATGTAAAACGTTTTACACGTTCTTAGTTATTTGCGAAGGCACTTATCGACTC
Organism: Choristoneura fumiferana; assembly: GCF_025370935.1. NCBI lineage: Eukaryota > Metazoa > Arthropoda > Insecta > Lepidoptera > Tortricidae > Choristoneura > Choristoneura fumiferana. The sequence goes on from NC_133489.1 coordinate 11,501,939, forward strand.
CCGTAACTCAGTTCGCGCCGGCTCCATGAAGCTCGTTTATTAGGATTTTTAGCACTGACTGTTAACTATCTTTTATGATAGGCGGTCCAGAGGAGATGTTACTGGTTACCAGTAGGTATTGACGAGGATCTTTTATGAACGGGTGCGTCCCAAGTTGTATAAAAACGTTCGATTAATGTAACAGTTGTTTTATATACTTTCATAAGAAATAACATGTTTGTGGTCTAAATTCATATTATATAACATACATAAGGTATACCGCTTATAATACGTAATAACTATGATATAATATCAAGTGATATACTTTTTTTCTAAAATACTAGAAAAAAATTTAAAGTTTTAAAACCAGAAATTTAGGTGTTTTTCACCCTTTAATTTTTGTATTGTATAGTTTTACTTCAAAATTTGTGCGAGCGAGCGAGCAAGACGGTTCGGAGCAGAAGCGACTTGGATGGTTCAGGTTCATAAGGCTAAGGCGGGAGCTGCTCCTGCCTTAGCCTTCGATGTTAGTTTTTTTTTTATAGCAGCCAGGAAAGCGTTTTGAGCGTTATGTTTTCCGTTATAAGATTAAATGAATGTTAAATATGTTTTGGTTGTTAGAGGTTGCGAATATTATATAATTTAATCGTTATACTCAATGTATTTATGTCCATAGCTCATTATACATAATGAAATTATATATTTTATCAGTATACGTTATAAGCATTATAGCAAACGTATGTTTTATTAAAAAAAATATATAAAGGAAAGTTATACGTAATGATTTTTACATGTTTTGTTTTTAATATATTCTATTATTTACCTTTTATGAACACGTTGTTAAATTTGTCCATTATACGCATCACGCAATGGCAGTCCTTTTTTACCCGACTGCAAGGAGTGGTATTGTTTTAGCTAACATGTTGTAAAACTTGCCTTGCTAAGGACAAAATCGATACATGAATTCAAGGGTTCCCCTTTGTTTACGCATATTTTTTAAATATGTCATAATTCTATATTGCATAATCTGTTTACGCATAACCAATGTAAGCCGAATGGGCTTTACGCACAATTTACGAATTCCGAATATTGTTTAGGCAGAAAATTACTTACGCAGAAAGTTTTTTTTTACCTAAGCTTACTAACCTAATCCAGTATACTTACTTCTCAGGAAACTAGTAACTAGTGGGTGGTAGTACTTTTATAAGGTAACTAACGAACCTATCCAGGTAAAAGGGGGGATCGTGTTTGTTTTTTAATGCGGAGGGCCGGGGGGCTGCGCCCCTTGTTCCCCCTTTTTATGCTCGTGCCTCTTTTACGTGGCTGTTAGTTTCGTTACAAATACAATTCCAACCGAACCTAATGACCTATTTTTCTAGTCATAATAAAATTATATTGTTTTACCATTTAACGTTTTCATATTTACTATTAATAACACTAATCAAGAAATAGTACTTACCTACTTAATTTATTTTCGGACATAGATTTGGACAGGATTTCGGATTATCAAAATTCTGCTAAATTACATAATATGCTAAACAATATTATGCATAACAAAATTCGGTTATATATTATGCTAATATAATATTCGGATAAACAATCATTCAGCTTATAAAGAATTATGCCGAACTAAATTTCGGCAAGTTTAAGATTCGGCGTAAATAAATTATGCGTAATAAGTTTCAGACCTTAAAAAATATGGCAAATAGATGTCACCCGATTTCAAAAATTTCCGAATTTAAATGGCTGGTGTAGAATAAAAAAAATCATTTTTTTATGGATTTCTGTCAGAACTGTCTGTACGAATTTGTAATTTAATAAAATAAAAAATGATGGACAGAAAAGTTCAAAAAGGAAATTATTACATTGACCCCGACGTGATTTGAACACGCAACCTTCTGATCTGGAGTCAGACGCGCTACCGTTGCGCCACGGAGTCGTTGCACGATGCTGCGAATTTAATGTACTAAACAAACAAATAAATCTGTTGCACTTTGTTTAGAAAAAATAATTGATAGTTATTATTATGTGAATAACAATTTATCGTTCAATGGTTATTCATTTTGCATTTGAAAAAATCTGTACTAATTAAAGGTACAGACGGCTGCAATTATGTCAATTTGCCTAATTCCATTACGTACATTTATAAATTTACAAAACTTCACTAGGCACACTAAAAAAAAAATACTACCTAGCCTCTCACAAAGTATACATACCAAGTACCTACCTACGATAAAAATCTTACCAGTATGAAATAAAATCAGTTGATTATGATTATGAGGACTTCTTGTTTTATGTTGTTTGTTAAAAAGCGTACTTACCTAGGTAGGTAGGTATCAAAGTACTAAATTAATGGGCTGAATATTTTATCATTATATTTTATCCCCTTATGGAATTTCCATGTTGCGGAGTAGTTAAATGGTGTAGGTAGATAAATGAGTCATACCAGAAATAAAAAACATGATTTGGTGCAACAAACAAATTTATCGATCGCGTAAAATTCCATGAGATAAGAATCTTTATTATCTGCCTCACCTAGAGTCGTAAAGGCACTGGCACTGAATTGGCGAGGTCACAAGTAGGTAGGTACCAATATTAGGTATTTATACAAGTTTATACAAGTAGCTAAATAATGTTTCCCTTAAATTTAACCTGCTGATGCGTCAAAAATTGTAATAGAACCACTTTCACGAAATTTGTATAATTTAATAACCTAATCGTTCTACCCGTGGCTTTGCCGTTATAGGTGTGCAGGAGGTACTAGGGCAGCTACACATAACCTATTTCACCATCTGATGAAATGAAAACAAACTTAGGTAAAAAAATAAGTAACTACTTTTCTACCTTACTTTTTGTACCAAATTAATTAGTGCCATTTGAACGAAAAATGGTTGTTGCTGCTCCTATTACATAATTTCAATCAGTTGTGTAAGAGCCCCTGTGGCCTAATGGATAAGGCATCGGCCTCCTAAGCCGGGGATTGTGGGTTCGAGTCCCACCAGGGGTACAAATGGTATTTTGCTTTTTTCAATTACTACATTTTAGCAAATATTTACAGTTACAGTTCTTGACACTATAATAACTATTACTACCACAAATTTCAGAAGCATTTGTTTTTGTATCAAACTTAAGCTTAAAATTCTCAAATAGCTTTCATTACGTATGTTTGTTTTCAAGAAAAATACCATTTTATTCATACAACTATATTTATGTTATCATTGATTATCTATAAACAGAAAATAATGAGATCATAAAGTGCAGTAATAATTGTAGTTTCCAATGAAGAGAAATTGCGGGCGCCGATCCCCGCAGCGGCAAACACCGCAAGCCTGAATGCTGTATGTAATAACCCACTTGATTTGGAAAGCGGCAGTCGTTATCTGTCAAAAAGATTATATTATTATGTATTAATTTAATACAAATTCCTCATTATACTTACAAATAAGGCGTATAAACAAATATTTTGTCAGAAAATTATTAATAAAAGCAGTTTATTTTAAATTCAAGATTAAAAAAGAGATTCTAAGAAACATTTTTAATACAATGTGTACAGAATTGTTTTTATAAGCTTCATAGCTGAATAACCAATTAATACTTAGTTTCGCCAAGGCGGACATCGGCGCCGTGGCTTAGTTGGTTAAAGCGCCTGTCTAGTAAACAGGAGATCGGGGGTTCGAATCCCCCCGGGGCCTGGCTCAACCGAAACAGAGCTTTAACTTTTTTATGTTTAGCGCTTACTTGCACATAAAATCTGCGACGTTGGGGCAGTAACAACAAAATGCACAGGAGGGCAAAAATCTACTGAAGGACACGGAGTAGTGATATTAAACATGTGAGTTCCTCTTTCGGGAATTGTTTGACAACTATGCGATGCATCGGCTCCTCGCCACATGCATACTAATAGCTGCCCGTGGCCATCGTTACGAAACTGTAAAAAAGCAAAAAAATAATTGTAAAATCCGCAACATAATCAGTTTAGCGGAGTACGGCAGTACTAGCAATAAGCCAAGCAAGAGTAACGAAAACAGCGTACAGCTTGTCAAAGTTTCTCACAGATGGCGGTTTAGTAAATTGACTTTAACGCCATCTAGTGCACACATCGTACCTGCACATTTAACAACGCCTGTTGTTGCAAATAAAAAGGATGGATTCGATAAGACTGCTCCCAGCCAGGTGTAACGAAGTCCTCGTAAGGTATCAGATTAAATACAGTGTCATTGAATGGGCATTGGGCTCCGATAATCCTGGTCGGTATTTCATTTTTTACTAGAAATATGTCAACAGCGTTCACTACGTCTGTAACACTTGTCGACTCCGTCTGTAACAAGATATAAACTTTAAGTTACTAACAAGGCAACAAATCTTATTAATACTTACACCAATACTTAGTTGATGAACTGATGGTGAGGTTTGTAATATTTTTCAACAACCTAAACATAAGATAATATAATAATTAAGATTGGGTTTTTGGAATCTTTTTTATATTTTTTATTTCAATTCCAAACCACACCCACCACGGAATCCACGGAATGCCGAAGACCTGGGTTCGATTCCCAGCGCTGGTCTTATTTTTCTGGTTTTTCTGTGCATCTATATTTCAGTTTGTTTTTTTTTAATATAATAATTACCGATAAAAATAGTTCCGAATAATCCATATACTCGTTATTAATATTTTGAAACGGTCCCAATTCTTGAGAAGCATAGGCAAAATATATGTCGAAGTAGGATGTTTTCAGCGAGTGCATCAGTTCCCTGGCCCTTTCCACCTCGTTGGCCGAAGGGCGGTCACTGGGGCTCACTACCAGGACCACAGTGCTGATGGCAGCACTGCTCGACTCTTCGAGTACAGACTGGTTCCGAGAGTGTTGAATGACAGTGGAGATCACGCTTGGAACATTCATGCGGTTGGGCCCTGTTGGAATAAATAAATAAATAAATCTTAAATGTTTGGTTTGTAATGAATGAGCTGCGAAGGTAAGTATTGTTGTATTGTAAGACGACCTAATTAAAAGTAAAACTACTATTTGTCGACAAGCTTTTCGTCACTACTTTTAAAAAAGCTCGCATTTCAAAATCGATAATTAACATTGAAAATTTCAATATTCAATTTTGATTTTGAGATACAAGATTGTTTGAAAGTAGTGAATTATTTAGACTTATAAAAATAGAGATGTTATATTTCAGATATACATGCGTATTTCTTTGTTAAGTATGTTCACCAATAACTTCGATCATTGACAAGATTTCATATTTCTAAGACTATAATTTGATTCGTTCTCTGTATTCTGTTTGGAAAGAGAAAAACGCTGATATTTTTAAAATTTCGCTACACCTATTTATTACAATTTTTTTAAGATGTGCTTATTCTAAAAGGGCATTACTCCAAAATTACCACACAATAGATCCATTACTTTTGTCTAGTCTCTTAAAAAAAAGATCACGTAAATCTGACGTAGACTTTGCATTGAGACGTTGTCAAAATTATGACAGCTCCTTTTTCTGGTGAAAAAGGCAAAGGAAACATATCTATTCTGTGGTAGTGTTGGCAAATTCAGACATATTTTATATTTTTTTTGTATTTTTTTTTAAATATGGAGAAATCAATTATAATAATTATTTATTTATAATCAGGAGGCAAAACTCTTTCGATTCCTGTAGTAATTTGCAGGTGTTAAAAAAATGAAATCTTGTCAATTGCGGTCGGATTTCTTTTGCTCCAAAACGAAGTCCCCCGACTACGAAGAGAAATTACTCCCGTGGTCGAATATGATTTTCATTGAAATTCGGCTCAACAATTAAGTTTTATTTTTTCTATTTTAGTGAGTTATACATACAAGCGCCGGTAAAATTGCTTATGTGAGTAAAGACAGCAGTCAAGTTTTGCGAAGGGGGCGCAATCCATTGCCCAGTGTTGCCGTGCAGCAGTCCCAACGAGCCCCGGTCCAAGTCTATGTTTAGACTTGCTCCAATCCAACTACACAAGGCAAAATACTACATTAAATTAAATTAAAAGATACAAAAAGGTAGTCTTGAATCATGTGCATTCTGGTGCACACTGCCAATTTAAGGGTGAATAATACGAAGCCAGCAATTGCTGCCGCGGTCGAGGCGATTATTAATAGTGATTTTCTCAAAAAATCTGGAACGGAATCGACAAATAGGAATAAGGAAATGTGATTGATTTAAATATTTTATCCCTATCTCGTAGAAATATAGGGATATAGGTATTGGCTCTGGGCCCGACATCAGCGCCACCTAGGGTCCGCAAGTTTGTCGGCTCTGAGGTTCTGACATTTTGAAATTTCATTGCGACATTGTGACAAAAATCAAACCTATCACGTATTAATTTATAATACAACAAAATTACTGTGATACCGTGATTTGGGCGGACAAAGGGCTGTGAATTCATTTTTGGTAAGTAATTAAAATTAAATGAGGTAAGTAAAATTTATTCAAAAAGTGTGTTTTCTTTTGGTTTTACTTCATGTTTAGTCGTACCTTTATTGTAAAACAAAAAGATAAAGCTACTTTAATGGTTTCTTTAAATAATAGTTAACATATATAATTGAAGAAGACAAACATCTATTACTAAAATTAGGCAGTTAAGTCAACACAAATTGCTTTGTTAATGACAGATTCATATGAGTATGACAGATGACAGAACCTACATTATTTCTACTTTTGGTCACTATTAGCGCTGCGATAGATTTAATTACCCCCACCTAGTACTTCGCATACAGCGAATAGAAGTCAATGCGACAACTTAATGGCATACATACTTATAGTGTTTTGAAAAAAAAAGACTCGAACCCTAAAGACTCTCGAGGCTTAACGACTCAAAGGCCGCAAAGATGGTTTCATGCATTCATACGCATAAAATAAGCCAATTTAATTGTCAAATATAGTAGAGTCTTTAAGACCCTGGAGTCTTAAGGGCTCGAGTCTTTAAGCCTCGAAAATGAGCGTTATCCACAACTCTACCTACTTACACGTACCCTCAAACTTCTTGCTCCACGCAATTCAGAAGTCTTGCACGAAGTTTTTAAATCGATTAATAGTAGATTATTGTCGTGGCCTGTTAGTAGGCAATTGCTGGCTGAGTATGAGTATTAAACGGACGAGCTTGCGAGTCCGTTTAACTAATACGAAGCCAGCAATTGCTATTCCAGCCGAGACTAATATAAAGCTTTTCTCAAAAATGATGAATAATTCTGAAATAGAATAAACTTTTTCTCAAAATATATTATAAAATTTAATTTGATTCCAATATTTTTCTTATGCTTTCCCGCCTTTTTTCATTAAAAATAAACTGCAGGTGTATTTTTCCACCGAAAACACCACAAGCTATTTCAGACCCAATATAAAAAGTCCGGAGTTCCAACAAAATATCTGATACCGGCCATTAGACTTGGCTGTATACGACTTGTGCCAACATTTCCATGGCTTTTTTAACTTTAAAAAAAATGTGACTGATTACAGGCGCGCTAATTCATTATTGTCGAGCTAGCGCACCTGCAATATTTTTAACTTTTTAATTTTTCGCTGACCATAAACTATGCACTTCACCTTCTGATATGTAAAGAATAATGTCAACTCTTACGGACATTTTTGAGAAAAGCTTATTTGTAATCAGGTAATGTTAAAGATAAATTCACTTACGAAAAAAACTGTTCAACATCGTATCCCGTCCATGATCCATCTGTAGCAACTATCAAGTCTATGGTCGGAACACTGTTTCCAACTTGGCATTCTCGGTGATTTTGGGCAAAAAGTTTTGCTGTAATCACGATGTTTCTTTTATAAATTACTTAGGTATCTACTATAGAAATAAAAGGTGTGATAAGCGACTCATACAACCACTCTTGAAACACCTCTGATAGACAAAAGCAATCGTTTCCCCATCCGAATCCGTTCCCCATCCGTTGCTTCGTTTCGCGAAAAATGCGTTTATGGTGATGCCATGGAAACCAATTTTCCACGATACAAAGTATCACATGTGTTAATCACGCTTACCTGTCTACTAATATAATACGTAACACACGTTGACAAACTTTCGCATTTAGGTATAAAATTACAGAGGGATCAATATTTCTAATTCGTGGTTTTTGAATAGAAATCGTATGGAAATGACAGCTATCACAGGATTCAACTTATATTGATCCATCACAGTAAGAAGTGGGAATCGAGCGTAGTCTTATTCAAAATAACGGTAGGTACACAAAGAGCTCGAGAGTTTAGTTTATCATTTGTGAATCTTAAAAGTAAACTTACGAAAGTAGTCCATGAATGCTGCTACTGCTGCTTCACTTATCCTATTCATCTTTTCAATGGGTATGTAGATCCCGCCCTGTCGTAGATACAAAACGTGTGCAAATCTAGAAGTCTCTGACACCAACGTTGGGCTTTTCAGAATGTTTCCGAATAACGATCGTCGGTTGCACGCCTTCACACCGGGCTCGAATGCAACTCCTTCGTTTGAGTAATACATGTCGATGACTTGGGAGAGCTTGAGTGTGCTCCTTTGCGAGAGCCAAGTAGGCAAGTAGTTAGCCAGGATTAAGCCTGGAACAAGCAAATTAACATATTAGAACATTTATTCTCTTCTCTTCTTAGTCGGTACACTCTTGCCAGATTGGTTGTGGTCATCATTGTGAATCACGATGAGTGATGATTTTGTTGATACGGCGCCTCCGGGTTCAATATAATAATGCGTTCAGGGCACTATTTATTGGGGCTGCCACAGTTCTGTAGCGCGTCAGGGATGTTCGCTGAAGCGCGCATGGACTGTTTTTACTCCACCATGCGCAAGAGGTGTGCGTCTTTGGTGCGCAGGGTGCGGGGCAGCGCCAACAGCGTCCTGAACATGATCGCGAGCAGATGGGACTGCCCGTATATAAAACGCTGTTGTGCCATCTCTAGCGGGATGGTTAAATAATGAAGTATTTCCATGAATTAAATTTTTGTTTTTATTTTTTAGTTTATTTATTGTAATTTTCTACTAACATAGGTTAAGATAAATTGTTTAACAAAATGGAATTATAATGTTACTTGAATAAATAAATTTAATTATTATTCGTCGCGGACTGCCGCTTTCCGGGTACATTCATAGACCGAGCACTTAGTTGCGGCCTTGATCTGGTCCGCCCATCTGATTGGTGATCTACCACGTGGCCTGATGCCTTCAACTTTTTCCTGCACTAGGAGACGCTCTAAGGAGTCATCACCACGAGGAGATACATGGCCGAAGATGGCCAGAATGCGTGACTCCACTGTGGTTGATAGGCGCTTTCGTATGCAGAGTTCCTTTAATATGGAGTCATTTGTATGAAACTCTGACTACGATACTCCTAGCATCCGTCTCCAGCACCACATCTCTAACGCACAACATTTATTATAGGTACCAATTTTATAGTCTGGCAAGCAAGTCCTAGGATAAAATGACGCATCGGCAAATTAAAAATATAGACTCGCAACAATTTTATAGATTAAAAAAGTATCTGATCGATCACAAATAGGTACGTTTCTTTTATTGTACAGTCAAAGGCATAAATGTTATGTACGTAACCAAGACCACAAAAATATCTAGCCACCTTTATGCCACTACGTAACCAGAAGCTCGATGCTATGGCTGTATAAATATTTATGCCATCGACTGTCCCAATGTTTGCACACAAACAAACGTGGTTACCTATCAATCCACAAACACGTGCATCATATAATCCATATCTTACCATCTATTCCACCTAAAATTTCAGCATCCGTCAAATGCCAATCAGCTAACTCCCTGTTCTGTGGATACAAAAAGTAATTCCGTGGTAGCATTGTGTCGTTCCATCTGTTGTGACTGCCGACAACCATGAGTTGAGCAGCTGCACCAACTCTCGGGCCCTGGTTCACCACTACCTCTGCTAAATCACCTGGAATCCGAACATGAATTACAAATAAGTAGTTGACTCAACAAACAAACTCCACAGGATCTGCCTGTGGCTTGTAGGGTATAATATATTCCCAACACATTGTGGTTTCAAGAGCATGTTTATTTTGGTCAGAAGGAAATGGACCCGTACACGATAAATGCCGTAATATATACTGTTGTTTAAGGCAATTAAAGGTTAAACCCTGGATTAAGCTATGGTTTAACTGAAGTTTTTAAATTACTATTTAAATGGCCTGATTTAATTACCTGTTTCTAATTTAATCCGCATATATATATATATATATATATATATAAAGCTGAAGGGGATCGAAAGTCTGTACATGAAAGATATTCGAAAAAAAGTTGACTGGAGATACTTAGAATCGATAAAAGAACACGTTCCAACAGTTTTTTGAATTTTTGTCTGCTTGTCTGTTTATTTGACCGCAAATTACGTTAAAACAGCTGAATAGATTTTGATGCAGATAGGCTATAAAAATTCAACCCCTAAAAGTTTATAGCCACTACCCTCCATTGAGATAAGTTTGCACCTGAATCTTATCTTATAGCGCTACTTAGGAAGGATTTGCACACTTTTTTTACGACTATCGAGTACCCTGCTAGATGGCCCTGAATTAACGTTGTGATATGAATAAGCTACTGAGGGAGGATTTTGCCAAATTCACTCTAAGTTTAGAAGAGGGGGTACGGATATCAACAAATTTAATTTAATAATTGATTTAATAATACAACTAAACTAAACGACAGTAAATTAATTGCTACACATTGCACAGTGCCGTCTTTTGGGGAACTGAGTACCTAAACATTAAGTAGATAATCATGTAAACTAAAAATGAGTTAACATAGTTACGTAGTGGTAAAATCAACATGCGTATAATTGCATAATTTTTTTTTCACGAAAGGTTCGTTTTTTTTCGGGAAGGCATGGTAACGCGTACTAAATGCGAGTCCCAAATTGTTTGACAATTACTCCGCAAATGACAGAGAAACCTTCGTGGCCATTAGTGAGTGCTTATATAAAGGAGGCGATACGGATGAATATAGATGCGATATAATGAGGGCTACCGCGTATGAATTCAAATGAAATGTCAAATGTCACTGTTTTTGGGTGAGCTACGCGGTTTTATTTATAATTAGAATAATTTTGTGAATATTTTACAGTAACTGAAATTAATTATAGCAAATATGCGTTACGGGGCAATGAATGTCTGTGTTTTGAGACGGTTTTGTCTTTCGGAAACCTTTGCCCTCCCTTTTTTCCGAACAAAACGGGACTACGCAACACTGTGGCATGCTCGATATTTTTATGGTAGAGTTTTAAGGTTTGAAATGTGGTTATGTAAATTTTGTTTTCACGCCCGTAATAACAAACTAACCACTATAATTCAGGCAGGACCTTTGTCTACAGTGGCGCCAACTGGTGAGCGCGAAAATTAGCTATAATTCGTGACGAAATAAATTAATATTTTTTTATTATTTTATGCGATCCCAAAGACATCGTACGCAACCTTTATCTGGACTGTAGTCCTCTAGCATATGCATCTGTAAACTTTACTTCAAGTCCCGCCTCCAGGGGAGAGGGAGAGAAATTAGGGTGAATTAGCCGCTTACTGACACAGACCGAAAACCCCGCGGGCAGAACCGCAGGCACAGCTAGTAATCTATAAATATAAATAGGCATGCCTAAATTATCATTTTAATTACCTGCAAGAGTAGCAACGTACAAATTACTTATATCGGCTACATCAGCTTGTCGTGTCTTGGCATCATCCTCATCAACCGTGTTCAGCGTTTCTATATCAGTATACCACTCTTCTTTAGCCGAGACCATCAAAGGTTCAGCAACATCTGCTTTGTACACGTCTGCGTTAAGAATATCCGTGATGCCCACGCGTTGGGGCTCCAAAGTTGAAGCTATGGCGGCAACGAGAGTGCCTGGAGAAATGGTCCCCCAGTCTGTCTTTATAACGCCATCTTCTATTGGACATCTGCTGACCATTCTGAAAGTCATATATAACTTCTTCAGTCATCATCATCATCAAAGGAAGACGTTCACTGCTGAAAAAAGGCCTCCCCTTAGAACGCCGCTATGAACGACAACTCGCCACTTGCATCCACCGGTTGCCCTGGTGACATTGTGATAGTTTGTGGGCAACCAGTGGAATTGAATTTCTTAAGTACAGCACCATTATTAATCAGATTGGAATAAAGTAATGGTTTGCCGGCAGTTTCGACTGCAAGCGTCTTTAAAATTGGTTCAATAGTTTTACAGATTATGCTCTACATACAAGTACAAAAGCACAAACACAAAGTTTATGTATTAATGATTTAAAGTAAATTGACGAATTCAAAATTAGTTAGGTAGGTACACTTCCGCTCTTCGATTTCAAACAAATTAGATAAAGTGATTCTGAACTCACAACCCTTTACCTACACGACTGCAGCGGCGGTAACTCAGACCTCAAGGTTACCATTCTACCCCATGATATACCGGGTGGGCCCTGTAACAGGAGCAAAAAATTAAACCACAGCTTCCGGTCTTCATCCTGAGCTAACTTAGTTCTACAACTTTTGCCCGTCATTTTGTTACGTGACAGGCGATGTCATTTAGGCTATTGGATGCCGTACATTGAAAATAGCATTTAATTTGTTTGGAATAAACATAATGATAAAATTACTTAGGTAATTTTTGAAAGTTGCATAATTAAAGTACCTAGTTCTATTTGAGTAGCAGAACCTGGGGTTTAATTTTTTGCTCCTGTTACAGGGCCCACCCGGTATGACTCATGAATGGGTGATGTGGAAGACGTTAAATCTGGCTAAACAAAGTAATACAAAATCTGGCTGCATAAGAATAAGTATTAGTTACCATGCTTTTGATTTGACTTCTAATTTGAGATTGGATTTGGCGGGCATTGGGTCGATTCCAGTTTAGGCAGTTGGTACTGTGCGCCGCAGCAGCGTGCCACCAGCACTAGCGCTGCCTACCCTGCTGCCTAGGTACTCAATGCAAGCCATATTATCATTATAGTAACTTGGTGCAACTCACACTAAGTTTTTACATCCTCTGTAGGTATGTTCTACTCACCTCGTTTCGTTAAGCGCATTACTTTGACGCTGCTCCGCTGCCAAGGGGCACACTCGATCTTCGTCCCCTCTTTCCCATTGTAGCACGGTCCCACTCAGCATCCTATGCAGAAGACATTTCTCAACCAATGAGAGAGTCTCGTCGGGTTCCAAAAGATTCTGGCTCGGTAGGAACAGGTCCATTAAAAGCTTAAATCTGTTGAACTGGAACCCTGAGGCTCGGTACGGTGTAACAAATTCTGTTTCCACAGGATTAGCCGCTTCTTCTATACCGTCAAGACGAAAGCTGAAATTAGAAACAAATTAAATTACTTATAGCTGTGCATGTAGTTATACCAAAGTACTTTCAATTGTCGACTCGACATGATAACGCGGATTGTTAGGTGTGATTTCGTAAAATCGCGGTACAATTTAACATTTTCAGGTAACACTAGACTTATCTAAATTTATTTAAAAAACATATATTACGCTCCACAAATAAAAAGGGAGGTTAAGTAAGTACTAAGCGGGTATAACGGTCAATTTATCCCCTTAGGTAAGCAAAACATTAAACACAATGTTACTAAGAAAAGCAAAGTCAAAACAATAGGAAAAACCGGCCAAGCGTACGCGCACAAAGAGTTCCGTACCATTATCTATACAATATTTGACATTAGCAAAAACGGCAAAAAATCAAGTCTGTTGTATGGGAGCCTCTCTTAAATATTTAATTAATTTTTATTTAATTATTTATTTTTAAAGTTAGATTATACAACTAAATATTCTGTGAATATTTCAAGCGTCTACCTGTTGCTGTTATTAATGTCAAGCAAAAAACGGCAAAGAAATCAACCTTTGGGTAACAGAACCCTAAAAACCAGCTTCAAATGACTTAAGTACCTACCTTCTTAACAATGAAGTACTGAAGAGCCTCATATCGAGGTTCGAATTGTGCTCCAACTTCTTCAGCAGCGAGAGGAACACGTCAAGTCTTCGGGGCGCTCCGAGCGCTGGCCCACCGCTGCGGTAACATGCCAAGAGGTGTTCGGGCAGACTAGAATAAATCACTCCTTCACTCACTGTAAAATGTAGGTTTAGGTAAGTATTTCATACTAATAATTACTATGATACTTAATAAAGTACATCTGTAGTTAAGAATTAAAAGGCCAGACCCAATTATAAGTAGGTAGGTATACAGGATTAAGTAAGTAGGTACTTACCGCAATTTAGAGCAAGAAACAAGAGCAAAATGAGTTTTTTCATGGTTACAATATTGTTCATTCACATGTTTCAGAAACAACAATGTTTACGCCGGGGAGTGTCAAGCGACGGTGCGTAATGTAGAACTCGAGATAAGATAATATAAAAGCAACCACAATAGGTAGATAGCTGCTTTAATGAGTTACACGGCTATCGATGACCACTTAATCTTATAAGTACTTACATAAAATGAATTAAACAAAATATTGTTACAAGTTGTAGTTGTAAAAACGAACCCTCGAGAACCTATTTTGGTTGCTGTCAGGGATTCATGTGAAAACTATTAGGTATAGGTAAAACACTTAAGTAGATCACCTGTTGTATGTAATAGTAACGTGTCCATAAAGATAAGTCGACGTTCCATATTTGCAAATAACTTATGTCCCATATATCATTGTGTAATCACTACTACACACAACTTAACAGGTTCCCTGTTCTTTTGACACGTCCCCATAGTAATGAAGTAATATAATGTCCCCATAGTAATTTTCAATGTGGTTCAAGAATAAAAATAATATAATACGTAATAAAATGAAATAAAATGTATTATTTGCCATGAGGTACATGTGTCTCACGGCACAGGGAACCTGTTAAGTTTTTACATACCTATTCACAAAATGGCAGTGAAGGAAGGCAGAATAACAAAAATAAAATCAAACAACACATACTTAACTTACTAAGGTTCAATAATATAAGTACTCAAAGTAAAAATATTTCGTTTATTGACCTCAGTAAAATTATAGGTTACATACAAACTATCTTTTCAATTATGACTATAATTCAAACCTTTTAAAGCTATTTCACAAACCAAAAATCTTTCGATTTAATCTATAAAATAGTCAAAATCATAATTATAACGACATTTATTAGTATGGCGTTCATTTCACATGTTTAGTTTTGTCTTAATATTTTTGGGGATAGAATATTATCAAGTACATAATATAACCAGCTGGTAGTGAGCGAGTCAGCTTGCAAGACAGCCGTACATCGTGCCACATGGCACGATTTTACATGGCAGTCTTTGAAATCACCTTTAGCTCCTACCATATGAGGCCACTCGCTCGGACAACCTCGAAGGCATGTTAGATAATAAGTTCACCATTTAAAAACATTAGTAAACACACTCACCGACTAAGGATTCAATAAATAAAAATGAGCCCTCTTTAGCGGCGTAAATAAGACAGACAATCACGTCAGGACCATGAATAATCTAAATTTGTTGCTAAAGTTGAAAATAAAAGTACATATGTGTAAAATAAATAACACAAAAGCTCGCAGGACTATGTACAGTCTAAGTTGACTAAGTTCATTTTGTTTAATTAAAATACTAATACTAAAGACAGTCACTGCTGCTCTGTAAAATATAGCTAGATAAAAATTTGAGATATTTTATAGTCTCTTACAGCATAAAATGGAACCACGATTAATTAAAAGTCAAAATAATAAAAAAATATGGAACAAAAACTGTCAGCTCACTCTTACTAGCGCAGTGGTCTATGTGCCAATCAACTTTTTTACCGACACTAATCTTCTTTTCAAAAAATTGCAAATTTTTGTAAGTAAACATGTTTTTTCTGTAATTTAATAATAAGCTATTAAACCGTGAAATATCTTGTTGGAAGTACGATTTTTTGGTAACGCCAGAGACAATTTTGGTAACGCAGGAGACGCCCAGTGTCGGTAAAATGTTGATTGGTCCCTATGTCATATTAGTTACTATATAAAGTTAATGGTTTAATTTGACCTAATACTTTGAATAATAACAATGAAAATACCAAAGGTGTTAAATATAGTTACTTTCAGAAATAAAATATTGTTTATATTTATGTGTGAAATTAAATGTGCAACAATACATTAAAATACCAACATAATTATTTAAATGCGAAATTGTACAGAATGTATATCAATAATAGCTAGATTTAATCCTAGTTTTGGTATTATCGCAGCACTAACTTTGCAGGCTTCCCATCAACCTCTCGTGAGGATCCATGCTTAAGAGTGAACTCTCTTTTAATAAATGCAAAAAGCAAGTCTGTAATTAAGAATATTTGAGCAGTTGCAAATGACAAGGTGACTCCAAAAAAGAAGTTTGCATTTGCCGATCCTGAGTATATCCAGAGGTGCCAAACAGTTGGACCCAGAGCTGATGTAATGATGAATGCACAGCCAACTATAAACTTCTGCTGCATAACTGAAATGAGAAGAAAACATAGTTAACATAAATATTTTAACACACAAGTATTGGTGATTTAATAGAATTACTACATACATGTAAATAAATGTTTCCACATGGGTAACAGAGCCAAATAAAAACCAACATCTCCAATACAAGGGTAGGATCTGAATATGGCGGAGAGAGCTATCAACACAGTTGCCAGTAGTATTGGCTCTCTTCTAAACCGCAAAGTAAGTGGAATCACATACAATGCCAGAGCATTAATTTGGAATGCGCAGACAAACAGCAGTCTGAAGTGCTCAAACATCTCTGTGAAGAAATACCAGAACAGACCAATATTTGGCTTTAAGTCTGGTACAGAAAGTCTGAAAAAATAAACAAAAACATAGTTAATATTAATGAATGAACAACCTGATAAACAATGAAATTTGGTTAAAGTACTCAGCCAATTGTGCTGAAAATTAGTATGGAGATAGTTTATGACCAGGGAGCGTAACTTTGGTGTGGATGACGTCATTATGATGCAAAGTCGCATATACAATGTTATATTATTATAAATATAAAAAGAAACAATACAAATAAATTTAATTGCTGGGTTTTGCTGTAAAATTTTGCTGAGAGCAGGTGCATACGTTTTTTAATTTTATATTATAGACTATTTTATAGTATAGACTCCATGGCAACTTTGCTTGAGCAAAACAATAATACTTTGGTTGTTACAAATAAAAAAAAAATATATATTGTCTCTTTTTTTACATACATAGGATAATTTTTATCCTGGAAAATTGTGAAGTTCTCATGGGCGCACGATAAACAAGTTGTTTACAAACAAAGCCACAGACAACAGCATGCTTATACACTTTTTAATAAAATACATGTTTATGATACTTACATAAATCCATAGGTGTTGTATACATATTGGTAAGAGCCATTCATAATAAATGCTGAGATATAGATTAGAAATCCCCAAGCGATGACAAATACTAGTAAAGTTCTGATGTAGGAGCATTTGTTGCAGCCTTTGTTAACATCAGCCAAGAGGATGGCAATTGGCACTACAAGTAGAACAGGATACAGTGCCTGGTGCGTTGCGAGGGCCACAAATACACAAGCCATCTCCCTGCGCCCACTCGATGCTCCCCACAATGCTGCAGCCACTAACAAATTCTGAATAACAGTAGTTGTCATACCAGCACAATTCAGTATGGAATATGGATTAAATAAATACACGGAGAGCACATATTCCGATGCCTCTGTTAACTGAGAATCACTCAGGAGCATAGTTTTAGAATCCTCAGCCACTTGATCCAAATTTTTTTCTTGAGCCTCCTTAAAAATTCTTATAAAGGCTTTCGATGTTCTGTATAGCAGAAATGCCGTTAATAAATCCAACAATGTAAAAAGGAGCGGCAGAATGAAGGGAGCTTTTTTCAAGATATTGTAGAAGATTACTAACATTATTGGTGATTCGTGAAAGGAATCGCCTTCGTAAGGATCTACATTGTGGTCGTACAGGTAAACACCTTCTATTAATCTCTTCCAAGAGTTCAAAGGCGTCGCTATTTCGACTCTGTTCGATATTATTTGCCAGTAATCAATGTGTATGAGCCAATACCTCACCAAACCGGCAACAATATATTTCAGTACTGACGCCATAGTTTCATAAAAATCAGTACATTAATTGCTGTTTTCACATCCAAATACGTAACTGGGCTACCAGTTAATGCAGCAATTAATTGTTATCGTATTTATTTCTTAGAGATCACCAGAACAATTTCAAGCAAGCAATGACGATGACAGACAGTGAAAGCACAGCACGTACGTTTGACAATTGACTGACTGACAGTGACAGTAGTCAAAGAGTGCCCCCACATGCAGTCGCTAGCCGCTCGTTTGCAGCGATGAATCTGGTCACGTGACCCCATTTTTTAAGGTGATAAAAAGTAGCGTCAAGTCACCGCGTCGAGCAGCAGCGACAAGATGGCTTCTTGCAGGATTGATATTGGCCTTGGAACTTAGACTATGTCTCTCCTTCCTCTTTGCCATGGAAGCTGATTTATTTCTTAATCTCATTTAGTAGCAAGCGTGGCAGTGTGGTACAAATAAAAGAAATTGGAATTAAAAAAAAAACAAGTGTTTTTGCCGAAATTGAAGTTTTTTTTCCAGCGATAAAGCTCATATAACATTTTCAGCTTTCTCGCTATAAATTTATCACGTGATCCGGCTACTTACTACGAAACTCGAAGTTCGTGTCGTGCGGTCCCTCTCGCTCTCGTATTAAACAGTATAAGTGTCAAAGGAACCGCACGACACGAACTTCGTATGTTGCCATCCCGCTAACGCTTGTCATTTAATACGCGAGTGAAAAGGCCGGTGCGATACGAACTTCGATTTTCGAGTTTCGTAGTAGCCCCTCCGATTTGACACTGGAAACGAGCGTCGAGCGATTTCATGTGGCCCCACCTTTTCATTTGCATGGAGCAGCAAGGCTACTACGAAACTCGAAACTCAAAGTTCGTATCGTACCGTTCCTCTCGCTCTCGTATTAAATAGTATAAGTGTCAGAGGGACCGCACGACACGAACTTCGAGTTTCGAGTTTCATAGTAGCCCTAATGCTGTGTTTTCAATCTGGATGCCCCTTAAGGGCTAGGGCAGGGTTTCTTAAAGTGGGGTCCGTAGCATGTGTATGGTCCGCTAGGTCAGTCCATGATGAGAGTGTGTATACGGGTCAGTCTGTAAACATATAATATTAAGGGGCTGTTTCACCATCCATTGATTAGTGTTAACTGGCGGTTAGGTGTGATGCCGTCTCTATTTGTTTTGTTCGAATAGACGGAGACGGCATCACATTTAACCGTCGGTTAACGCTAGTCAATGGATGGTGAAACAGCCCCTAATAAAATTAAAAAAAAAAACTGACAGAGGTCCGTGGAATTATTTAAATTGTGAAAGTGGTCCGTGACTGCAAAAAGCTTAAGAAACCCAGGGCTAGGGGGTCGCAGTATCTTTCAAATACTCTCACCGCCGCGTTATTGTAATTATTTACTAGCATGTAATCTTTTGCCAATAAAATATATACTACTAGCTTTTGCCCGCGACTTCGTCCGCGTGGAATAGTAACTTTGGGAAGTATTGAATTTATTTAGGATACCTATTCTGCCAATAATAGTATATAGAAACTTCTACGGTTAACTGAAAATAACCTATTTTAATACATTGCTATAAGTATAAACTATGTTTTTTTTTTGTTCTTCCATCCATCCTCCATCCATGTTCTTTGGTAAAACGTAAATATTTTGCGGGTAGCCATATTTTAGCTAGACTAATTCTTCATAGTGAACTCTTGACACATTACGTCCTTTATTAAGTTAGGAGGGTAAGCATAGCTACACATATTTCCGATAAATATACTTATAGTAAATTGGTTTGGAAATCCTTAAATAAATAGGTCGATGTATAAAAACCGCCGGAACAAATGATTTTTAGGGTTCCGTACTTCAAAATGAAAAATGGAACTCTTATAGGATCACTTTGCTGTCCGTCCGTCCGTCTGTCTGTCAAGACCCTTTGTCTCGTAAACGCGCGGAGTATAGGTATCGAGTTGAAATTGAAACCCTAAACTCAAGTCAATAGTCCCAAAAGCTGTGAAAAAATGAAACTTCTAAGTCAAGGCAATCAAAGCTACAGTCATTAAAAGGTGTTTCCATACAAATCGCCTAACAGAAAAAGTTATAGGGTACTTCGGGCTGTCCTAGAAACTTGGAATTTTGCATAAAGGTAACTCTTTATAGCAAAATAAATAAGAAAAATCTGAAAATCATAATTATTCATGTCTGACTGTCTATCAATTACTGTTTATCAATAAGCCATCTAAAATGACCCCACACTGCGTACATTTTGCTTATGAGCTTAGAAGGCTCTGCTAACACTGCATCGTCCCCTCTGCAAACATCCAGGTAAAGTTTTCAAAAACGCTTGAACAAATATTTAGGTATTTATTTCCTATTAGTGCCCAAATGCCAAATTTCATAAAGAACCATCGATTTATCTTTGACAATGACGATCTTCCATATAAAGTTTCATCCCCTATTTCACCCCCTCACCGGAAGAATTAAAAAAACGCGCGAACTAACATCTATTTATCTCTTATTACGTGCCGAAATGGCAAGTTTAATAAAGATTCGTCGATTTATCTTCGATAATGACAACCTTCCATATAAAGTTTCATCCCCTATTTCACCCCCTCACATGTCGAATTTAAAAAAAAAAGCGTGAACAAACATCTATTTATCTCTTATTACGTGCCGAAATGGCAAGTTTGATAAAGATTAATCGATTTATCTTCTATAATGACGACCTTCCATACAAACTTTCATCCCCTATTTCATCCCCTCACAGGCTGAATTTTCAAAAAAGCTGTAACAATTATAACTTATTTCTTTTTAAGTGCCTAAATGCCAAATTTTATGGTTTTATCTTCGACAGCGACGAACTTGCACCATTTAAACTTTCATCCCCTATTTCAACCCCTTAAAGCCTCTTTTTCACAATAAAAGATAGCCTATGTTCTTTCCCAAGGTCTATTCTATCGCTGTACCAAATTTCATCAAAATCGGTTCAGCGGTTTAAGCGTGAAAGCGTAACAGACAGACAGACAGACAGACAGACAGACAGACAGACAGACAGACAGACAGAGTTACTTTCGCATTTATAATATTATAGTATAGTATGGAAGTATGGATTTACAGAACATTTCATTTGAATGGCAGCATTGTGGTAGATTTGATGGAATTTAATTAGAAATCCTATAAGTACTTGGTTTGGATAGGTATTTAACTAAATATAAAGAACAAAACAATGTCAATTGGTGTCTTAAATATTGAAATTCCCCCATTGAACTATCTAAACATTTGCATAATAAGTTAAATGTATAAAAAACCTTGAATAGGTATAAAAAATGTGGCCGCTGAAGTTTGTTTACATTAAATACCTATCCAAACCAGGTAGGTATAGTCAATTAGTCAGTGGCGTAGCGTTATATTGGGCTTCAATCACTCCTGCTGGCTCGTGCCGAGGCACCGACTGACTTCAGAATGGTGGAAAAATATTTTTTCATGGTTTTTTGTAGTCGGTTAAATTTTATGTTATAAAATTTTATTTCCACTCATTTTTGTGTAAATAATCTAAGATACCTACAATAGTTTAATATCAACTGCTCGTCACCTTTTACGAAAGATTGCTTTTTCCGATGCAGACACGTTCATTAATTGAGGAGTCCTGGTACTTCACCACCCGTTTGGTAATATGTATTACGAGGAGTCAAAGTAATTAAAATTCAAGCCGTGAAATACTTGTTATTGAGTAGTAACTCCGATGGTCAACTGTGGTCTTCATCATCTGTTCCACTTCACCAAATGATGATTTTCAACGAGTTACTACTAAATATATCCAATGTACTATAGGTGTCCCTACAACATTTGAAGAATTCCCTCGATTTCCTTAAGATCCAATCATTAGATCCTGATTTGGTGCTTATGGGACCTAATTGAAGATATTCCTAGAAGAACGCAAAAAAAAATTCAAATCGGTTCATAAATGACGGAGTTCTGAGGCAACAAACATAGAAAAAATACAACCGAATTGAAAACCTCATCCTTTTTTTGAAGTCGGTTAAAAACTAAAACTAGACGCCTGGGTATCGGCAGTACAGCAGGGCTACTACGAAACTCGAAACTCGAAGTTCGTGTCGTGCGGTCCCTCCGACACTTATACTATTTACTACTAGAGCGAGAGGGACGGTACGATACGAACTTCAATTTTCGAACTTCGGAGTAGGCCCTCAGGCGCGTGTAGCTGCACGTATCGCTTCCGCAGCGGTGAGTCCCAGCGTTGGGCTAGCATGCTCGCTCAGGATGCTATTCGTGCTGCCCATACTGCTAGAGGAGAGACGCACATCGTTTCCTCATGATGGTAAAAAAGCAGTCCGTGTGCGCCTCCGCGAACATTGTCGACGCACTGCAATACCATGACATGACAGCCCGAACAACATCCTGAACGCGTCATTATATTGGACGCGCAACGCGCTGTAGACCCACTGAGTAAAGTTAGTCCACAGACCACACGTGTACAATGTTTGGAAAAAAGCCTTAAATAAAAATTAAAGATTTTAATTTATTTTATTAGTATGACATTGCTACCCACTGAAAATACTTAGGTGCACTCTAAACAGGTTGTGGGCCCAGAGCGTGAAAGGAGTCATTTGCTTCAGCCTATCGTGTGTGATAATCTAATGAAAGGGCTTACTAAGCCGATTCTAAAAATATATCACATCATTATATTTCAGTCACTTGTTTTAAATTAAAATAAAAACATTTTTAATATGGTTTTATTTACTAAAATAAATAGCTTTAATAAAATATCCAAAAGATTTTCCTTTACGATATTATAATTCTTATTTTACGTAATTACGTCGTGTGAATAATTGCTCAGGTAAATTTATTAGGTTTCTTAGTCAGGGTCGCTTTATTGTAATAGAATTTTTTAATAAAAAAATCAAAAACCCGCCTGCAAAAATGAACTGAAATGATCGAAATAAGACAAACAATTAGAAATATCAAAAGCTAACAGAATTAAACGAAAGAAATCGATACAAGACCAAACACAAAAGTGGTAGTCCTTGAAAATGTAATGCAAGACAGAAGGCATGCATGCATGCAGGCATGCATTTTTTACCTATCATTCAGTCTCATGCCTCCGTCTACATTTCATATCATTGCATTAAATTTTCAAGGACTACCATGGACTGGACATGTTTTAAGTTAACCTTTTGTGTTTGGTATTGTATCGATTTCTTTCATTCAATTCTGTTAGCTTTTGATATTTCTATTTTTTTTTGTCTTGTTTCGATCTCTTCAGTTCATTTTTGCAGGTGGGTTTTTGATTGTTTTAAATTATTACATGCAATGAAATGTTTATGTTGTGTTTCTTAAAATAGGCTTCAAAGTTGCAGACCTATTTACAGGTCGAAATCTATATATACATGGTAGTTAGCCTGTGCAGTGGGATATAAGTATATAGACTGGGATGATGATGATGATGATAATTTTAGTTTTCTTACAAACATTGATTTCTAGTTTTTATTTATTTCAGTGCATGTTTGAGAAAAGCCCTATACCTACAAGCCTCGGCGTGAGAGAACTTGCCGGCCTCGTATACCTACCCGAACTAGACGGCCTAGACCTTCATGGCCTTCAAGGCTGGCGAGTTTCGTGTTCCTATCCGACCTCGCTACCTCAGTGTCGGCCGTCTACACATACTCAGCCTGTGCCCTTAGAGTAAGTTTTTTGGTTACAAAATACGTATCGATCGAGTTCGCGTTAAAATCTCAATTTGTCTCTAGCGGAACGTTTGCGATGATCGTGTTTCCATACAAATTGAGATTTTACGCGACCGTGATCGAGACGGGATCCCTTTGTTTCTCATACATTTTTTGTTCCGAATTTCGATGGTCAGAAATTGATATCCATATAATTTATAAACATAAACATCACTCGTCATATTATAATTTTTGTTCAGTATAATGCTTATTAGCTCTAATATTAATGGCATATAATATTAAATTCTATAATCACAAAAGTCATACATTGTTAACTATAACGTTCAAAGATCTAACGATAATTATTCAGAAATAGTTTAAGCCATATATTTCACCGTACTAATGGTTGTTACTCATATCGTTTTAATTTAATGCCTAAAGTGTCTAGGTCTAAGAAACCAAATCCATAATATTTATAGCCATAATAGATAATTACTCAGAAAAATCTCCAGGGATACATTTGAAAGTGCTAATTAATTTAACTACGACTTTAGATATAGTTCGACTAATAGAAATAATGTCGAAAACAATTTGATTTCTGCGAGCGAGCGAAGCGAGCGAGCAAGACTGTTCGGAGCAGAAGCGACTCGGATAGGTTAGGTTTAGAAGGCTAAGGCGGGAGCGAAGCGGAGCGTAGTGTTAGGTATTTTTTTTATATCAGCCCGGGTAATATTGCTCCACAATTTTTGATCCTCGATGTTACTTTAATTTTATTTTTATTATGAACTTTGATTATTATGCATACAACTACAGTTAGGTATACATTCGGTAGTTACAATATTATGTATTTAATTTTTCTGATAAATAATTTAATTCATTATTATATTATATGAGTGTTTTTATTGAATTTAACATTATGACGTTAAATGTTATGACTAACTTATCAGGGGACTATCAATCATTATGACCTGCGAAAAAAGACCTTACAACAATTATTATAAACTAGTTTATTGCCTTTAATATTATGGTATGGTATACTATATGGACATCGAACGTTTAAACTAACCAATTTTATGACTTACAATAATTATGACCTGCGAAAGTCGGAACTTCACTTTATACTGTTTAATGCTATGACTTAAGATAATATGACTTGCAAAAATTATGATAAATAACGTTATGGATTGTTAAAATCGGAGTTAAAATTTTATGGGAAACAATAGAGACCCATCGAGACGTGTTTTGTAACCGAAAACTTACACTAGGGGTACTGCAAGCCTTTCTTTCCCGGCCTCTACAGTAATGTACTATTACAGTAACGTTATGCAGCATCAGTGGTGCAATCGACACTGCACCACCGATGGTGCAAACGATACATAGCAGTGTCGTTTGCTTGCACCATTGATGGTGCTATAAAGGCGCATATGAAACTGGAGGAAAAAAGCCCCCGGACTAAGCGAAGTCATTTCATTAAGTACTTATATCCAAACTGTTATAAAGGATGAGTACTTACCTAATATTACGTTAAATTGTCGCGAACATTTTCCGTATTTTTTTTTGTTAATCTTATCGGATTTAAAATTTCACTATTAGAATGCTAAATTATTCCAAAATACCATAGGCTATATTTATTAACAGAAAAAATTAGGGTTCCGTACTAAAACTAATATTATAGAGGAAAACTTTGGATTTTTGTTACGAAATAACTCAAAAACTACTGGACCGATTTAAAAAATTCTTTCACTATTAGAATGCTAAATTATTCCAAAGTGCCAAGGCTAAAAACGGGACCCTATTACTAAGACACCACTGTCGGTCTGTCTGTCTGTCTGTCTGTCACCAGGCAGTATCTCATGAATCGTGGCTAAGCCTCGTTTCATAAACCCACACTCGTGTTTTAAGGACCCCTATTACGATACAGTTGTATAAAATACTATTATTTAGTGGTGATGTAAATTTAAAATACCATGGTGAATAAAATATTTTACAGGGTAATATATTTGTAACAAAAAATATTTGTTCTTATTTATTTAAATAAATTTCACGTGTACAATCAGGGCAATATAACTCTCGAATCTCCCGCCAGTTACAAATTGGCGTTGTACTGGTGATAATCTTCATAACCGCACATGGAGCAAAATATTGTTGAAGATCAAAACCTTTCTTCATGTAGGATTTTTTTTAAGGCAACGATTTAAAAAATATTTCTTTGCTTAAAACTTCTGGCAATTCCAAATCACAAAACCATCCATGAAAATTGACTGCGTTCTATCTGACATTGATTATATCAGTAAACTAAAGAGGTCTGGATAAAAACACTGTATATTAGCTTGACGTTATACGTCTGTCATCGGCACCAGCACCACAGTTACGCTCCCCGGTCCTAAATAATAGTTTTCCAAAATTAAACTTACTGTAAATTTAAGATAATATGTAGGTGATCTATCTAATGACAATAACTTCTAGACTTTCGATATTAATATTTTCTACTACGCGATATCACATACGTAGGTACAATACCGATTCGATTGTGGCTATTTTATTTTTTAAGTTAATAGAAGTCACCTTTGTTAGTTAAAAATAGCAGACTTGTTGAATGTTTATTAATCGGAACGGATTTACCACTTTGAAGGACAACCTATGAATGTTATCTTCAAAGCGGCCAGTCACATTTGGCATTTTAATGCGTCTTTATTCTAGGACAACAATTAGAAATAATACCTACGCACAGGTACACTCCGTGAGCTCTTAAAAACCTTCGGATTTTAGAAGCATGCTTCGGGTATAGACGATGTCATGCGATCGTGATATGCGGTTCTGTTCTGCACTGTTACCGTAAAAAGTTATGTAAAGAATAACTATGTACTAAATAAACCCTATTGTAATAATTTTACGCTTCTTTATCTTTTTCTAATTTTAATACAATATGACTTTTTGTCATGATACAAATAAAACAAAATCAGCATTTTCGAAGTCTTCCATCATTAATTTGAATAGAGAACACCCCGCCTTATCACACTACTTTTATTTGGAAGTATATTATTATAGAGCTGTTGTTATACCTACTGTATCCCTTGGGTGTAAAATGAATGTTTTTGGTCTGCTTTCGTTTGATATTTTTTTAATGTACTTTCTTAATCCCCGTTGCATCTATAACTCGGTCTTGAACCTTATTAAATATTTACGATCAACACTTTTCTTGAAACTTTCAGCTTCATTACAAAATATTTATATACTTGCATTATAAACAATTTCCCGTGATTGGCTATTTACAGAAATACCCTGTTTAAATTGACTCGCCATGGAAATCAATTTCCGAAAAATAACAAACTAAATAAATATGTAAGTGGTGGTTTTAACTGTTCTATATAAATCAATGAAAACTCAACGAGTGCACTCTTCGCGTAATGGATTGCTACTAAGTCAAAAAGAAAAGTGTCATTTTCTACTAAACGAATCCTT
This sequence comes from Choristoneura fumiferana, assembly GCF_025370935.1. Classification (NCBI taxonomy): domain Eukaryota; kingdom Metazoa; phylum Arthropoda; class Insecta; order Lepidoptera; family Tortricidae; genus Choristoneura; species Choristoneura fumiferana. The sequence goes on from NC_133489.1 coordinate 11,529,136, forward strand.
CCGATTTCCCCCGAAACCCGAAGGTTTTTCTAAGAGATCACGGATTGTATAAATTTTGATCATGTAGCTTATCAGAGCTTATAGCAATAAATACAATAGAACACATTTAAACCACCATTTCATATTTTTATAACATCAAAGAGATGAAAGAAACCGAGAACCCTCTTCGTAGATAGTGCCTTAAGCAATATGTAAAAAGATTAAGTATGTTCAAATCTCGCCTTAATTTTGCGGCCCTAAAATTCTTTAATTATTAATAAAAATATGAAATGGTAGGCTTAAGTGTGCCCTATAGTATGGTTCCCTGTCTTTTCGCCGAAATATTATTCCCAAATGTTTCATTTGCCAAACTATTTCCTTTCCAATCAAATCTAGTTTCGCCAGACATATGCCTCCTTACTCCCACCCATGTAAACGTTTACAACAAAATTTGCAAAAAAATCAAAAACCCCAAAGACTTATCTGCTGCCAAGCTAAAAAGTACTATAGAAGAACATCTAGCTAAACTGAATTACCAAGATACGGAAGATCTCCTTAAAGCCTGCAATTAAACGCCTGAACGCAAGTAAAAAAAAAAAACACACACACACACACTCATGCACACACGCACACGTAAACACAGACACACACACTTAAAGTAAGTTCAAAACTATTACTATCATTACTTTTAGTGATTTTGTATTTTTAAGACTTCATTTGGCACTCGCGATACCGACCCAGAGTCTAGTGCGAAGGCCGTCGAAAAGTCAGGTGATGTTATTTGTATTTTATTCAAATGTGTATTCCTGTATTTTTTGTGCACTGTGTAACTTTATTGCTAAATAAAATGATTTTTATTCTATTTCCCAACTCACGATTTGGGACTGAAACCATATTTTTTTCGGCACTTTCATAAAACAAATCTAACCTTAGGTACCTACTGTGTTCTTAAACCATAAGAAAATACACTGAGAATTCTGAGAAATATTATTTACTGTCGGAGAAAATTGAGAGTTGGGAAATAAAACAGTTTGCAAATAAAACATTTGGGAAGAAATAATTCTGCGAAAAGGCAAGATACCACGTAGAAGATTATAAACAAAGCATTCCTGTAGTAAACAATTAATTCCCACTAATATTTTAAATGCGAAAGTTTGTAAGTCTGTTTGTTTGTTTCTTACTCCATCACGTCTAAACTACTGAACCGATTTAGATGACATTTGGTCGGAGTCCTGGAGAAGAACATAGGATAGTTTTTATCCCGGAAAATTGCATAGTTCCCGCGGGATAGCGATAAACGAATTCTGATCGGACGGAGTCGCGGGTAACGGCTAGTTTAAGTATAAACATACACACACACAAACATCACGCCTGTATTCCCAAATGTTGTAGGCAGAGCACACGAAACGTTACCGCTTCGGAGCCACTTTTAGCAATTTTAAATTTAAAGTTTGACAAAAAAAAGGTACAATAGTGACAGTTTCACAGTTTGCTAGCCTGTCGCCTACGGCATACCTTAACCTATATCCTTTGTCGCCTCTTACGACATCTACGGAAGAAATGGAGAGGTGTAATTCGAAATAACCCGACACCACACGGGGAGTAGGTATTATGTATAAATATAAATCTAATTAATATTATGTCGCAAATTACGTATTAATATTGTGTCATTTTGTAAGTATTACTTATTACATTACGTATTAATCTAGGTACTTACAAAGTAAACAAAATTATGACTTTATCTTATTACTTCTTTTATTCATCATCATCATCAATTAAGACTTCACAATAAATTGTTAAGAACCCCTTCTTCTGTGACCTTCTAGAGTATCTAGCTAGAGTCCAATGTTATCCTGAATGGACAAAATACCACAGATGTCTGTCTGACGAATTACATGGACCTGTATTGTCACTGGCCGTTATGTTCTTCAACATTTCTTACATGCTGGGCTAATACTTATTTATTGCCTTTTATCAAGTGTGTGGATGGAAACTAATATTGTGTGTAATACTTTTAAAGCCTGTTTTTATTATTATATCCATTTTAAAGTTACACTATTGAATAAATTGCACTTAAATAACGTCCACAATGCTATTTTAAAATTTGGTTTAATTTATATTTGCAAAAAAATATAAATTTTTAGCTACATGTCATTATTTGACAGTCTCCGCAAATTTTGTCAACGCTACGCGTCTCCACCGTCGTGCACGTAGCCAATATGCAGTGTATGTCATCGGCACGAAAATTTGGGCCCTGAACATATCTTTAAACAAAACGTCAATACTTTGGGATTGATTTCTCAAAAACAAATGACATTGTGACTGTTGCATTGCTTCTAAGATTCCTAACCATATATGATTAGTTGTAATCGATTTCGTGTGGTACATACATTATTTGGCATTCACCTTTTCGATGCATGAACATATTTTATTTAAGCTGGAAACATCTTGTCGTATGGTACTTTTAAGAATAATTTATTCGCGATGCGTATCCCGATCTTGTTCCAGTTGTCTTGCGCGTAGGGCAGTAACTCCCGGTACAGCGGCCTCCAGTTCGCGTTCGCGAAATCGTTGGCCAGCTGAACTAAAATAAACAAATCCATAATTAATAAAATTCATCAATAATAATAACATCTCGGGACAAATTACACCAACTGACCTAGCCCCAATCTAACCAAAGCTTGTACCATCAGCCAAATATGTGGTCTACCACCCTAAAGTTGATAATCGTTTGCATGTCATAAAACAATAATGCCAATTAGACGTGTCTGTCAACTTGAAAGTTCGACTTTAGCGACATATTCATTTGAAAGGAACTTGTTTAAGATTGATAGACCATTTATTTGGCTGATGGTACCTACTATACTATGGGTGCTAGACAACGGATAGACATACATATATAGATAAATATACCTAACAAACATTCGTATTCATCATACAAATATTTGCCCGTCACGGGCATCGAACCCGCAACCGCTAGCTTCGTAGTCAGGGTAACTAACAACTTAGCTGTCCGGTAGTCAATATCTAGCTTGTGTACCTAAATAAGTCCCGCTGTCAGGAACGGGCCTCTTTCTTTTCAGAATGAGATACTTTGAGGGTAATGTCCAAGCGAGCTTAGTGTGAATCGAGAACTTAACACACACCATTGGACTGCTTTCCAGGTGTGTTCAGATTTTCTTGCGTAGATACCGAAAAGTGAGAGCGTGTGCGAGTCGGGGTCAATAGCTAATAAAGCTATTATATGACGTTATAAGCATTTACTAAATTGACTATTCGTTTAAACTAAAGCTACAAAAAATCTAATGTTGCAGTAAATAGAAAATTGACCTGTTCTCAGGGCGAAATTAAAGTGCGTTTTATTAAAATCGTGTCTTCGAGTTAGGTACCTATTGATATAAGGTGTCATCTACCATAATTGTTTTATTTTCATATTATGGAACTCTGTATCTACATCTTTCTTTCGTCTGTCTATTACCTTTCACGCTAAAACCGCCGCACTGATTAAGACGAAATTTAGTATGGAGATAGTTTGAGAATCTAGGAGGAACATAGAATAGTTCTATCCCGGAAACTTACATAATTCCCATGGAATAGCGATAAACGAATACCTCGAAATCGCGGGCAACAACTAGTAAGTAATAAATAACAGTCAAAGTATTCTGTGGTTTTCGAGTAAGTTTTGCATATTAACTTACTTATACCCTGACTCTCAGGTATGTCGTTAGACACGTAGGACTCCAGATTTCCGACGTCGGGTCGCATGTAAAACGACTTGATTCGGACGTACGTTTCGTTGTCTCTTTTCTCCGGAACACCGTCTAGTTTCCATGTGTACACCAAGTCAGCTGCGAAACATGAAAAATATGTAACAAATCTCATTTTTGGGCCAAGTTTGGAGCGAGAAGACTATGTCTTTGTGAAAGCCGGCCTTTATACCTATTTAACTGGGCTAACTGTAACCGTGTCGTGCTCTATGGTAGTTGCGATAGATGGGTGATGGGACCACACCACACGCCACTATTATAGGTGTATGCAAGTGAGTAAGATCGGTTAGTTACTCGGATTCTCCTGTGGTGCAATTGGTAGGACACACTCGCTGAAATATTCTCTTCTAATTTATTTATACTTTTAAACGAGAAATAATATTATTAAATATGTACACGGGTAACTCTTGTGTACCTGTACATATTTATTTCAGAGATCTCGGAAATGGTTCTAACAATTTCGACGAAATTTGCTATGTATACAGGATATTTCTCACCACCTTTGGCCGCTTCTGGCTTTAATTCAAGAGTCGATTCTACTCGCATAACTAAGCTACTTTTGTTTTATTTTAAATATTTTTTGACATTTATTTGACATCTCTTAGATAAACAGTTACATATTTGACATCTCTTAGAAGCTTAACTAGGTCAATTGGTGTGACATATTTATCATAAAGCCCCCATGGTCAGAGACTCCCTGTATAAGTAGGGCCTTTCGGGGTTGATCGATCTAGCTTGGTTATCTCTGGGAAAAAGCGTGTTTTTGATCTTTAGTGCTTTTTGAGTGCAAATTACATGTGCAATAAGATCAATAATTTCGATACCTCCGTTCTCATCAGTGTGGTGGTTCAGTAAGTGGTTACAGTATTGGACTTGCAAACAAGGTCAGGCTTGACTTTGTTTTTTTTTATTATTTATACATTTATTTAGTTCACGTTTTACATTTAATGCTCATTTAAATAGGTAGGTACGTATCTTCTAAAAAAATCACGTTTAAAAAGTTAAAGCTACAACTAGTTAAACGTAAGGTGCAGGTAGGTAGGTAGCTTACCCAGATTGATTAGTTACTCACTCATTGTAGTATTAAACATTCCGCTAGCGTTGAACGTGAGAGAGTTGAATCGCCCTTCACCGAAATAGTTTCCTTGCACGAAGACTCGTGGGGTAGTCATGTCCACTTCTAAGTGGAAGCGGTCTTCATCGGCACGTATTCTGTAATTCATTGAAAATTTAGGCAAATGTTACAGTATGTACTTATGAAAAGATAATAAAGATAATACTAATGAAACTCAAGTAGAAACGAAATCAAAAATTCGTTTGCGTTTTTATCTGATTAATATTTAATTAAACGAAAATTATTTATTTGTATTGTATTATTTTATATTAAGGGGGTTGCTCTTCCATACAAACCTACGGACACCCCGCATAGCTTCCACGGACATGTTTTCTTAGAGGATTTTTTGAGAATAGTAAATTATGGATATGCTCTTCAAGCAAAATCCAAAAAAAAGTAACTTTATTGCATCAAAAGTGCAGCGTGATGCAGTAAATTTTGATGCATTTTACCATTGTATGAGTACAACTGACAGTGTTCGCAGCGAACATGTAGTGACATTTTATATGGGTGCGTGAGTCAATGTCACAAAATCAAACTATTGTAAATAGGTATAGACTATTTCGTGTGGTCACGTGACCATCACCTTTGGCTCAGATAATACGACAACTAAATGAAGAAAGCATGAGATCACTGAGAGATCAAGTTCAAGTTTCTGAGTCTAGTATTTACTTTTTTTGTTTTTAAATCTGTTATTTTCGGAAGTTGAAACGCCTAAACTATTATTTCTGATTAATGCAAGGACACAAACTGTAAGTAAGACGAAAAATAGGTAAGTTACTTTTAAAATTGTCATTTAAAATAATAATTATTTAAGTAACAGACCCAGTCCTCGGCAAAAATTATAACATTGCATACTTTACATACATTATAATGCGGTGCTTCGATCTAGGACAAGTGGTTTAAATTCAACTTACAAATTCTGAACAGATATTAGTTATTTACTCTTACGTAGACAGTAGCGCCACTAATTTAAATAAAGCATATTTATTCTCACAATAAAAGGTGCTAGGTGTAATCACTAAACTAATTAGTTAAAAAATAAGGTCTACATTCAACATACATTGCATGTGTATGTATGAATATCAAGTTTTACAGTGAGGCTCAAATAAATTCCTACATATCACGGCATTTTTACGGCCGCTAAATCTAGGCTCGGTGAATAAAAAGGTTTTCACAATCGAAGTAGTTTTCGTACCTTTTTTATTATTATAACTGGCTAGATAAGTAAAATTTAAACGTCATTATAATACATTTTTGTCACAACGTCAAGTCAATGAGATTGATATTCAAAAGCAATTATGTTTGAATAATTATGGTTTGAACACAAATCAAGAAGTCAAAAAGTTGGCGGACGAGAGGAAATTAGCAAGAGTGCAACTCTTAAACTATTTATGTATGTACGATTCGATGATGAAAAGAATACCTATGTAATTGGATACACGGGTATGTTTATTTTATCATTTTTGTCAGAAACATTAATATTTGTTACAAGAACACCAGAGGCAGGGCTGTAAGAATTTAATTCCTACTGGGTGGCCAAAGTATGGCTTATCGTGTGTACCAAACTTGTGGTCTGCAGCAACCTACTACGAAAACATGCCAAATTTCCCTAACTCTTAGTTGCGTCGTGAACATTTTCACTCCATAGAAGTAAGTCGCTTCCCACCGTCTGTCTGCATATGTACGAGTATGTACTGTATGTACTCTATTATGAAGTGATTCAAGATTTTTTATTTTATTTATAAGTGTGAGAAACGGCAGGGTTATGGTTTTGGAGCGTATGTATGGTCATTTCTTTCGCACGCTATGCAACAAGGCCTTGATGCATCTTAGCAAACAACAAGACAAGAGCAGAGACAAGAAAATAAGTCTTTGTTAGGAGTGACACAGGTTGTTAATTTTATGCGTATGTTAGTCTGTCTGTGTATCTTTCGGTCGGCCCATCCGTCCGTCCGTCTGTCGATCCGTCCATCTGTCTGTCCGTCTTTCTGTCTGTCTGTGTTTCGAAGTGAACACTACATCATTATTGTCCAGTGATGACATATGGATCCGAGACGTGGTGCTTTACTTTAGGCCTTATAAATAGGCTCAGAGTTGCTCAGCGAGCTATGGAGAGAGCTATGCTTGGGGTTTCTCTACGGGACCGAATCAGAAATGAGGAGATACGTAGAAGAACAAGGGTCACCGACATAGCCAAGCGAATCAGCTCGTTGAAGTGGCAATGGGCGGGCTATATAGCACGGAGAGCGGATGGCCGTTGGGGCCGAAAAGTTCTCGAGTGGAGGCGCGGATCGGCAAGCGCAGCGTAGGACGTCCACCAACAAGATGGACGGATGACCTGGTTAAAGCCGCAGGTTCGCGGTGGATGCAGGCTGCTGCCAGTTGAAGCAACTGGAGGTCTGTGGGTGAGGCCTATGTCCAACAGTGGACGTCCTACGGCTGAGATGATGATGATGATGATGGTGAATAAAGTTGTACCAACTGTACTTTAGTCGAAAATTTTACTATGACCTTTAAAATTTATAAGTATTTTATTGATAATTAGAAGCAGAGTCTTGAGAAATAGCTCATGTTAGGAGATAAAGAGATCAGAAGAGGTATCGTTAGATTTGTCTCTGTTAGGAGTGACACAGGTTGTTAATTTTATGCGTATGTGAGTCTGTCTGTGTACCTTTCCGTCGGCTCATCCGTCCGTCCGTCTGTTGATCTGTCCATCTGTCTGTCCGTCTGTCTGTCTGTCTGTGTTTCGAAGTGAACATTACATCATTGTCCTATTTTTTTAATTATTGTTTACCAACGCACACACCAAACCTTTTATCCTAAAAAGCTGAAATTTAAGATAAGGAAAAAATGGGATTTATTATGTAGGTACCTACATAAAATTCTACTGGTTCGTAACTATTATTTAGTTTTTAGGGTTCCGTACCTAAAAAGTGCCAACGGAACCCTATTTCTGAGACTCCGCTGTCTGTCTGTCTGTCTGTCCGTCCGTCTGTCACAGGGCTCTATCTCTTGAGTCGTAATAGTTAGACACTTTAAATTTTTACAGATTATGTATTACTGTGGCCGCTATAACAACAAATACTCAAACCAGAATAAAACAAATATTTAAGTTTTTTTTTTGCTAATGTCTAATGTTGTATAGATAATGGTACGGAACACTTCGTGCGCGAATCCGACTCGCACTTGGCCAGTTTATTTTTAATACCCAGGGTATTCAATGTTAAATATTTAATTTTACAACTCTATCTCCATATCACTAATCTCTGTAAATTTTACATGCAGGCAGAAAGGAATAGCAAAAATCTAAATTCAATATCAGGATATTTTGAAAAAGATAAGTATTGTTCACAAACCGATCTTAATGACGATGATGATGATGATGATGGTCGTATGTCATCGCTGCCGAATTCTAACTTTATTCAATGAAAGACATGGAGAAACTTTGTCACAAAGACATAGTTCAGATAATTTGATATTACGCTGTCCGTCCGTCTATTTCTATAGGATTACTTAAAACTGAAGCAAACTGAAGTGGCAGTGGGCCGGCCATATCAGCCGAAGAACCGATAACTGCTAAGGTAAACGAGTAAAAGCCTAGCGTGGCGAGGGACGCCCTCAGACTAGGTGGAGCGATGATCTTCACTGGGTAGCTGACAGTAACTGGATGAGAGTGGCCGAGGGTCGTGCTCAGTGGCGTGCAATTGGAGACGCCTATGTCCAGTAGTGGGCTAAGATAGGCCGATGATGATGATGATGATGATGATGACTTAAAATAAGACAATAATCCCACTCATATTATAAATGCGAAAGTTTGTTAGTCTGTTTGTTTAATTCTTTATTACCTTTTCACGTCTAATTCGTTGAACCGATTAGGATGAAATTTGGGATACAGATAGTTTGAGTCCCGTAGAAAAACATAGGGTAGTTTTTTTTAATCGCAATATTCCCGCGGAATAGCTTATAAACGAATTCTACGCTGACAGAGTTGCGTGCAACAGTATGTAGGTACATTAGGGATTTACCTACTGATAGTCTGATTTACGTCCATATGCTGTAACTAAAAAGCATCGGTCACTTTATTCGTACACCTAGGTATCTTATAGTCTGTCTGCTAATACTATTTCTGTATTTATTAATACACAATTCCTTTCAGATTCAATGCTAACTAACTGCATATAATTTTGCCTGGAATCATTATATTGCTGAAGTAGCCTAGGTGCTGTCATGCAATATTCAAGGTGAAGAAAAGAAGAAACGTTGAATGTTGATATGCAAGAAATTAAGGAATATCTGACTGATTAACTATGTTTGATTTATTTATTAACGCTGTGTTATAAAGTTTGTTCTAAATAAATATGATGTACACAACGAAATAAAGTCTTCGTAGGCATCTTTCTTTTAGCGTTCCGTGGGTGGAAATTTTAGTGGAGCTTCTAAAAACAAGAATACCAACAGGTATGTAGTTTTTATTTTTTGACCATCAGTGGTGTAGCGGTATAGCAAGCGGTACGGATTACCGAGGACCTGGGTTCGATTCCCAGTGATGGTCTTATTTTTCTGTTTTTTCTGTGCATCTTTATTTCAGTTTGTATTTTCAATTTAGGTTTTACGGGATGACCGTAAAAGTAAAAATTTGGAATTGAAATAAAAAATACAAAAAGATTCCAAAAAAACAATCTTAAGTTTTTATTTGTCGAATGAAACTACAGTAATATCAGATGATGAGATAATAGGGGTACATATATATAAAGTACTATAAAACCGTACAACTTTGACCTTTGAGATAACTTTGCCCAAGTTGTCATTTTTTAAAATATCTGAAATAAAACAAAATTGACTGATTTGTGACCACTTTGTGACATGCACATTTCTAAATCATTTTTGTATATTTTTTTCCCTGTTGTCACGAATAAATCTTTTCTTTTCCCTTTATATCGGAATATTTCTTTATTCCTGACGGGAGTTGCTTCTCCTTTTTAGGGTTCCGTACCCAAAGGGTGCCAACGGGACCCTATTGCTGAGATTCTGCTGTCTGTCTGTGTGTTTGTCTGTCTGTCTTCTACTGGTTCGTAACTATTATTTAGTTTTTATAGTTAGGCCAACGGGACCCTATTGCTGAGACTCTGCTGTCTGTCTGTCTGTCTGTCTGTCTGTCCATCCGTCTGTCACAGGGCTTTATCTCTTGAGCTGTAATAGCTACCCGTGTGATGGGTTAGAATTAGACCTCTCCATTTCTTCCGTGGATGTCGTAAGAGGCGACTGAGGACCGTAGGCCACAGGCTAGCAACCTGTCACTATTGTACCGTTTTCGTCAAACTTAAAACCTAAAATTGCTAAAAGTGGCTCCGAAGCTGTAACGTTTCGTGTGCTTTGCCTACCCCATTTAGGCATACATGTTTGTGTGTACTAGACACTTGAAATGTTGACAGATTATGTAGGTATTACTGTGGCCTCCATAACAACAAATACTAATAATAAAGTAAGTAAAATTAAAAAATAAATGGAGTTGTCATACAAGAAACGTGTTTTTTCCCAGCGTTTTTTGGTTACTAGGCGTTGCTAAAACTTATTAGTGAACTGTTTTAAAAACATTGTACGTACGGAACCCTTCGTATGTACGAGTCCAACTCGAACTTGACCTTTTTTTATCCTGCTAAGGCCTTTTTGTTACAGCTTATATTTAACTCCGCGGGCAAAATATATATCACTAGTAACGTGCTAGCACAAGTCTTTTCGCGATAGTTTTAATCTTCTTCTGCGTGAAACATAAACATTGTAGTAGAAAAATAGTAGAATTATTATATGTTCAATTTTTTTAACAAACGAGTTGGTGTTATGCTCTATGTCACAGGATGACTAAATATTGACTATCCATATCGATAATAATATCACTCATGTTTAGACTTTGCTCATGTCTAGCTTTAGAGACATTCTTGACTGAGCCGGCCGCGATAACTGTAGTAGGTAGTATGGCGTTCTTTTTCGAGTGTCATTGCTACTGAACTGTCAGGTTGCCCTTCAGAAGAAAAGGAAACTCGTGTAAAATGACAATCTCGCATACAGATACCCAGAATCAAGAACCAAAATCAGAAGAATTGTATAAGCTCATATATTGATATTTTTTTATTGTGAGCTTACTTTTTTTTAATTATGTGTAACTATTATTACAAATTATATATTTTTAAGCTTCTGGTACCTTGACTTTTGTATTTAGGACTATTGCATGGTAGGTGCACGCGGCTATTAGCTAGTTTTATAAGATCTCCGCTTACAAATTGTATCTTTCGCGTCACTGCTTTCATTATAGTGGCATCATAATAATGTTTGATTTTGAGTTTGCATTACATTATAGGCACTAAGTAAGTATAGAAGTTAGGTTGGTCAAAACTGTCTTATTGGCTGTACATTTATTTTCATCCAATCTAGTGTCCCAAATTTCAAATTTGTCAATTTTCAAAATCACTCAATATGCTTGACTGAAATGTTTTGAATGAAATCTGGGCCATATTGTCCGAAATAAAGGTCTTTACTTATTATTGTAATAGCTGGTTCAGATTTTCGATCACGAACCCATCTGGACCCGGTCATTTGAAAGGCATGGGACCACAGCCAACATATCTAATATAGATGAGATGAGCAGAATTTTGGAGGTCTATCCCCTAATACACTATTAGGATGTGCTAGCGGACAGGCCTCTACAGTTGTCAGATCCGAACAGTAATTCACATGGAGTGGGCTATGGCGTTATAGGATGCCGCATACAGCATTACCGAGATATGGAGTGAGATAACGGATACCTACCATTCCAATTTTTCCAATATCATATAAATTGTACTTTTAGTAGACGATGACATGCCGTTCACTAAATGGGCCGCTCAAACTATTGACCCCCCGAAACAACGAGGTGTAGTATAATATAATGCTTCAAAAATATATTTCACATACTTTTATTCTGACCTAGAAAGACGTGTAATAATATGTGATATTTTTGATTGGTTCGATTGTATATCTATCTTGTCTTGAGTGGATAGAGATGAACGAAATAAATACTTGAATAATTGAGTGGTTTCGGTGTTACCAGGTTCCTTGACCCTTGATGCGTGGCTTTACTGGTACGTCCATGAGGCACATGTGCCATATGACCAGTGATGTAAATAATGGAGTTGTTCTTTCGAAAAAATAATAAACTTTATTACATACATTATAATAATTATTTTTATTCTTGAACCACATTTAGATAAACAATATATATTATATTACCTTATCATTACTATGGCGACGTGTCAAAAGAACGCTGCACATTGCTTCGGGACAGAGAACTTGTTAATTTGCGGAACCTCATATAAATTGACAACAATATTTTTACTTTACTTCTGCGCTACGAACCGTGCCCCACAACTACGTCCATGTGAAATATCTATACAATAAGTTTACATACACGCCCGCTCTCTTTCTCTTCGATGTAAAACAATATTTTATTATGTATGTATAGTATATGTCACACAAGCTCGACTAGCTGTCACAAATACCTACTATATAACTATTATTAGGTATTGTGTGATATATATATTATTTCATGTAGGAGGAGGGAGGTGGAGGAGGGCGTGTACTGCATGTTATTATATTATGTAGGAACGTATCACATAGATCTAACTGTGCCGCACGGTTGATAGCAGAGAAACCTAGGGCAAAATTAAATACTGTAGGTTCTAGATGCTGACTAACAGTCAAGCTCAAAAAAATTTAATTGCTAGTGGTACGGTTGGCTTGTTGATTGACTGGACAGCGGGCATATTTAACTTGTATCACAAAGTTTATACCTTTTTTTTGTTCTCAAAGTATTAGCTGAATCTAATGCCGACGTTGTTCACTAGCAGACCTGACCCCCTGATCCTTATAATTATTCTCAAACGCTGTCTAATGCGACGTACTGCATTTTACTTACCCCAAAGAAAAGATTGTATGGTAGAACTGCAACTGTCACAGGCGGAACGGCAGTGATGGGCCTGGTAATTGCAGCCTGCTCGCGTGCACAGACAGATGAGAGGAATAGAGCAACAAAATAATTAAAAGAAACTGGAATTAATCAAAATACCACGCACAGGACTTATCACGCTAACGCACACGAGTAATATTTACCTCGACGTTTCGGCAACATTACAGTGGCCGTGGTCACGAGTAGACTGAAGTGTGGGGTGTCAAGTCTGCCTAGCAGCGCGAGTCCTTCGAACTACCCGCACTTGGTCATTTTTATTTGTCACCCCACACTGTAATGTTGCCGAAACGTCGAGGTAAATATTACTCGTGTCTAAAAATATATTGTTTCCAAAATAGTTACTTGATTTATAATGCATAATAATTGGCATGATAATTGGGATATGAATTTACTGTACCAGCGGGAAAATTACAAATTAATTATACCCACTGCCCGGTCAACCAGACTAGTTAGCCGTAGATACTACAGGCAAAGAGCGATCAAAAAGTAGCAAAGTAAAGACATTCCCTTTTTACTCTTAGTATTTGAGGACATGTAAAACTATTTGAGCATTTCCAAATAAAGTTTGTACATTTGATTTGCGACTCCTATTTGTGATAAAAATTTGCAGGTTTGTAGAGTGAACGATATTGAGTCGTAATAACATAGTCTCTCAAAATGTTCCAATTGGTTTGTATGGAAATTTCCTTTTTTGTTACCAAAACTATGGATTTGCGGTAACAAAAAAGGAACTTTCCATACAAATTAATTGGGACATTTCGGGAGACTATCTACCTGCAAATTTTTACCCAAATCGGAGTCGCAAATCAAATGTACAAACTTTTTTAGAAATGCTCATTTTAGCACTGTAGCTTGCTGTGACAAAGTACCAAACTGTTCAGCTACCTATGAGCTTGACTGCTTCGAATTGGGTTTGATGCAACATCTGTCTCCGATGATGACGTGTCAGCTAAACTGAACGTGCCCGTAGTCTGCAAGTACGACGGATTATTTGCGGTAGTTCTAGTTCCTTTAAGACCTTGAAGAAAGAACTGCGTTATTTTTCCGCCTTTGTACCTTTGCAAGAACTGAAGATGCTACTGCGAAAGGAACAAAGGCAAAAAAAAACGCAAGTTCCATCGCACGAACATCCAAAGGAAACACTGCCAATAATCCAGTACACACGACTACAAGCCTGCTGGATCGGAAAAAAATCCTAGCAGATAATACTTACAATAGGTAGTTATATGATACGAATCGACAACTGTTTTCGACTCGAAGGTAACAAAGGGAGTGTAGATGATTTTGAAACTGCTCGTAGTCTTCTGCTGATTGTGCCAAATCATCGGTTATGATATCCTAACAAAATCAATTTATAGAGATAAGTAGGTACAAAATTAGCACGGGATAATTTTTACCGCAATTTGATCGGCGCAAGTTATCGGCGAGTGGGTGAACTTTTGCTGTTATGTAAGTATTTCGTAAGTATTTATTTATACCTATAAAGGCAAAACATGGCCTAAAAATGCATGAGATTTGGCAAACGTATTCCTTGAGGATCGCAGAGGTGCAAGAAGTTTTTTTTTTAATTCGAATACCTACACTACAGAGTAGATTTTTTTCTTCAACGGGAGCGAAGCCGTAGGATTAAGCTAGTAATTATATATACGAACTGAGAAATCCAGATGCAGAAGCCTAGATAAACTCTTCGTCAACTCTTTTCATGGTTAGCAACTTATTAATAATTTATATTAGCAGTTTATGATTACTAATTCTCTACCAAAAGTCTTACCACAGAAATTGAGTGATGATGATGATGATAATTAGGATAGTAAACTCTGTATGGATTTTATTACCTCTTTGATAGAAAGAGCTTACACGAAGCACTGTTCATAAAATATTAGGTATGTCTAAAGGCACTGTTACACATGCTCGTTACTGGACTGAAGCAAACGCGTTCACACTTGCTTATTACCTTTCCCCTTCCACCCCGTCTCGAGCTTGCCACTAATAAGCATGCTCGATAGTAGCATGTCCTGTTCACACATGCTACTAGCTAGCATTTGTTCAATAGTAGCATGCTTTCTTGCTACTAAAGAGCATGTGTAACAGTGTCTTAAGGGACTTTGGCTTTACGGATGCCCTTGATAAACTTGATTGCCTGTGCATTCCTGTGCGTGTCGTACAAGATGACTAAGAGCCCTGGTGGCAGCGCTCTCTATTGCCAACTACGAATTCCAAACTCCAGCTCTGCGGCGTGGAAGGTAAGGACAAACCACCGCACTATTTTCCCAAGAAACTCGTCCTGTAGATTTGCTACCGATTTTCAACCGACGACCATGACCACTTTAGCAAGAGTAGTAACTACGAAAAGTAACTATAAATATAACCTGAATAATAGCAAGACCATCAACCAAGACAAGAAACCGTGGTCAGAATCTCGGTAATTTCTCAATTTATCGTACACATATTATGACCACTTGAAAGGCGTTTGGCTCGTATTATAATATGCGAACAGTTATCCAAGACCCTGCTTCTAATTATCAATAAAATACTTATAGATTTTATAGGTCGTAGTAAAATTTTCGAGTAAAGTACAGTTGGTACAAAATTTCGTGACTCGATAAAAAAATGTGAATATTACTCGAAGGAGTACCCCGATCGGGTAGCTAAGTGTCGCAATAGACTTTCGCTAGCTGGCGCTGTCTATTTGAGTGTGTGCGTGAGCTCCTAGTGTCCGTATACGGCTGCAATTGACGTTCAAAGTAAAGCACCTCGTTTGCGGCTTTGGCGGAATATTTCATTTCGAGTGTGGGGTCAAAAAATCGGTTACGCTTAGATACTCCCGCCATTAGTTTTTGGTGAAATAATTCTTCATAATTTACGAAAAAAACCTGAAAAAAGAAACTATTGATAACAGCGCCATCTAACGGGACATTGCTCATGAGCTAACCAGGAGCAAACCCCTTAATAAAACCATTTTTAGACACCCATAAATAATTATATTTATTAGTGCGTATTTTCGTTTTACGTGGCCCATATTTTAATTTGAGTAATATAAATGATTTTAACGTGTAGAATAACATCACTACACGTGTAATTATTTATATTAAGATAAGTAGATTCGTGAGTTTTACTTCTATTGCCTACGATTGTTTTTTTGTGTGGACGTTAGTTAAAAAGCTAAAATATTCAACATCTACTGCATGTTAATTATTTCTTCCATATAGCAAATAAATAAATTAATACCTTGCATCGTGAACCTTGGCTGCTTTCAAACCTTCGACGTAGATATCCTTCATGCTCATTTCTTGCATGCTTAAATAATTAAGAAAACACACTATATAATTAATAAAACACACATGAAAATAGAACTTAGACGAAGATGACATTACTACGCTAATCTTTTGCATCGTGGAGATAGGTGGCTGAGACGGTAGGTATACTTGGCTGGTACGTTGATGTAGGTACATTCAGCAGCAGAAGTGGTTGAGCGGTTATGGTGCTCAAAATGATCTAAACACACTCTTATTACCTTGGCAGTGGAGTCGTGTGTAGATCATTTCAAGTGTAGGACATCGTGACCCTTAAGGCAAATATGGCCGAACTTGTAAGAAAACTCGACGTATCGCAGGATACTATCACCGAGTTGCGTAAAGAAATCACCAGTTGGCGCAATAGTGCCCCGGACTGCCCCGGTAACTCGGTCACCTGTTGTGACTTCGAATTTAAATGTTAATGACCGACTAGAAGCAAATGCCGATTCAGCGGCATCAAGTTTTGAGTCGAAACGTCCGCCGATGCAACGTAAGAGACCTGAACCTCGTGTCCTGCCCTGCCCGGCGCCTCGCCGCCGGCGTGTTCCCCGCGTGGGCCAAGGAACTACACCAACAAGTAGCATGCCGAATAAGCCCTTGAGCACCAAAGTGGACGAGGAGAGGTTCACATTGGTGCAGAAGAAAAGCAAGGCTCGCAAGAAACCTTGTAGGAGTCAGTGTGGCTCTGCAGAACCGGGCCCTGGCTCCGGGCTGAGGGCAGCCACGCCGAATACGGCACTGTATGTATGTGTCGCGTCTGCATTACATGCACAGTCGTCGCAGTCGTAGATACGGTGGAATACGTCCGCCGGAAGAGCGGATACACGCTGATCGAGGGTGCAGAGCTGCAGCTGCGCCATTACGTGCACTTCAACTCGTTTGTGGTGCGCGTGCCGCGGCTGCTGATAGGGACCATCGCGAGTGCTGCCTTCTGGCCGAAAGACGTCGTGTTCCGGCGGTTCCTGGGCACCATGCCGCAGATGAATGCGACGCCGGGACCTACTAGTTACCACCTACCACCAGCCACATAATTTTGTTTTAATTTATAATAATTTACTGACAATTTAGGTCCCGCAAAATTAGGTGCGGCACTCGCGTGCGAGCGAAGCGAAGAGGAGTGTTAGGTACAATTACGACGACAACGCGTGAGCCGAACGAAAGCTGGCGAAGCGCCAGTAGGTAGACTTAATTAAGTTAAGAAATAATTTGGCCATATCAGTGCTGATTATGTAAGTGGTTACAGAAACAACTTTTTTTTATGACCAAGTATCTTAGTTGCGTTGGCTTAGCAGTTTGTTTATATTTCATTGCTGCAATGGATAGCAGACCTGAATATTCAATTTTGATTTAAATTCACCGTGGTACCTTCACGCGTTCCTGAGAAAAAGGGTTTTGACAGACGGATGGACGGACGGACCGACGGACAACAAAGTGATCTTAAAAGGATTCATCCATCATCATCATCCCAGTCCGTCCGTCCCACTGCTGGACACAGGCCTCCTCTCTGAATGAGAGGGCTTGGGCCATAGTTCCCACTCGGGCCCAATGCGTATTGGGAACTACACACATACACAATTGAATTGCTTCGCTGGTTTGTGCAGGGTGCCTCACGTGTTGTTTCCTTCAAATATTAACTCGTGGTCAATTTCAAATGTAATTTCGCACATGAATTTCGAAAACCTCAAGACGCGAGCCAGGTTTGAACTCACGATCCTCTGCTTGAGAGGCTATAGGTAAACCCTAGGCAACCACGGCTTTTTGAATCACAATCTAAGGCGACGACGGTCAGTTTCAAAACACAACAGGGCCTTATTCGATGCACAAGTAATTGCATTCAGAGTCCAAGGATGGTAAAGTTTACGCATTAATCCTATGACTCACTTCGACATAAGA
>NC_133489.1:11547286-11597067 GCF_025370935.1 Choristoneura fumiferana
CTTCACCAACCGTTTGGTAATATGTTATACGAGGAGTCAAAGTAATTAAAATTCAAGTCGTGAAAATACTTGTTATTGAGTAGTAACTCCGATGGTCAACTGTGGTCTTCATCATCTGTTCCACTTCACCAAATGATGATTTTCAACGAGTTACTACTAAATATATCCAATGTACTAGAGGTGTCCCTACAACATTTGAAGAATTCCCTCGATTTCCTTAAGATCCAATCATTAGATCCTGATTTGGTGCTTATGGGACCTAATTGAAGATATTCCTAGAAGAACGCAAAAAAAAAATCAAATCGGTTCATAAATGACGGAGTTCTGGGGTAACAAACATAGAAAATATACAACCGAATTGAAAACCTCATCCTTTTTTTGAAGTCGGTTAAAAACGAAAACTAGACGCCTGGGTATCGGCAGTACAGCAGGGCTACTACGAAACTCGAAACTCGAAGTTCGTGTCGTGCGGTCCCTTTGACACTTATACTATTTACTAGAGCGAGAGGGACGGTACGATACGAACTTGAATTTTCGAACTTCGGAGTAGGCCCTCAGGCGCGTGTAGCTGCACGTATCGCTTCCGCAGCGGTGAGTCCCAGCGTTGGGCTAGCATGCTCGCTCAGGATGCTATTCGTGCTGCCCATACTGCTAGAGGAGAGACGCACATCGTTTCCTCATGATGGTAAAAAAGCAGTCCGTGTGCGCCTCCGCGAACATTGTCGACGCACTGCAATACCATGACATGACAGCCCGAACAACATCCTGAACGCGTCATTATATTGGACGCGCAACGCGCTGTAGGCCCACTGAGTAAAGTTAGTCCACAGACCACACGTGTACAATGTTTGGAAAAAAGCCTTAAATAAAAATTAAAGATTTTAATTTATTTTATTAGTATGACATTGCTACCCACTGAAAATACTTAGGTGCACTCTAAACAGGTTGTGGGCCCAGAGCGTGAAAGGAGTCATTTGCTTCAGCCTATCGTGTGTGATAATCTAATGAAAGGGCTTACTAAGCCGATTCTAAAAATATATCACATCATTATATTTCAGTCACTTGTTTTAAATTAAAATAAAAACATTTTTAATATGGTTTTATTTACTAAAATAAATAGCTTTAATAAGTTATCCAAAAGATTTTCCTTTACGATATTATAATTCTTATTTTTACGTAATTACGTCGTGTGAATAATTGCTCAGGTAAATTTATTAGGTTTCTTAGTCAGGGTCGCTTTATTGTAATAGAATTTTTTAATAAAAAAATCAAAAACCCGCCTGCAAAAATGAACTGAAATGATCGAAATAAGACAAACAATTAGAAATATCAAAAGCTAACAGAATTAAACGAAAGAAATCGATACAAGACCAAACACAAAAGTGGTAGGTAGTCCTTGAAAATGTAATGTAAGACAGAAGGCATGCATGCATGCAGGCATGCATTTTTTACCTATCATTCAGTCTCATGCCTCCGTCTACATTTCATATCATTGCATTAAATTTTCAAGGACTACCATAGACTGGACATGTTTTAAGTTAACCTTTTGTGTTTGGTATTGTATCGATTTCTTTCATTCAATTCTGTTAGCTTTTGATATTTCTATTTTTTTTTGTCTTGTTTCGATCTCTTCAGTTCATTTTTGCAGGTGGGTTTTTGATTTTTTAAAATTATTACATACAATGAAATGTTTATGTTGTGTTTCTTAAAATAGGCTTCAAAGTTGCAGACCTATTTACAGGTCGAAATCTATATATACATGGTAGTTAGCCTGTGCAGTGGGATATAAGTATATAGACTGGGATGATGATGATGATGATAATTTTAGTTTTCTTACAAACATTGATTTCTAGTTTTTATTTATTTCAGTGCATGTTTGAGAAAAGCCCTATACCTACAAGCCTCGGCGTGAGAGAACTTGCCGGCCTCGTATACCTACCCGAACTAGACGGCCTAGACCTTCATGGCCTTCAAGGCTGGCGAGTTTCGTGTTCCTATCCGACCTCGCTACCTCAGTGTCGGCCGTCTACACATACTCAGCCTGTGCCCTTAGAGTAAGTTTTCGGTTACAAAATACGTATCGATCGCGTTCGCGTTAAAATCTCAATTTGTCTCTAGCG
This sequence comes from Choristoneura fumiferana, assembly GCF_025370935.1. Lineage (NCBI taxonomy): Eukaryota > Metazoa > Arthropoda > Insecta > Lepidoptera > Tortricidae > Choristoneura > Choristoneura fumiferana. The sequence goes on from NC_133489.1 coordinate 11,549,407, forward strand.
GAACGTTTGCGATGATCGTGTTTCCATACAAATTGAGATTTTACGCGACCGTGATCGAGACGGGATCCCTTTGTTTCTCATACATTTTTTGTTCCGAATTTCGATGGTCAGAAATTGATATCCATATAATTTATAAACATAAACATCACTCGTCATATTATAATTTTTGTTCAGTATAATGCTTATTAGCTCTAATATTAATGGCATATAATATTAAATTCTATAATCACAAAAGTCATACATTTTTAACTATAACGTTCAAAGATCTAACGATAATTATTCAGAAATAGTTTAAGCCATATATTTCACCGTACTAATGGTTGTTACTCATATCGTTTTAATTTAATGCCTAAAGTGTCTAGGTCTAAGAAACCAAATCCATAATATTTATAGCCATAATAGATAATTACTCAGAAAAATCTCCAGGGATACATTTGAAAGTGCTAATTAATTTAACTACGACTTTAGATATAGTTCGACTAATAGAAATAATGTCGAAAACAATTTGATTTGTGCGAGCGAGCGAAGCGAGCGAGCAAGACTGTTCGGAGCAGAAGCGACTCGGATAGGTTAGGTTTAGAAGGCTAAGGCGGGAGCGAAGCGGAGCGTAGTGTTAGGTATTTTTTTTATATCAGCCCGGGTAATATTGCTCCACAAATGATTTTTGATCCTCGATGTTACTTTAATTTTTTTTATTATGAACTTTGATTATTATGCATACAACTACAGTTAGGTATACATTCGGTAGTTACAATATTATGTATTTAATTTTTCTGATAAATAATTTAATTCATTATTATATTATATGAGTGTTTTTATTGAATTTAACATTATGACGTTAAATGTTATGACTAACTTATCAGGGGACTATCAATCATTATGACCTGCGAAAAAAGACCTTACAACAATTATTATAAACTAGTTTATTGCCTTTAATATTATGGTATGGTATACTATATGGACATCGAACGTTTAAACTAACCAATTTTATGACTTACAATAATTATGACCTGCGAAAGTCGGAACTTCACTTTATACTGTTTAATGCTATGACTTAAGATAATATGACTTGCAAAAATTATGATAAATAACGTTATGGATTGTTAAAATCGGAGTTAAAATTTTATGGGAAACAATAGAGACCCATCGAGACGTGTTTTGTAACCGAAAACTTACACTAGGGGTACTGCAAGCCTTTCTTTCCCGGCCTCTACAGTAATGTACTATTACAGTAACGTTATGCAGCATCAGTGGTGCAATCGACACTGCACCACCGATGGTGCAAACGATACATAGCAGTGTCGTTTTCTTGCACCATTGATGGTGCTATAAAGGCGCATATGAAACTGGGGGAAAAAAGCCCCCGGACTAAGCGAAGTCATTTCATTAAGTACTTATATCCAAACTGTTATAAAGGATGAGTACTTACCTAATATTACGTTAAATTGTCGCGAACATTTTCCGTATTTTTTTTTGTTAATCTTATCGGATTTAAAATTTCACTATTAGAATGCTAAATTATTCCAAAATACCATAGGCTATATTTATTAACAGAAAAAATTAGGGTTCCGTACTAAAACTAATATTATAGAGGAAAACTTTGGATTTTTGTTACGAAATAACTCAAAAACTACTGGACCGATTTAAAAAATTCTTTCACTATTAGAATGCTAAATTATTCCAAAGTGCCAAGGCTAAAAACGGGACCCTATTACTAAGACACCACTGTCGGTCTGTCTGTCTGTCTGTCTGTCACCAGGCAGTATCTCATGAATCGTGGCTAAGCCTCGTTTCATAAACCCACACTCGTGTTTTAAGGACCCCTATTACGATACAGTTGTATAAAATACTATTATTTAGTGGTGATGTAAATTTAAAATACCATGGTGAATAAAATATTTTACAGGGTAATATGTTTGTAACAAAAAATATTTGTTCTTATTTATTTAAATAAATTTCACGTGTACAATCAGGGCAATATAACTCTCGAATCTCCCGCCAGTTACAAATTGGCGTTGTACTGGTGATAATCTTCATAACCGCACATGGAGCAAAATATTGTTGAAGATCAAAACCTTTCTTCATGTAGGATTTTTTTTAAGGCAACGATTTAAAAAATATTTATTTGCTTAAAACTTCTGGCAATTCCAAATCACAAAACCATCCATGAAAATTGACTGCGTTCTATCTGACATTGATTATATCAGTAAACTAAAGAGGTCTGGATAAAAACACTGTATTTAGCTTGACGTTATACGTCTGTCATCGGCACCAGCACCACAGTTACGCTCCCCGGTCCTAAATAATAGTTTTCCAAAATTAAACTTACTGTAAATTTAAGATAATATGTAGGTGATCTATCTAATGACAATAACTTCTAGACTTTCGATATTAATATTTTCTACTACGCGATATCACATACGTAGGTACAATACCGATTCGATTGTGGCTATTTTATTTTTTAAGTTAATAGAAGTCACCTTTGTTAGTTAAAAATAGCAGACTTGTTGAATGTTTATTAATCGGAACGGATTTACCACTTTGAAGGACAACCTATGAGTGTTATCTTCAAAGCGGCCAGTCACATTTGGCATTTTAATGCGTCTTTATTCTACGACAACAATTAGAAATAATACCTACGCACAGGTACACTCCGTGAGCTCTTAAAAAACCTTCGGATTTTAGAAGCATGCTTCGGGTATAGACGATGTCATGCGATCGTGATATGCGGTTCTGTTCTGCACTGTTACCGTAAAAAGTTTTGTAAAGAATAACTATGTACTAAATAAACCCTATTGTAATAATTTTACGCTTCTTTATCTTTTTCTAATTTTAATACAATATGACTTTTTGTCATGATACAAATAAAACAAAATCAGCATTTTCGAAGTCTTCCATCATTAATTTGAATAGAGAACACCCCGCCTTATCACACTACTTTTATTTGGAAGTATATTATTATAGAGCTGTTGTTATACTGTATCCCTTGGGTGTAAAATTAATGTTTTTGGTCTGCTTTCGTTTGATATTTTTTTAATGTACTTTCTTAATCCCCGTTGCATCTATAACTCGGTCTTGAACCTTATTAAATATTTACGATCAACACTTTTCTTGAAACTTTCAGCTTCTTTACAAAATATTTATATACTTGCATTATAAACAATTTCCCGTGATTGGCTATTTACAGAAATACCCTGTTTAAATTGACTCGCCATGGAAATCAATTTCCGAAAAATAACAAACTAAATAAATATGTAAGTGGTGGTTTTAACTGTTCTATATAAATCAATGAAAACTCAACGAGTGCACTCTTCGCGTAATGGATTGCTACTAAGTCAAAAAGACAATTGTCATTTTCTACTAAACGAATCCTTCCGATTTCCCCCGAAACCCGAAGGTTTTTCTAAGAGCTCACGGATTGTATAAATTTTGATCATGTAGCTTATCAGAGCTTATCGCAATAAATACTATAGAGCACATTTAAACCACCATTTCATATTTTTATAACAACAAAAAGATGAAAGAAACCGAGAACCCTCTTCGTAGATGGTGCCTTAAGCAATTTTTAAAAAGATTAAGTATGTTCAAATCTCGCCTTAATTTTGCGGCCCTAAAATTCTTTAATTATTAATAAAAATATGAAATGGTAGGCTTAAGTGTGCCCTATAGTATGGTTCCCTGTCTTTTCGCCGAAATATTATTCCCAAATGTTTCATTTGCCAAACTATTTCCTTTCCAATCAAATCTAGTTTCGCCAGACATATGCCTCCTTACTCCCATGTAAACGTTTACAACAAAATTTGCAAAAAAATCAAAAACCCCAAAGACTTATCTGCTGCCAAGCTAAAAAGTACTATAGAAGAACATCTAGCTAAACTGAATTACCAAGATACGGAAGATCTCCTTAAAGCCTGCAATTAAACGCCTGAACGCAAGTAAAAAAAAAAAACACACACACACACACACACACACACACACATGCACACACGCACACGTAAACACACACACACTTAAAGTAAGTTCAAAACTATTACTTTCATTACTTTTAGTGATTTTGTATTTTTAAGACTTCATTTGGCACTCGCGATACCGACCCAGAGTCTAGTGCGAAGGCCGTCGAAAAGTCAGGTGATGTTATTTGTATTTTATTCAAATGTGTATTCCTGTACTTTGTTGTGCACTGTGTAACTTTATTGCTAAATAAAATGATTTTTATTCTATTTCCCAACTCACGATTTGGGAGTGAAACCATATTTTTTTCGGCACTTTCATAAAACAAATCTAACCTTACCTACTGTGTTCTTAAACCATAAGAAAATACACTGAGAATTCTGAGAAATATTATTTACTGTCGGAGAAAATTGAGAGTTGGAAAATAAAACAGTTTGCAAATAAAACATTTGGGAAGAAATAATTCTGCGAAAAGGCAGGATACCACGTAGAAGATTATAAACAAAGCATTCCTGTAGTAAACAATTAATTCCCACTAATATTTTAAATGCGAAAGTTTGTAAGTCTGTTTGTTTGTTTCTTACTCCATCACGTCTAAACTACTGAACCGATTTAGATGACATTTGGTCGGAGTCCTGGAGAAGAACATAGGATAGTTTTTATCCCGGAAAATTGCATAGTTCCCGCGGGATAGCGATAAACGAATTCTGATCGGACGGAGTCGCGGGTAACAGCTAGTTTAAGTATAAACATAAACACACACACACATACACACACACACACACAAACATCACGCCTGTACCTATTCCCAAATGTTGTAGGCAGAGCACACGAAACGTTACCGCTTCGGAGCCACTTTTAGCAATTTTAAATTTAAAGTTTGACAAAAAAAAGGTACAATAGTGACAGTTTCACAGTTTGCTAGCCTGTCGCCTACGGCATACCTTAACCTATATCCTTTGTCGCCTCTTACGACATCTACGGAAGAAATGGAGAGGTGTAATTCGAAATAACCCGACACCACACGGGGAGTAGGTATTATGTATAAATATAAATCTAATTAATATTATATCGCAAATTACGTATTAATATTGTGTCATTTTGTAAGTATTACTTATTACATTACGTATTAATCTAGGTACTTACAAAGTAAACAAAATTATGACTTTATCTTATTACTTCTTTTATTCATCATCATCATCAATTAAGACTTCACAATAAATTGTTAAGAACCCCTTCTTCTGTGACCTTCTAGAGTATCTAGCTAGAGTCCAATGTTATCCTGAATGGACAAAATACCACAGATGTCTGTCTGACGAATTACATGGACCTGTATTGTCACTGGCCGTTATGTTCTTCAACATTTCTTACATGCTGGGCTAATACTTATTTATTGCCTTTTATCAAGTTTGTGGATGGAAACTAATATTGTGTGTAATACTTTTAAAGCCTGTTTTTATTATTATATCCATTTTAAAGTTACACTATTGAATAAATTGCACTTAAATAACGTCCACAATGCTATTTTAAAATTTGGTTTAATTTATATTTGCAAAAAAAAATATCAATTTTTAGCTACATGTCATTATTTGACAGTCTCCGCAAATTTTGTCAACGCTACGCGTCTCCACCGTCGTGCACGTAGCCAATATGCAGTGTATGTCATCGGCACGAAAATTTGGGCCCTGAACATATCTTTAAACAAAACGTCAATACTTTGGGATTGATTTCTCAAAAACAAATGACATTGTGACTGTTGCATTGCTTCTAAGATTCCTAACCATATATGATTAGTTGTAATCGATTTCGTGTGGTACATACATTATTTGGCATTCACCTTTTCGATGCATGAACATATTTTATTTAAGCTGGAAACATCTTGTCGTATGGTACTTTTAAGAATAATTTATTCGCGATGCGTATCCCGATCTTGTTCCAGTTGTCTTGCGCGTAGGGAAGTAACTCCCGGTACAGCGGCCTCCAGTTCGCGTTCGCGAAATCGTTGGCCAGCTGAACTAAAATAAACAAATCCATAATTAATAAAATTCATCAATAATAATAACATCTCGGGACAAATTACACCAACTGACCTAGCCCCAATCTAACCAAAGCTTGTACCATCAGCCAAATATGTGGTCTACCACCCTAAAGTTGATAATCGTTTGCATGTCATAAAACAATAATGCCAATTAGACGTGTCTGTCAACTTGAAAGTTCGACTTTAGCGACATATTCATTTGAAAGGAACTTGTTTAAAATTGATAGACCATTTATTTGGCTGATGGTACCTATACTATGGGTGCTAGACAACGGATAGACATACATATATAGATAAATATACCTAACAAACATTCGTATTCATCATACAAATATTTGCCCGTCACGGGCATCGAACCCGCAACCGCTAGCTTCGTAGTCAGGGTAACTAACAACTTAGCTGTCCGGTAGTCAATATCTAGCTTGTGTACCTAAATAAGTCCCGCTGTCAGGAACGGGCCTCTTTCTTTTCAGAATGAGATACTTTGAGGGTAATGTCCAAGCGAGCTTAGTGTGAATCGAGAACTTAACACACACCATTGGACTGCTTTCCAGGTGTGTTCAGATTTTCTTGCGTAGATACCGAAAAGTGAGAGCGTGTGCGAGTCGGGGTCAATAGCTAATAAAGCTATTATATGACGTTATAAGCATTTACTAAATTGACTATTCGTTTAAACTAAAGCTACAAAAAATCTAATGTTGCAGTAAATAGAAAATTGACCTGTTCTCAGGGCGAAATTAAAGTGCGTTTTATTAAAATCGTGTCTTCGAGTTAGGTACCTATTGATATAAGGTGTCATCTACCATAATTGTTTTATTTTCATATTATGGAACTCTGTATCTCCATCTTTCTTTCCGTCTGTCTATTACCTTTCACGCTAAAACCGCCGCACTGATTAAGACGAAATTTAGTATGGAGATAGTTTGAGAATCTAGGAGGAACATAGAATAGTTCTATCCCGGAAACTTACATAATTCCCATGGAATAGCGATAAACGAATACCTCGAAATCGCGGGCAACAACTAGTAAGTAATAAATAACAGTCAAAGTATTCTGTGGTTTTCGAGTAAGTTTTGCATATTAACTTACTTATACCCTGACTCTCAGGTATGTCGTTAGACACGTAGGACTCCAGATTTCCGACGTCGGGTCGCATGTAAAACGACTTGATTCGGACGTACGTTTCGTTGTCTCTTTTCTCCGGAACACCGTCTAGTTTCCATGTGTACACCAAGTCAGCTGCGAAACATGAAAAATATGTAACAAATCTCATTTTTGGGCCAAGTTTGGAGCGAGAAGACTATGTCTTTGTGAAAGCCGGCCTTTATACCTATTTAACTGGGCTAACTGTAACCGTGTCGTGCTCTATGGTAGTTGCGATAGATGGGTGATGGGACCACACCACACGCCACTATTATAGGTGTATGCAAGTGAGTAAGATCGGTTAGTTACTCGGATTCTCCTGTGGTGCAATTGGTAGGACACACTCGCTGAAATATTCTCTTCTAATTTATTTATACTTTTAAACGAGAAATAATATTATTAAATATGTACACGGGTAACTCTTGTGTACCTGTACATATTTATTTCAGAGATCTCGGAAATGGTTCTAACAATTTCGACGAAATTTGCTATGTATACAGGATATTTCTCACCACCTTTGGCCGCTTCTGGCTTTAATTCAAGAGTCGATTCTACTCGCATAACTAAGCTACTTTTGTTTTATTTTAAATATTTTTTGACATTTATTTGACATCTCTTAGATAAACAGTTACATATATCATAAAGCCCCCATGGTCAGAGACTCCCTGTATAAGTAGGGCCTTTCGGGGTTGATCGATCTAGCTTGGTTATCTCTGGGAAAAAGCGTGTTTTTGATCTTTAGTGCTTTTTGAGTGCAAATTACATGTGCAATAAGATCAATAATTTCGATACCTCCGTTCTCATCAGTGTGGTGGTTCAGTAAGTGGTTACAGTATTGGACTTGCAAACAAGGTCAGGCTTGACTTTGTTTTTTTTTATTATTTATACATTTATTTAGTTCACGTTTTACATTTAATGCTCATTTAAATAGGTAGGTACGTATCTTCTAAAAAAATCACGTTTAAAAAGTTAAAGCTACAACTAGTTAAAACGTAAGATGCAGGTAGGTAGGTAGCTTACCCAGATTGATCAGTTACTCACTCATGGTAGTATTAAACATTCCGCTAGCGTTGAATGTGAGAGAGTTGAATCGCCCTTCACCGAAATAGTTTCCTTGCACGAAGACTCGTGGGGTAGTCATGTCCACTTCTAAGTGGAAGCGGTCTTCATCGGCACGTATTCTGTAATTCATTGAAAATTTAGGCAAATGTTACAGTATGTACTTATGAAAAGATAATAAAGATAATACTAATGAAACTCAAGTAGAAACGAAATCAAAAATTCGTTTGCGTTTTTATCTGATTAATATTTAATTAAACGAAAATTATTTATTTGTATTGTATTATTTTATATTAATAAAACCATTTTTAGACACCCATAAATAATTATATTTATTAGTGCGTATTTTCGTTTTACGTGGCCCATATTTTAATTTGAGTAATATAAATGATTTTAACGTGTAGAATAACATCACTACACGTGTAATTATTTATATTAAGATAAGTAGATTCGTGAGTTTTACTTCTATTGCCTACGATTGTTTTTTTGTGTGGACGTTAGTTAAAAAGCTAAAATATTCAACATCTACTGCATGTTAATTATTTCTTCCATATAGCAAATAAATAAATTAATACCTTGCATCGTGAACCTTGGCTGCTTTCAAACCTTCGACGTAGATATCCTTCATGCTCATTCTTGCAAAGATCTTAAATAATTAAGAAAACACACATGAAATATGTTATGTAACTTAGACGAAGATGACATTACCACGCTAATCTTTTGCATCGTGGAGATAGGTGGCTGAGACGGTAGGTATACTTGGCTGGTACGTTGATGTAGGTACATTCAGCAGCAGAAGTGGTTGAGCGGTTATGGTGCTCAAAATGATCTAAACACACTCTTATTACCTTGGCAGTGGAGTCGTGTGTAGATCATTTCAAGTGTAGGACATCGTGACCCTTAAGGCAAATATGGCCGAACTTGTAAGAAAACTCGACGTATCGCAGGATACTATCACCGAGTTGCGTAAAGAAATCACCAGTTGGCGCAATAGTGCCCCGGACTGCCCCGGTAACTCGGTCACCTGTTGTGACTTCGAATTTAAATGTTAATGACCGACTAGAAGCAAATGCCGATTCAGCGGCATCAAGTTTTGAGTCGAAACGTCCGCCGGTGCAACGTAAGAGACCTGAACCTCGTGTCCTGCCCTGCCCGGCGCCTCGCCGCCGGCGTGTTCCCCGCGTGGGCCAAGGAACTCCACCAACAAGTAGCATGCCGAATAAGCCCTTGAGCACCAAAGTGGACGAGGAGAGGTTCACATTGGTGCAGAAGAAAAGCAAGGCTCGCAAGAAACCTTGTAGGAGTCAGTGTGGCTCTGCAGAACCGGGCCCTGGCTCCGGGCTGAGGGCAGCCACGCCGAATACGGCACTGTATGTATGTGTCGCGTCTGCATTACATGCACAGTCGTCGCAGTCGTAGATACGGTGGAATACGTCCGCCGGAAGAGCGGATACACGCTGATCGAGGGTGCAGAGCTGCAGCTGCGCCATTACGTGCACTTCAACTCGTTTGTGGTGCGCGTGCCGCGGCTGCTGATAGGGACCATCGCGAGTGCTGCCTTCTGGCCGAAAGACGTCGTGTTCCGGCGGTTCCTGGGCACCATGCCGCAGATGAATGCGACGCCGGGACCTAGTTACCACCTACCACCAGCCACATAATTTTGTTTTAATTTATAATAATTTACTGACAATTTAGGTCCCGCAAAATTAGGTGCGGCACTCGCGTAGGAGTGTTAGGTACAATTACGACGACAACGCGTGAGCCGAACGAAAGCTGGCGAAGCGCCAGTAGGTACTTAATTAAGTTAAGAAATAATTTGGCCATATCAGTGCTGATTATGTAAGTGGTTACAGAAACAACTTTTTTTTATGACCAAGTATCTTAGTTGCGTTGGCTTAGCAGTTTGTTTATATTTCATTGCTGCAATGGATAACAGACCTGAATATTCAATTTTGATTTAAATTCACCGTGGTACCTTCACGCGTTCCTGAGAAAAAGGGTTTTGACAGACGGATGGACGGACGGACCGACGGACAACAAAGTGATCTTAAAAGGATTCATCCATCATCATCATCCCAGTCCGTCCGTCCCACTGCTGGACACAGGCCTCCTCTCAGAATGAGAGGGCTTGGGCCATAGTTCCCACTCGGGCCCAATGCGTATTGGGAACTACACACATACACAATTGAATTGCTTCGCTGGTTTGTGCAGGGTGCCTCACGTTGTTTTCCTTCAATATATTAACTCGTGGTCAATTTCAAATGTAATTTCGCACATGAATTTCGAAAACCTCAAGACGCGAGCCAGGGTTTGAACTCACGATCCTCTGCTTGAGAGGCTATAGGTCAAACCACTAGGCAACCACGGCTTTTGAATCACAATCTAAGGCGACGACGGTCAGTTTCAAAACACAACAGGGCCTTATTCGATGCACAAGTAATTGCATTCAGAGTCAAGGATGGTAAGTTTACGCATTAATCCTATGACTCACTTCGACATAAGATGTAGGTACCTGTCCGGTCATTAAGCTGTCAGATTTATCGTAGCCATAATTGATTATGTAGGTATTTAAGGTACCTAAGTACATTAATGGGGTATTCACCAAGGGTCTTAAGATTAAACATAGATTAAAGTAATCGGATGCATAGTCAACTTATATTAGTACATAAGCGGTTTCTCGTTCAGAATAATCAAAACGAAATGCAACAGTTCTGGAGTACCTACTTACCTAACTATGTTTAAATTTTTAGTAATTTATATACAAGGGCAGATAAAATGGTCATAACGTCTAGACTATTTAAGCTCTTTACCCGGCGCTACTAATATACTCGTACGTCTTGTCGATTACCTACTACTAAAACACTTTTTGGTATGTAAAATATCCTCTCTGACTGACCAATTTTAATAATAAAATATTTCTACTTATTATTATATACCTAGTGCCATCCACGAAGACGCGTGATTTTGTCAAAAGTAGACATTATTGACATTGTAATAAGAACTACGGCACGCGTCATCGGGAATGACTGCCTATAAGACGTAACGTGCAAACGAACAAATTGAATGACCCAGGGTGGAATCTTTGTGCTACTAATGTCATGTTGACATAGGTACTTTTGTCAAGGGAATCATGGTGAAATTGATTATTAAAAGGTTCCAGCCTGGGTCATGACTCAATTTGTTCGAACGTACCTACGTGCCTACCTGTATATCAGTTGTACGTACGTGATAGGAAAAGGTATACCTAACCTACACTACAGGTTTGACATGATTGAGCGAATACAATATACAATACATACCACAAAATTTCCCCCAGGCTTGTTATTGAAATGATACTTACATTAAATTCCCATTACGTATAATAATAGCAATCGAAAATACTAAAATACATAATCGCCAACTATAAACCGTTAAGCCCGTTCATGAAAACGACCGAGCGTTCGCAATGTATTGAAGCATTAATAAATGTGTACTTACAGTTAACACCCAAAGAGAACTCAGTAACAAAAGTACTTATATGCGAAAATTTCTGGATATAATGAGTGTGTGCATATTAGGTACTCTTTCATGCCAAAATGGCCGAACAGATGTAGTTGAAGTTGATAATAACTTTAAGCTTTAACTGGTTAAGGGCCAACACTGAGAGTTAATTTCAATAAAACAACATACTTATACAGGGTGTCCCGTAAATAGTACGACTAACTTAAATGGGAGGTATTACTACTATTAGTAGTACTATAGATATTACTATTACTAGCTTGAAAACATGACCATTATGAAAACATGTCCATATAAGCTAAACAGTGGACATGTAATTTTTTTCTCGTAAATTGTGATAGATGAAATCTTGACTAAATTTCAGAAGAAGAGGAAGTTTTGCCTTTTTGAATTGAAATCTATCTATCTATATAATACATAAAATTCAAAGTCCTGACTGACTGATATATCAACGTACAGCCCAAACCGCTGAAGTTAAACGCTTGAAATTTGGCATATATATATACCTTAAGTGACATAGAGGTAAGTACACTAAGAAGGGATTTTTGGAAATTCCCAAGGGATAGGGAATAAATGGGATTTATATTTTCACTTTAAAATGGCTCTATTTCCGTAACTATAATTATAAGAGACTTCAAGTTTGGCATGCAAGTAGGTAATACTAACTGCTAAAAAGGGAAGGGATAGGGAATAAATGGGATTTGTATTTTTTTTCCATTAATGACCCTATTTCCGTAACTATAATTATTAGAGACTTCAAATTTGGCATGCAAGTAGGTAATACTAACAGTTAAAAACAATTTTCAGGATTTATCCCAATTCCCACGGGATAGGGAATAAATGGGATTTATATTTTCACTTCAAAGTGGCCCTAACTCCGCCGTAATTATAAATATTAGAGACTTCAAATTTGGCATGCAGGTAGATAATACTAAAAGGTAACAAAATGTTTCAAAGATTTTCCGAAAATCCCACGGGATAAAACGAATAAAGAGGATTTAATAGGTATTCCAACTGAATCAGAAAACGAACAAGCCAAACTGATTAAACTAGGGACTGGAGATTTGGCAAACTGATGTAAATCTGGTAACAATACAATAATTTAGCAGTGACACCCTGCTCATCCTGTCAAGGATCGTCTCCATAGAAGGGCGAACTCCTCAAACGTTGATGGCACACACAAAAGACTTTATACATAATTGTTAAATTTCAATGACAATGCGTTTATAATATACGCCACCTGATGCTGCAGCCAGGGTCGACTGCTGATGACGGAACTCCTCAAGGGCTAATAGCACAGATACGAAAATTTACATGTACGTTCAACAAACTGACACAATAACTTTGCTCACTCGCGACCTTTATGATAGCTACTTTTATGCATGAAATGTGCTTTCATGCAGTTCCTTCACCTCCACACTGTAAGAACACACGCAAATCCATCTATCACCACCACGGCGCGTTTCAAACTCAACCAGAGCTCATCTTCAGACAACAGACAACCGACCACCATCCTACAGTACGTATGGAGGTGGAGGAACTGCATAAAGACACATTTCTTGCATAAACGTATCATAAGGTCGCGGGTAAGCAAACTAATAAAATTGTTTTAGTTCAAAATTGATCAGTGACTTTTTTAACTTTTGACCTTGAATAACTTACGACGCGAACACGAGATTAAGGGTCTCTGTTGGTTTTGTCCGAATAAACAAAGACGGCATTACTTTTATCTGACACTTAAAGTTAGTTGACAAGTGGTGGAACAGGCCCTAAATGTGACTTTTGAGACAACATTTAGGAGCTGTATACGAGTTTCCAGCTTATTATCTCTCATTCCGAGATTGACTCCTTCTCATTCCTTAAATGACCGAATAATTCGTGCGCGAGTCCGACTCGCACTTGGCCGGTTTTATGGTATTATTTATATTGATAGATAGATGACCTGCCCACCTATCTCCCATTTAAATTTGTCGTACTACTTACGGGTCACCTTGTGCCCCAGGTCCCGTAGAGGTAGTAGTAGGTACAGTCACCAGCATTAATATCTGTCACAGCGGAGCGTGCAAAAATATCTGACACGTCCTTCCGGCCCTAGAAATAGAGTCGTATCAGATATTTATGCACGCTTGTTGTGTCAGATATTGGTGCTGGTGACTGTAGTAGTAGAAGACCTTCCTTCCTAGGATAGCAAATAAAATTAATCACATTGCCTATGCACTATGGAAAATTACTAAAATTCAGTAGACATAAATAGAATATCTACCTATTCATCCCAGCCTATATACGTCCCACTGCTGAGCACAGGCCTCCTCTCAGAACAAGAAAGCTACCTATTGCTCAAAAATAATGCAGGTAAGTATACGTGGAATTTGTGATGTGTCTATTGACAGTTCCATGTTTATATATTTTTGAAATATGTAACTTCGTCAAATTATATGATATTTAATTTTAATACCAGATACCCGGAAAAATTTAAATCCTTTAACTTAAACTAACACACACATTTATATCACAGAAACTGCGTTCCTATGGTAATACGAATATTCAGTAAACTACTTAAGAACATATAGCTGAGGTGCCCCCCAATAAATTTAGATTTAAATTATTTCAATGGCTTAAGGATAAAGCATTTTATCCAATTAATGAATACCTACCTACTTACAATAAAAATACTAACAAAATTATCAAATTTTAACATTGGACTAAGACTTAATTTAATTTATTAATAAACAATATTTAAACTAACTTTAAAAATGAATAATGTATATAATTTATTTAATTCGTTTCAGCTAAAAAAAACTTCGAATATGAGACATGTTTGCATGCCAATATTTCTAGTTAGAAATTTCACTGCACATTAGTGCACATTATCACTATTTTACCATGGCTAAAGCAAAATAAACTGTTTAATTACATTACATTTTAGTTTCATTGGAAGTTTTATAAAATCCCGGAATTTTCAATGCGATTGTCAGACTACACGAGCAAAGACTAGCCGACAATAAAACGAAGTTTGAGGGATGTGAATTCTATATTGGGAGTTGTTGAAACAAAGAAGCTGAACTTAATACGAAGTCTGGCTATCACCAATCAGGATACCTACTAGGAAGTAGGTATACAAAATAATAGGAGTAACGTTGTAATTAAAAACGTAGGTAACTGTCAGTTAATATTACATCTACTGAGTACTGAGCTAACTGCAGTGTCATCGTAACCTGCGAGATGAAACATATGATTACACTGTCATTTAGAGATAAGTTAATATTAGTTAGTATTATTTCTGACACAGTTCTCATAATTTTTCCGTGGTTTTTTTCAAGATGGGAGATTAACAATCTGTAAGTAGTGTGTAGTGAGTTGGGGTCACGTTTCTCTGCAGCTGACTGTACAATTATGTGTTCAATGTCCAACCGAAAATGCATGTTTATGAAAAAGTACCGTTAATAAGGAGTAAAAGTTCTATTTTGTGCTTGTAATATCAAGTTTTTTAAGCAATTATTTTTAACCTAATAGTTATAGTGACAATATACATAAAATTAAATTGTTATTATAGCTCTATCTATCTCAATTTCAAAAATCCCCGTTTAAAAAGGGGTTTGATTGAAAACTAATTGGTTGAAAACTTTTAATAATATGGACGGATTTTATGTCAGCCTGCCGAACTCTTCTCGTAGGTTCCTCATCATTAATGTCTGTGTGTTTTGGTATTCTACGATTCTATATATACACTTTGAAATAAAAAAAACTCACTTGATTTCTTTTATATTCGATTCGAATTTCCTTCTCATGATTGGGATCCAGAGGTGGCACGCCCAATTCCTGAAGACCGCCAGCCATGGTCACCAAGCCCATCTGGATGGCAACCACCAAGCAATCGTTGACATCCACAGCATTCCTGCTGCATATCTTCAGGTACTTTCCTGTCACAGGTATAAAGTATTGATGATCAGAGCATGTTTTGGTATCTAGCAACCAAAAATGAACCGGGAACTGTAAAATTTCTAGGATATAAGCCGTACCTAGATCAACTTTCGCGTAACAATTACTTATAACACCAACCAGAAACAAAACACGTTTGATAAACATTGTTTTCACACGCTATTAACGATTTAGTTTGCTGTTTTGTGTTTCTTTTCGTAACAACATGAAGACGTGCTTCATTCGCTGGCTGCACTAACCATTCTGGCAGCGAGCAGCGGCCTGCTTCGGTATTAATTGCGTAAACCCTGTCTTCAATGTCATTTACTGAGTGCTTGGAATACATATTAGTTATGTCATGCGTAAACGGCTGAAAGTAAAGGGACTGTTGATTTACCTCTTGCAATAACTCGGTCAACACGGGCTTAGAGTGGATTTCAGTTTGGAAATTACAATTAGAAATGCATGCTTGAAAATTTTGGCCTCTGAAAGAAACCCATGCCTAAGATTTAGAACTTGTTGCTCAACGTCGTGTTAACACGGTCAATATCAATATATTTATTATATTAACTACTAAGTAGGTACCATTGAGTAGTTTAAAATATTTGTGCACGATCCGTTATGTATACACCAGTAGCGTGCACCATAATAACTAATTCCCCAAGGGTTACTTAATATATTTTCTACGTGACGGCAATCAACATTTTCATTTCAACACTAATGAAAATGAAAATGAAAAAGTTTATTCGGATACCTAATACCTAATGGATAAAGCAAAAAAAAAATTAAAATAAAATAAAATGAGAATACAAAATACTAAAAATTACGAATATTTATTTGTGCCCGATATGGTCCCACCTTAGCATAAATTGTGGACTCCTCAGGTGGAGCCAGCGCTAGTCTTCCGGCGAGACCATAATGTTACATTCATCCCATAAGGACTTTGCACATTCTAAGGATAAAATGTAACCTATGTTAATCAGGATTAGGTAGTGTAGATTTCTATCTACTGGTGAAAGATTTTTTCAAATCGCTTCAGTCTTTTCAGAGACTATCGAGTACGTTTATAAACATACAAGCATTGTCATTTTAGGTGTTTTTTTTTAAATAAAATATCTTATAGTAACTTAAAATATCATTTCTTCTTATAACCTAAGGATAGTATAATAATATTCATTCATAACATTCAAATTTCTCATAGAAACTGAACCCTGACTGGCTGTGGAACTTTTTCACAGTAAACGCAATAAGTACCACAGTTGAACGGTAACTACCTAATAGGTACCTAGCTGTTTGTTTCTAGGCAGCATCAAAAGAAAATACACTTATTATTTAGACAAATACTCTACTGTTGTGCCTAATTAATGGCGCTTCACTAAACTCGGATTTTTAATACCACGGAAAAAATGTAAACAAAGTTTCGTCATTGTCAAAGTGACTTTTCAGGGGATTTCAAGGTGTGGGCTCGCTAGAAATATTACAATACAATACAATACAATAACTCTTTATTGCACACCAATACAGTAAACAGTACAGAGAACACAAGTATATACATAGAGATTTTCTAAGGTAAGCAATAGGCGGCCTTATCGCTTCAGAGCGATCTCTTCCAGGCAACCTTTACAATGGACAGAAATAAGGAATACATTTTAGCAGGTGGTGCAATTTACAGTAGATTAGAGCTGTATCAAGAATACATAAAACTAACACATACAATACACATACACAACAAATCTAAACAGATTGATAGGTAGATATTATATAAAGTTCTGTTGTTACCATGTTTTGTCTATTTTCGATAAAAGAGTCGTTTTTACGGGAGACAACTTATAAAAGTCGTCTTTTGACCGAGAAGTACTCGGACTGGAGTACATCCTTCCTTTCATACAACAATGAACGAAAAACAACGGACACCCTAACAATGAACAACTTAACTACAATAAAAATATAACACCAATGTGGACAGTAAAAAAAATAGCAGAACAAGAGCCACTGGAAAACGATTACGAATTCAGTCTCGAATGTTAGTGCACTGAGTGACTTCTCGCCTCAAGCGGCCCATAGCTTAAAAACCCAGGTGTAATACCAAGACAATAAATAAATTATGCATACTAAAACAGTATTATTTTTGTATATCAGTGTAATTATGCCAAAATAAAGAATTTCATCAGTAAATTAAAATATTTTATCTTGATTAAGAAATACAGTTTTTTAATGGAAGTCGATTTCTGGCAAATGTGGAAAGAATAAAATATCTTGAATTCTGCGAATGTTTTTTGATAACGGCAACACTTTTGTTTACGTTTTTTCCATGGGATTAAAAATCCGGGTTTAGGATTGTATGGATTTCATTCGAAGAGCAAACTTGCTACATATCTCAAATGCTATAAAATTCTAAAAGGCGTTAATTTCAGTCTGTAAGGATATTAAGACATTGCAGTACCGATAGATAGGAGGAAAGATACAAAAAGTAAGTATGTAGATAGATATCTATCTACTCCGTAAAGTACATCTCAAGGGCAGCCTTCAAGGGGAGCCTTTTGGATATAGTTGTTTCTTTATAAAAAAAAATATGGCTCTGTCCATTCGAGGACAATTTTGCCAGTGTCTAGTAGTTTTTGCCGTTGTACGGTAAAAAAATTCAAGAAAACGAAATATGAGAGGTAATGGTGGATGAACGATGACAGCGGTAGCCCATCTCTTTTGGATATAGAGATAGCTTTCTTGTCGTTTTAAACGTCAAGAAATAGGTACCTAAAGAAAAGTTTTCCTGCGCCTGTCACTCCAACACCTAAATGTTAAAAGACGACAGAGTCCAATCAATCATACAGTAAACACAAAAGCTTCAAAGCCTAGGTCACTTTTAAGACATACAGTAGATACCCGCTTAATAATACGATCACGATTTCCCGCTTAATACGTAATTTTACGCCGGTCCCTGCAATTTAAGACCTGTTTTCATACATTTTTTTACGGTTAATACGACTCGCGTCCCGCTCAATACGCCATCTAAAATTATATTATTATTATATTAGCCACCTTGAATCGTTGTTCAATGTTACTAACTTATGTATTCGGGTGAAAAAACTGGGACTAACCATGTCGTAGGTACGCAAGTGGACGCGATTCTGGCAACACCTCCTCCTGTCCAGATAAGTTTGTTAGCTCTGACTAAGCGATCGGCTAATTGTTTCGTAAAATAGTTCGGCAAAGGACTTTAATTCATGACCCACCATGGAACCTTTACAAAGGAAAAGTCATTAGACACGATTTTCATTGTTAAATAATGCGATGTCGCTATGATGTTTACTGTGAAATGGTTCCATGGTGGCTCATGAATAAAAGTCCTTGACCGTACCTAATTAATTACTTTTCAAGTTTCAATTGTTGTAAGTTATAAAACTCTTATCTTTATTCGTGTTAGCGTAAGTTCAGTGATGACAAAAATACAAAAAAATCAGTCAAGTGCGAGTGCGAGCGACTCGCGCATGAAGGGTTCCGCACCTCCGTACAATGTTTTAAAAACAAATAGTACAGTAATATTTTTTTGTAAAAAAATCTAATACAAGCTTTTTGTTGGCGGTACTTTTTGCCCCTGGTTACCAAAGTAGGTAGTCGTCAAGACGAATCAAATGAGACCAAAATCGATGCGGTTGTGTCGTTTTATTACAGAGTTCCTATGGCCAACATCTAACTTCATCATCGGATCAGCTCTACGTCATAATAATATTGCATTGTCATCGGATTTATACATGTATGCAAAATTTCAGCTCAATCGGTTGAAGATATCCACTTCAAATTTAAGTTGAAATTATTTAATTCCACCGGAATAAACATAACTAGTTACATTACATTACAAGTTAATAAAAACATATAACCAAAATGTAAGCACTAGGTGCAAGTACTTTAAATAAAGAACAATTTTAAATTCTCATCCTCTTTGGCTGTCGCCCTGTCGGAGGCTGAATAGCGCTTAAGACTCTTGCCATGCGCCGAAAAAAAAATAGCTGAACGTGATAATGGGGGCTGGGGGCTATCGCGTATGAATTCGCCACTAGAGGCGCTAGTGTAGCGTGAGGTCTCCGAAATGTCAAATCTCATAGTTTTTGGGTGAGCTACGCGGGTTTATTTATAATTAGAATAATTTTGTGAGTATTTTGCAATATCTGAAATTAATTATGGCAAATATGCGTTGCGGGGCAATGAATGTCTGTGTTTTGAGACAGTTTTGTCTTTCGGAAACCTTTGTCCTCCCTTTTTTCCGAACAAAACGGGGACTATGCAACACTGTGGCATGCTCGATATTTTTATGGTACGGTTTTAAGTTGTATTAAATATGATTTTAATCTAAACTTTGTTTTCACGCCCGTAATAACAGACTTTGAAAGCTTGTTGAAAGCCATACTTAAAAACCTCACGCAACAGTGCGCCATCTAGTGAGACAAAAAAAGATAGCCCTCATTCGGCCGAACGGCGCGTACTTATTAAGAAGTATTTATATTGCCGTTAAAAAATATATATTATGAAGTAGTGAATAAATCTTCACCTGATTTTAAATTTTGACCTTGTAAATAAATAGTGTTACTTAGTATGAATTATAACGGACATTTTTTAGTGTAAAAAACATTAAATACAGCGGCTGTGAGTGCTTTATTGAAGTTGGCTTTTGTGAAGTGTGTGTGTATGTCGGATGTTTGTGGATCATAAATTGTTATTTGGTCTTAATGCTGCACAAAAAAATAAACTACGGTCTTAGAGACAATAATTTAAAAAAATATTTTATTATTTATGAAGGTTTTATAAAATAGCACTATTTAAATCGCAAATTAATAAGTAGTTAAACATTAAACAACATAGGGTCACAGGCGTTGCCCCTAGCAACTGACGGCCGTCATCTTGGCAGCCTAGCAATCAAAAATCTCTGAATGAAACACGTTTCTTACATGACGACTCCCTTTATTTTGTAACTTTATTTTATTTTTAGTATTTGTTGTTGTTGCGGTCACTGTAATACATAATCTGTGAAAATTTCAAGTGCCTGGCTATTACGGCTCAAGAGATAGAGCCCTGTGACAGACGGACGGACAGACAGACAGACAGACAGACAGCGGAGTACAGTAATAGGGTTCCGTTGGCACCCTTTGGGTACGAAACCCTAAAAAGCAATCACTGCAAGAAAAAGTACTTAACCATATTTACGATGAGAAATCACAAACAAAAATCATTTTAGGTACTAGATTTTTTCACGTTTAATACGATTTCCCGGTTAAGACGTTTTTTATTGCTACTCGTCGTAGGTCCCTTCCAAGTCGTCTGAAGCGGGTTCTAGAAAAGACAGTTTTTACGCATGACTCATAATCAGTTTACTTAGTATGAAACGGGATTCTGATGTATTTGGATATAGTTACTTTACGCTTTTCTATATATATATATATATATATATATATATATATATATATATATATATATATATTTACTGAGCCAAGAACACAGAGAAATAAAAAATATTTTTTGTGTTAAAAACAATAGGTTAACATAGTGATCAGTGACGGTGCGAATTTGGCGAGCGCTTTATCAAAGTTGGCTTCATTGAAGTTTGGGTTCATAAAATGCTTCATTAATTTTGCACAAAAACGAACAAACCACACAATCAGACAGTCACTATATTATACTATCGAAGCTTTTATAAAACATCATTAAAATCGCAAACTTTAAGGTTATTCATAAGTGCCGAAAAAAAACGACCACTTGTATTTACGGACACTTAAGAAATATGACGAATTGTAAATATGTTACACCCGAAATCATGTTTTGGGCCTACATAGGCATTCAGTTATGACTTGATTTAGAAAACATTCACTTATTGTTTATTTAATTTTGTCCGTAACTTATAATGGACAATATTCCATTTGGATTTAATTAATTTACAAAAAAAAATATGGTTGTAAATATTTTTCAGCACAATTACATTTTGACAAAATTCCCTCTGGATGGTATTCATTTTGGTCCAAATTCAAAATGGGAAAATGGCCCATTCAAGCGGTCGATTTCCTATTTGTACCAAATGACAGTAAATCCACATACTAATATTATAAATGCGAAAGTGTGTTTGTATGTTTGTTCGTCTTTCACGCCGTAATGGAGCGACGGATCGAAGTGATTTTTAGCATAGAGATAGTTTATGGGCCCGAGAGTGACATAGAGCTACTTTTTATCCCGGAAAAATGCACAGTTCCCGAGGGAACAGCGCGCGATAACCGAATACTACACGGGCGGAGCCGTGGCCAAAAGCTAGTTTTCTATAATGTATATTCCACTAATATTATAAATGAGAGTCTAAACCGCTAAACCGATTTAGATGAAATTCGATAAGACATATTCGATTCGGAAGGACATAGGATAGTTTTTATCCCGGAAAATAGCACAGTTCCCGCGGGATAGCGATAAACCAATTCTACGCGAGGAGTCGCGGGCAACAGATAAGTAGTAGGTATTAACATTGGAATGAGCTAATTATTAGCTTTCATTTGATACCCATATTATAGTTAAAAAAAACCCTCTCCGAAATATTTTTTACGGGCGCCATTTAGAAACATTATAGGTATGCTCAGACTATATCGTTCCAATAGTTTTGAGTAATCTAATGATCATCATATCACCCGTAGGACATCCACTGTTGGATGCCACCCCCATAGACCTCCAGTTGCCTCGGCTGGAAGCGGCTTGCCTCTACCGTGAACCCGCGACTTTAACCAGGTCATCCGTCTATATCGTTGGTGGACGTCCTACGCTGCGCTTGCCGCACCGCGGTCACCACTCGAGAACCTTTCGGCCCCAACGCTCATCTGTTCTCCGTCCTATATATGGCCTGCCCATTGCCACTTCAACGAGCTAATTCGCTTGGCTATGTCGGTGACCCTTGTTCTTCTACGTATTTCGTCATATCTGATTCAATCCCGTAGAGAAACCCCAACCAAGCATATAGTTCGCTGAGCAACCCTGAGAATCTGAATCTAATGATACCTCATTCATAATGTTGAAACTAGAGGAACAAATAATAAACATACATATATACGCTCGAAAAACATAACCCTCCCTCGGGAATCAGAAGATAAAAAACTAAAATATTGACGCCCAGATGGCCTAGTGGTTAGAGAACCTGACTACGAAGCTTGAGGTCCCGGGTTCGATTCCCGTGTCAGGGCAGATATTTGTATGAAAAATATGAATATTTGTTCTCGGGTCTTGGGTGTTTACTATGTATTTAAGTATGTATCTATCTATATAATAATAGTTGCTTAGTACACATAACACAAGCTTTGCTAAGCTTACTTTGGGACTAGGTCAATTGGTGTGAATTAAAAAAAAAAAAAAAACAAAAAAAAACAGGTAATCGTCTTTTTTATTTTTCTTTTCTTCTTATCGATTAAATTAATCACTCGTGAGGTACGCGTCACGTCACGTCACGTCACGATAAAGATCCGGGGTCGGTCTCCAGCCCCAGCTTTATTTTTCCTGCTTTCGTTTTACACATAAAAAAACAATGGGTTGTCATCAGTGTGTCAACTTAAATATTAAAACATTTCTCTAATTAAGAACGCACCAAAGTAGGCATTTAGTATCGCGTCTGTAATAAAAATAAGTAATATTTCTGCGCTGCCCTAGTATCGCTGATTGACGGGATTGACATAACGGGATGTTCAAGATTAATGACGCTAATAGCGTTCGCTTTAATCTAAGTAGGTACTTAATCGCCTTGCCCGTTCAGTTCACGTCGCAATATTTGATATCAGCATTCCGATCTGCTTTTTATACAATCTAGACAAACACAACTACAACATACTACCTACACAGGACACACGGTGTTTGTTAGGAGACTTGAAAGTTCAAGTCAGTTGGCAATTTTCCATTCTTTTCCTCTTTGAACCGAAATGTTATCCATTTATTTGGTAGCTGTCCTCTTAAAGGTAGGTACGTATATTGAAAACAAAGAATCAAACTGTTTTGACAAAAGTTCATCAACATCGAAAGGCTGGTGCCCTTTTGAAATTTAGGTACTTAAGTGTAATTTCGAATGTCTGTTTATTTATCTCAACATGTCTTGTGGTTATGATGAATCATTATTCGTGATTCGCAATCATTTTGTTGTAGTAAGTTATGTATCTGCTGCAATCCCATCGATAATTTCTGCTTTATAAGATGGATAATTGCATACATAATTATATGTTATTTAAAAGCAGGCGTTAACATGGACAGTCGTCCTCGATAAAAAAATAACCGTCGTTAACCTATATTACACACAGAGGAAGATCATTTTTTCATCTTTCCACAAGTCATTAGTCTTACTAAGCAATACTTAAAAAATACCGTTGCATTTAAATTGTGTTCACTTTGTAAACGAGCACCTAAAGCTTCAAATGTGGAACGGGCGATGAATTTGTAAATGCGTTAATAACTTATATATAACGACCGTAGCACATACATGTACTTTGGTAGAAGTGTTTTGTTTTTCAAGTCTTAAGTTGTTAGGCAAGTATATATATATATATATAGGTACTAGCTGTTGCCCGCGACTCCGTCCGCGTATATGTATGAAATATACTTTACATCCTATTCTCAGACCTACCGAATACACAAAAAACACACGCACAAAAATCGGTCAAGCTGTTTCGAAGGAGTTTGGTTACAAACATTTTTGACCGGAGAATTTTATATATTATACCTACTCTTATTTGACGGCCGGATAGTCTAGCAATTAGTGATCTTGATATTGAATCCCAGTAGAGACAAAGCAGACCTAATGATTACAAATGTTTGTACCAGAGCACCACGTGTATATAAAGAGCATTTATTCCTTAAATATAAATATACCTACGCATGTTAATAAGAGTAAATAAACGTTTAGGTAAGCATACATACACACATTGTATGTATGCTTATGCTTGTCCGTTGTCTAGTATACGTAATAGATAAATAGATTGATAGATAATAAATTGGTGTAAATTGTCCGACAAAATTTGTTTATTTACTTTATTTTTCTAACTATAAGGAGGACTCAGGAATTCGCGAGTTAACGTATTATTACCGTGCAGTGTCTATTGTATTTTACACTTATGTGTAAAACCGTTATATTGGAAAAAGTCGCATTAAAGGTTTTTGTTTCGATTTGAGTAGGCAGTTACTAGTTAAATAAATATTTTAATTAAGGAAACCTTCCCCTTAAGGAATCACATACATGCTCCAAGATTACGGTGTATTAGACTTTGTGTGTTTTTTTATTTTATTTACATACATGCATACGACATTGTAGGTTTTTTTGAACATGAAACTACCGTGAGACTCATTTATTATTCATTTTTTCTTTATTTGACATTGTAGGTATTTGTCTTAGCTGCATCAGTAATGAAGAAGTTCTTTCCAAGTTCAATGACTGTAAAATGAGTGTTATTTTTCTTGTGGTGCCGTGAGAACGTATCAAAAATAATGCAACACCTACTTCATTCCGATATCATGATCGGAGACATCGAATTCTTATCCTGAAAGGCTTAATCCATCTTATGCGCACCGAAACCTAATGGTTGTCATAATTTACAAAGCTCGTTTGTATGGTTCTCCGTACCGCAAATGTCAGGCCAATACAAAAGGAGAAGAAAAAAAGCTCTGTTATCTTTTGAACCTTATATGTAGAGCGTCCGTGCAAAAATATTATAAAGGCGCGAAGTCAACGCGCCAGAGCATTTTGCGAAGAGCTTCCTTGCGAGCCGTACCCTCGTCGCGGCGCGAATCCGACCGACTCTATTATTTGTTGACTTATCTCTATAGTGTATGGAGTTAGTTTAGTAAATAAACAAAAATGCTGCTAAGGAACAAATTAGCGGTCATCTGTCTGGCCCTGATAGGGTGTATCTGCGAGAGTGTCTCTGATGGTTCACACGGATTTTCTGAAAAGGATGGCGCGTTTTACACCGACGATGCGGTTATAATTAATGGTAAGCAATCTTTAAAACTCAATGAAAAGTTTTTTTAATGATTTAAATGCATTTTTTAAATTCAAAATATAAATAAAAAAAACTTAGAATTCCTCATTTCATCAATTGGCTTAACTTAAGATGGGATATCTTTTAATACCAATGGCCTTACAACAAACAACTTAAACACGTCTAAGGCATGCCTAAAATGATAGTTTTCTATGAAATGTCGTGTGGTTAACACAATAATGTTCAGTAATTGTCTAAGTTTTTTTAGTAGCACGGCGATTATGAGCGTAACGTTTAGTTTTAAGTGTAACAGAACTTTAATATTTGTTTACGATATAATTATGAAGAAAGGACAATTGTAGTAAACCATTGTGCGGCGCGGACTCCAAACAATGCAAGTCGAGCGAGTATGAGGTTTCGAGGCTAGAGAAAGTTAAAATTTGCAACTGAGATGTCCGGCAGCGGCGAAAACTAATACACTCTAATTCAAAACAGAGGACACGACGGTCATTTAACACTCCCAAAATCGACCTTCATAAGTCAATTTAAGTTATGATTTTTTAAATTAAGTACCTACTTACTTTCACAATTCTCCAACAATAGATTAAACTATAACATAAAATAACGGAACGAATAACGAGCTATTCAAGATTCATTAAAGTTAATCGTGTTACCTGGTAATTTAGAGACTCCATTAAACTCATGTTAATTTATTAATAGAAAAGTTGTGGACAACACAATAATGTGTGCATTAACATATTTTAAATACTTTGTCAAAACCGTGTAAGTATTTGCTTCGCACCTTCGCAGCTGGTCGTCAACCCGTGCTAGCGGCATGGTCCGCGGAGGCATTATTCAGAAGATGCCTAAAGATCGATTCAATGCAAATGCTCACCCGCCCACATCCATCAACTTGTCTTCACTATCTTCGCGGTTCTGAGAAGCGACTTTTTGCGGCACCAGTCCTTCGAGGTCATTAATTAGATCAGACAGCAGATTGAAGCTCGCTTATGCTGCTGACATTTCCTTGCATTAGGCCGCTGAACCCGGAATCCTGACAACAATTTGCGACACGTTTGTCTATTTTAATGACAACCAGGCTACTATACCTAGTAGCAAGCAAAAAACAATAAAAGAAGGCCGCGATCACCCTTCACGACAGCGGGCTCCTGGAATTAATTAAAATGATTACCTATAAATAAAAGAATGCCTATGTTCCATCATGTCTATATAATTTTTTTTGTTTATTGTTGAAGCACAATATTTTATCAAGTGTATTAATATTAATGCGCTAAGAGAACCCTAATATCAGGCAGAAAATAAGTTCCGATGCTCCAATTTCATCAAGTTCAAGGCGTCCGGCGACTGTTTTGACCGGTTAGCCGGTTCTAGGGATACCTACATGCGAAAAACAAGTAAGATAAAAATAACTAGAAATGTCTTGACTTTACGGCTCATTTTGCAGTATCAACTTTTTTTACCTTTAGGGCTAATTCAATCTTGCAAAGTCAACGGAAATCGAGTTTAATTACTTTGGAGTTCGGTCGCATATTGCATGCCGTGGTGTGAGTTGCCGTAATTTAAAAACCTGCACAAGGTCGTGTGTGGTGACATTTACTGGATCACCAAGTTAATCACTTAAACGGTTCCCGATTATCCCAATTATCTAGGCAATTAGAGACCTCACAAAGACTTTGGTTTCCAAATATCATTCGCGACAAATAAGCATTCTTTTATAATCCATGTGCTGGCATACAATATAGGTACCTACCAAACAATGAGAGTACCGACTCGTAGAAACTGTATTAAACATGCTACACACACAATGTGGGCGCAGTTTGAATGGCATGACTCCAACGTAGGTACACAAATATTTCAATAAAACCAAACCGTTAGCCAGCGATACGAATCCACTTGCAGATTACTGTCACCGCCCACTAGTAGGTAATTTCGGAAACTTCCTTGATAAGGTACACCCGAGCCTTCCGACGGAAGTTAAACAGGTTGTTGTTATACAAGAAAAATATTTTTGCACCTCAATATCGATAAAAAACCGGCTAGGTGCGAGTCGGACTTGCGCATTGAGGGTTCCGTGCTAATTTGTGAAAATCTATGAAAAATCAGTGTTAGCAGAGGCCCTTTCTTAAGCAAAATGTAGGTACGCAATGTGGGGTCATTTAGATGGTTACTAACACACACAAAAAAATTAGGATTTTCAGAATTTTCTTATTGGTTGTGCTATAAGAGCTACCTTCATACCAAGTTTCAAGTTTCTAGGACAACTGAAAGTACCCCTATAGGTTTCATTCCCTGGCAATTTGTAGGTACAAAAAGATCTTTTATTATAATTGATTCTTTTCATTGTGTTGACTTGATGTTTTTACTTCAAGGAGTAGCAGACCTGCGTATTTGATACTAATTTCAGCTTGATAGCTCCAGCCCAGGCATTCCTAAGAATAACCCCCCTTTCGGGAAGTCGGGTAAAGAGACAATACTGTTAAGGGTTTTTCAACTGAGAGTCAACTGAGATATGGAATCCTAATTTAATTATTTATTTTTAAAGTACATTTATACAAATAAATATTCTGTGAATATTTCAAGCAACTACCTGCTGCCGTTATTAATATCGAGCAAAAAAAGAGTGTCACCTGTCAAAACGATCGAGTCAAAGAAACATAAATTCATTTTAATGTTTTTTATTCTGGACTATGGAACAACCCGTAACCGACCACGACATTGGCGGAATCATCGCATGGATCGATGGGGCCATATTATCCCAAAAATTGAATTGAACCCGTAACCGACCGGACTGTCGTAATTTGGCGGTAAAGAAAACTCTTTCATTTTTTCAAATTAATTGATGCTACTTAAAAATTTGATATTTTTTTCTGTTAATTAGAAAGGTTATTCCTATTTATATAAAAAGTTTCAAGCGCTTCTAAGTTTTTCATCCATTCCCCATTACCACCACTGATTCCCCAGCTCCTGGACTGGAAAAGATGGATGTCGAAATCGAAAGTTCGGTATTAAATTCAATCTAGTATGTTTCGGCTGCTTAGGCTCATGTACAAACGGCGTAGGTACCTACGTGAGGATGTCATAGAAGGAGAAGACTAATGTTGATGTAGAAAACGATGAGTAACATAATAAAGATGAACTAGGTAATTTGCTTTTTCTATTTTTAAACAATATTTGAAAACCTACTTCGTTAATCGTTTCTTAAATTATCTATTTCATAAAGTATGGATCGTAGAGCAAAAATGAATATGACCAAATTTGTAGGAAATTTTATGTAGAAACTTTTGTCCGAAGTAATCATAATGCTATTCGTACAAATATTCGAGATATGAGGAAAAACCTGAAAAAAGGTACCTTCAACCCCCCCTTACACCCTTAGCACACCCCCACCCTTGAGGACTTTTAGTATGTTTATCTGGATGCTGCAAGGTATAACTGTACCAATTTTCAAAACTACACGGATTTTTTCTCCTGATTGCCCAATTGCCCATATTCGGCGTTATTTGATCCTATTTTTATTTTCCAACTTCAAAAAAAGATCCAATCAATTGGGTTGTTTTTTAATGTAAAACGAAATCTAAGCAGCACTTAGCAGTATAACCGCTTTCAAGCTAAAAAAAACTAGTTTACTTAAATAAATTAAATGGGTGAAGTACATTTGTGTAACGGCGCTTTATTAGCTTTGCAGTTGCTGTTAAACATAACTAAGTACCAACTTATAAAGAAATATATATTAGAAAGTTACCCCAGGTGCCCAATTCCATCGAATACAATCTTTACAGCCATAGATCTAGAACCAATCAAGAGACTTATTGAACTATATTATAGCAAAGGGGTTGACGCGTCGGCGTTCAAGCTACAAAGTTATCTACCTTTAACTAACGTAGGTATGTACCGTACCTACCCCTGAGACCTACCCAGTACTTTATGACAGGGCAAAAATCTACGAAACTCGACACATCAAGATGTGTGAACTTTCTATGAAAGTATCAGAGCGCAAGTCGAATTCGAACATACCGGTTTTTTTTTTTAATAATCATTACGACTTTCACCAAAATATGTTTTGAAGCCAATTTTTCTTTCAGCCGCAGTAAGCCGACTAAAACGTGACGTCTCAAACAATACTCGCGATGGCAAGCAACTGCTTCTGCTGCGACAGGTAACATTTTTATTTCAGATAGGTACTTGTTAATGTCTTTTTAAATGATAATTAATAGGGCATATTAAGCAAAGCACTGCGCAGGGGGCGACACTAGCACACCGTAAAGAAACCGCCATGACAACGTTAGTTCTCTTTATATTTTGTCGCCCTGACGGATCATGACCAAAGAGTATTAATACCTATAGAAATCATGACATATTTATGAGTAACAAAATAAATGATATTTACATCGATAATAGCGATAGAGCTACATATATTTCCAAAAATTTAATTGAAATAATTTAATATTACGACATCCTACGGGCATTTAAGATACTCAAAAACCATAAACATATGGTATGTGCTAGTGCTGCACTCTGACGGGATAAAATTGCAGTAATATTCCCTACTATCACGATTTCTATCCCAAAATTATGTTGGCTCATTCGATTCGCGGTTCTTTAGAACAATCATAAACCTTCTTTCAGTAAAGAATGTTTACATACGTTCATACATATATAATAATATTATACATACATAGGTACCTGTTTACTTTTTCCTTCGCAATTTGCAATTTCGCAAAATAAAAATAAACTACCTAATGATTGAAGCCCTCAACAATAAAGATACTTATGGTTCGTTAAAAAAACTTGAAAGACTTGGGCAGTTAGATCTTGAGATTTAGCAACCGGATACATCTATTTAGTTTGACGTTGAAAAATAAATGACCGTAATAATTCAATAATTACGGGCTATAAAATAAAAATCGATTCTTCGACCTCTGCTTGTTATTTTGCATCCCGGCTACTTTGATGCGTCGGTGCAAAAAGTAAATAGCTAGGTACCTGCACTGTGACTAATTTGAATTGTGAATCGTGACCCATTTTGTTTTTAAAAAGACGCCGTTCTAAATTATAATAAACAATAGTTTTTTTTACTTTTCATTGCTTCGAATATGCTGGATGTAGGCGACATGAAATGACTTTATGCTGTAGTGCAGGGGTTCCTAAACTGTGCGCCGCAGCCCTAGGGCGCTAGGGTCCTAGGGCGCCGTGGTGTGTACCCAAGGGCGCCACGTGGGCCTCTTGTTACTGGAAACTCAGGCAATCTAGCGAAAATCATCATTGCTTATTTTTCAACTAGCCAGTGTCTGTGCGCCGCAAATTGAAAAAGTTTGGGAGCTCCTGCTCTAGTGCATAAATTCTTCATATAAGGCCAAGGTAACAGACACATTTTTTTTTTTAATAATTACCTAGTAATTTATATGAATAAATCAGTAAAACTAAATAATATATAGCAATGCATGAAAAATAAAATATACCTAGTAAGTAAACAATTGTTGCTAATGAATGTCCTCGCAATCGAAGTGAAAAGGAGAGTATAAAACTCGAGCTTTAAAGCCATTTTCCTCTCGATGTACTATCCACCTTCGAAGTACCTCCTCGGGTAGCTATATGAATGTCTCGAGTAAAATGATATTGATGACCGGATGGCCAAGTGGTTAGATAACCTGACTACGAAGCTAGAGGTCCCGGGTTCGATTCCCGGCTGCGCAGATATTTGTATGAATAATACGAATGTTTGTTCTCGGGTCTTGGATGTTTAATATGTAATTAAGTATGTATTTATCTATACAAGTATGTTTATCCGTTGCCTAGTATCCACAGTACAAGTTTTGCTTAGTTTGGGACTAGTGTCAATTGTCCCATCGTCGGCCTAATTCGTTAACCTGCTAAGTCCACTTTTGGGCGAAAATTACTTTTCATACTTGTCAAAAAGTGCACACCATTCTCTACCGTTTGGTAAAGGAATAACGGCTATATCAGCATTAAGTAAGTGTCAAATCTTATGCCCGAAAAACTGCTTTCTGACTTCCACACAGAAAATCTGCTAAGTCCAGTTCGGGTCTTTATATAGTTTCGCATTGACAGTTATTCGCGACACCACGTGTCTGTTGCGTCATGCGATGTTTTACTGAAAATTCGATTTATTTGAGAAAATTATCAACAGAGTAAATTTATTGTGTTATTTCTCATAGTTCTATATATAATTTAATGTGCGGAACATATATTTTAATCATTATTTGCTTGTTAATTATCTATTGCTGATAGTTTAGTAAAAAAGAGTTTTACCTTAGGTGTAAGTACATCTCAAAATTATTAGTGATTGATTAACACCAAATACAATTTTTATTACAGGCTGAATTGATTTTATGGTAAAGTAATAATAAGCAAAATATTATGGATATTTTCTCCAGCATACTCAATTTAAGTCTAATAACTGCTAAGTCCTATATTCAATTTAACCTTCAACACGAAAACCTGCTAAATAGTCATTTTTATTAATTTCCTGTGATTGGTATAAGATATGCTGTTAATTATATCTTTAAAATATCAAGTTTAGTCATAGCTACCAATGGAATTTTCAAAATTTTGATTAGATAACGATTGAAGAGTCTATGCAATTTTTTCAATGTCCTGTAAACTAAGTCAAAATGGACTTAGAAGGTTAACGAATTAGGCCGACGCCATGATATATTTTTATTTATTACTAATTAAAATAGCTCGTTTTATGCTCTTGCTGTACAATTTACTTTTAATTAATAATAGACACTTTAAACGTACGCAGGTGCAACCCGAAGGGGCTTTTGGCCTCGACTGCGAAACCACGCTGGGCAAGAAGGGCACCTGCAAGAGCTTCCGCGACTGCTACCCGCTGTTCAAAGTAGCCGACCTCTCCGGCTGGGACGGCTGGGTTATGGGCCACTACGACACGTGCAGCTACATCAGCGGCGACAATATGGAGGCCAGTCTAAAAAAAATGTATTTGAAGTATATTTGGACAGAAATAGGACTCATTCAAAGCTTAAGACAGCATTTCCACCAGAGGTGTGCGAGATGCTTCATTTACCAATCCTCGCTCCGCTCAGCTATTTCCGCTTGAGCCGTCCTGAGCGAGGATAGGTAAATGAAGCGGGTTCTATTGGTTCATGACAAATCGTCACTACTTTTAAAAAAACTCGTAGCTCAAAATAGATAATTTTTCTGAGTGGACTTTATAGACATTACATCGAGGTTAAATTTTGTTGACATATTGATCATAGATACGAGATTTTTTTAAAGTAGTGACGAAATACATTCCTCGCATCGCATCCTCGCACATCTCTGGTAGAAACACAGCTTCAAACGTGGGAAACCAATTTGTAACCCGTTAATATTAAGAGATTCTAGACAAGCTTAAAAATGCTGTGCTTCTTTTCTATAAAACTAAAAATGATGTAAATAAATTGCAAGCTTACCGCCTTCCTCGTCCAATAAATAATGAGTTAAGAGGAATTGTAATCGAATACTACGCGTAGCTAAAGGCCACAGCTCATTAACTCAAAAAGGTAATAAATTCAGGCATTGGTCGGTCGTAATCGTAAAGTACTGGACATCTCTAGAGTAATTATATTCTCGTTAAATGTTGTCGACCTAAAACGATGACACAACTCTGGATAACTAATAGTAGTGCTGGTAGTGCGTAAATTACCTATAGATCGACCTTTACAATTTTTTTTAAGACATGTATTTAACCAGGACCAGGCAGCTAACTAACAGCATCAGGTAAAAAAATAGAAGTAGGTGCTAAAATTAATAGCATGCCAAATATTTTTTTTTTTTTTTCCAGTTCACACCACACTACTATAGGTAGGTACAATATTTTTTTGTTTATCTAGGTGCCCAGGTACTTTTTTAATACTGCCAATCAAGGAAATTATGTATTTATAAGATTTTCGTATTTATTTTTACGGTTTTCCCGTTAGAAACTTTTTTCTCAATTATATTGCAACTAAAGCACATTAAAAAAACTAGAAACTGGGGCTGGGAATCGAACTCAGTTCCTCGTCATTCATCATTGTGTCATGCGTGTTTTACCATATACCATCAGCCAAAGAAGTGGTCTATCTATTTTTGAACAAATTCCTATCAAACGAATATGTCGCTAAAGTCGAACTTTCAAAGTGAAAGACCCGTCTATTGGCATTATTGTTTTATGACATGCAAACGATTATCAACTTTAGGGTGGTAGACCACATATTTTGCTGATGGTACATACACCAACCCGAGTCTTGGCATATATATATACTTATCAGCGTCGAGCCACCTTTAGTAACCCGACAAGTGCCGAGTGGACTCCTTTTTCGCATTTGTATTTTATTTCTATTTTAAATTTATTTTTATCTTTTATCATCTTAGTATGAACATGTATAGATAGGTACAAATTAAGTTACTTATATCGATATCGAACATTCTATACCTAATTTAAAAATCACATTTTAACTTTCCCTAGGTGTTTGGTGTGTGTTGCACAGAGCCGGTGGGCACGCCGCCGCAGCAAGAGCCGGACGTCCAGCGTCTGGGCTTGCTTCCAAAAGTCGTGCCAATGCAATTGCCGCCACTTCAATATTCGGGGTAAGAATCGCACTTAGCCAGTGGAATGGTGAACGAGCCCATTTGCTTGCTTAGTACGGTGATAGTCAAAGAGGTAAAAAAAAATTGCCACTGGGCACTGCACTGGCAAGTATAAGTAACGTTAGATCTTTTCCGCATGTTCTAAAATACCTACCAGATTTTCAAAATATATTTTTCACTTCTCATGCTCGTAAAGTTGGTATTTATTTATCTAGGCTACGAATAATAATTATTATTCGTAGTCTAGGCGACATAAAATTAGTAAGAGACCGGGAGATGGTGACATTAAATATTAGGTCATTTGTACCAGTATGGCGGTTCTTCACGGGTCTATTACGGAATGTCAAAAAAGAAAATGATCTTAGGCTTAATAAATTTTAGGCTGGTACAAATCGTTTTGCAAAAAAAAACTCCTTTGCGGCGGTATGGCGGCCATTTGGAACCGCCAGAAAAGTATGGCATGGTGTATTTCGTAAAAAATTAGCCTGGAACAAATGGTTGAATTGTTTTTTTTTAATTAATGTAATAATGCGTCGGTATGGCGGGCTGTAAGTCACACCGGAGAAGTATGGCATTACGCTACCGCCTACTTCTTTTTTTTATCGACTATCGGAAAATACAAGCATTTTTGTGGAACAAATCGTTCGACACTCGTTATTTATCCGACACGTTCAATTAACGCCCACGCGATTGGGCCGCCGTTACCAGCGCTATGACCATCATTTTCTTTTTTGTCATTCCGTAATAGACCCCTGAAGAACCGCCATACTGGTACAAATGACCTAATATTATGTGTCACCATCTCCCGGTCTATAACTAGTGCATAAAGTTAAATCTTCGTCTAAGACCAATTAGGTGTCGACGTCGACAGCTTGTCGACAGCCACAAACAAAAAAGTTTCTATACTTATATTTTTTATTTAATATAAAACTAAAAATCAATCAAATCAATCAATATAAAACAATAAAACTAAAAATGTATCCATATAATATTATAAATGCGAAAGTGTGTGTTTGTATGTTTGTCCGTCTTTCACGTCGAAACGGATCGACGGATCGACGTGATTTTTGGCATAGATATAGTTTGTGGGCCAGAAAGTGACATAAGCTACTTTTTATCCCGGGAAAATGCACAGTTCCCGAGGGAACAGCGCGCGATAACCGAATTCCACGCGGGCGAAGCCGCGGGCAAAAGCTAGTAATTATATAACAATGCATGAAAAATAAAAGGTAGGAACCTAGAAGTGTTTTTTTTCCACTGTGAAAAGCAAAGTGTAAAACTCCAGCATAAAACCCATTTTCCCCTTGACGTGTTTATCCACCCGAGCCGGATGGGTCCTTTAATGCTCTTGTTGTTGTACAATCTACTAACTCAAAATACTGAACAAATTTGTAATGAATAAAGAACAAAGTACAATGTTTCCTTGGGACTAAGATGAAATTGTGAGCAATAGCTAGTGTGAAATATTCTGGATACGAGCAACCTTTTCGACCTCGTTCATTGAAGTTACAATCTATCTAGCTATGCTGCGGACTCTGCGGACTGAACAAAAATAAAAAATAAATTGATTATTTGTTACCTTTTCCTTTTGGATTAGATTCCCTGGGCGCTTAGCAGCTTTCTCACCACAATGGCAATTCAGTCAAGAAGCGAATCTGCGCCAGATTCCAGCAGGGTGGCCGCCGGCCATTCCACCCTTGCCCACGCACCCGCCAGACCACACAGCGCCCACTCATCCTCCCTCTCTCGGTAACCACCTACAAAATAACCCACAAACTTACTTGAAATCAGTTTACATGTCGTTTAATTTATTTTTATAAAGTTGAAAGAAAGAAAGAAAGAAAATACATTTATTTAACGCCATAAAAACAAGAAAGTAATAAGTTGCAGGAGGAACCACCAAACCACCTGGACAAACTACATGGGCCACGAGACCACCGACTTCCACGCAAGCAACAACTAAACAAGTAAATATTGGGAGCTGTTATGTAATTATTGCTTTAAAATAGAATGTTATATCTTACCGACCTTGATCTTCTCAGTCCTGGCCTCCGATGTATCCCACACAACCGACCAGGCCCACGACGCAGCCTGCTGCTGACGGCTCTTGTGGCAGAAAGAACTCACGACACGTAAGTAGTACTCATTGCCTTCGATAAATAACATTTTATTGTTGTTCGATTAACAGCAAATTTTATCTTTTCAGACGTACAAAGGCATCATCGAAGATGAGCAACGTATTGTAGGAGGCCACACAGCTGAATTAAACGAATGGCCATGGATAGTGGCTTTGTTCAATGGCGGTCGACAATTTTGTGGTGGCTCGCTGATCGACGACAGACATGTGCTTTCGGCAGCGCATTGTGTAGCCCAGTAAGTAGTTTAACAAAGATATGTTTACCTGTTTTAAATTGCACCGTGGTCACCAAAATCTTTAATGATGGCATGGTTCTTTATAGTATGACATCATGGGATGTAGCTCGTCTGACGGCGAGGATAGCAGACCACAACATTCACACGAATGCCGAAACTCAGCACATGGAGAGGAAGATCAAACGTGTTGTAAGGCATCGTGGCTTCGACATGCGGACCTTGGTATGTCCCTTCCCTACTTGTGTATCAACAAAAAGATGTCTTGTCGACCTCTTCTACAATGAACAATTTTTAATAGGTACTTCTGGTACTTTTCTATTTCAGTACAATGACATCGCCATATTGACTTTGGATCAACCCGTGCCTTTTACGAGGAACAGCCGACCTATTTGTCTCCCGTCAGGGGGTCGCGCCTACTCAGGTCTCGTTGCAACTGTCATTGGATGGGGCAGTTTGAGAGAGGGTAGGTTACATTTGCCGATCTTGATACTTGCAATAATTTAATTTGGAAACTTATTCACAATCAATATTTCAATATTTTTTCACAGGTGGTACGCAACCCGCAGAATTGCAAGAGGTATCGATCCCAATTTGGACCAATAACGATTGTCGATTGAAGTACGGAGCTGCAGCGCCTGGCGGCATCGTCGAGCACATGCTTTGCGCTGGGAAAGCCAGCATGGACTCTTGCAGTGTAAGCCAGAATTCATACCATAATTTTGGCCCTATATATATTTTAGTACCTACACCTTGTATACTTTAATATAATTTCCTTGTTTTTAATCACAGGGCGACAGTGGTGGTCCGTTAATGGTAAATGAAGGTGGTCGCTGGACACAAGTGGGCGTAGTATCCTGGGGAATTGGCTGCGGGAAAGGTCAATACCCTGGCGTCTACACTCGTGTTACCGCCTTCCTTCCTTGGATACAGAAGAACGCCAAGTAGACTTATGATATGATGATAAAAACCCTAATTTTAAACCCTGATAGTTAAGTATTTTTTACGCAAACATGTTTGACCGCCTACGTCTTTATGCTTTCGACGACTTCATTTGGTTTTATAGCGGATAATCATATCAATTGTTTTGAGAAAGTCAACCATGAGCTTGCCTTTCTTAAATAAATTGGTGTTGCTTTATGTACTTTTTACTTAGGGAAAATAAACCCTAGCACACTTGTTAGTGAAAATTGTGCCAATTTATAGTTTAATTTATAGATAAAATAATTATAGATATTTTTCAGTAATATATTTAGTTTATTTTAAAGGCCCTATTCATATAGGTAAGGTATAATGATGCTATTCGAATTAAAAGATTAAAAAGTAATAAAAACAGAACATTAAATATTCATAAACTCCTCAGTAGCTAAAATAAGTTAGACAGCTCATAATATCAGTCTTAATTAATGTACACAAATCATTTTTATAATAATTATTCTAAAATAATATAACGCTACAATTACTTTCTTTACATAATGTTATCACATTTTAAGCTAATTCTACTCTGCTCTACATATTTTGAAGAAAGACTTATATTATAAAATAACAGGAATCGCAAATAAGTCGAGTTTTTAGGAGGGCCAAATGATATAGTAATAAACTAAAGCAATTGCCAGCGGCATCACCCCTTTGTAATTTTTTTATATTTTTATTATACAAACCTTGTCCTGATAATTACAAAATAAAAAAAGACAAAACGAGCCGCCATTGTAAAGCGATCATGCAGCAATAGACTTTTATTTACATAGGTTGGCACATGAGATTTTTGTGATTTTAATTAATCTTCCGTTTTACTCGTATAATATCAATGAGTTTACCAAAATCAAGATTTCATGACCCATAAAATATTGTTTACCTAAAAGCTCCACTTACTCAGATCTCTCACATCGAAATATTCGTTTTAAAAACATAACTGTTAGGCTTACCGGCATACAACTAATGCTTTGCAATGTAATCTCGTAAATCATCAAGTGTCCTCTTTCTTTTCTTTTCACACTTTATTGCTGACAGTACAACAGCTATTATTCAGGCTAAGCCCAGGCTACTCTATAAGGTTTTTGGTCCCAGATTGACGCTACATGTCAAAGTTAGAAACGTGCAGTTGCTGAAGAATGTTGCGTGCTAAAACAAAAACAGATGAGCTTGCGATGCTTCCTTTAATGATTTTAAAGGCACATATTCCAATCTAAAAAATGGCTATGCTAGTATTTACGTAGTTCTTATTGATGAAGACCAGAGAGTCTATTGCGTAACGTATCTGACACTCGCGATCGCTAACAAATGACAGTTTTCGCATACAAAAACTGTCATTTCGCGAGTTTTAGAAACGGTAGACGTGGCCTCAGTTTTGTATGGAATGGACGCTGAGGGCTTTTTATCTTCAAATATTTAAATTTTCCGGTCAAAAACGGTTTGACCGATTTTTATGATTTTTTTATGTATATTCGGTAGGTCTAAGAATAGGATGTAAACTATTTTTCACACTTCTGCGCGAAGGCAGTCGCGTGCAACAGCTAGTAACTAGCTGCTAGTTACATTATAAAAAGTAACATAGCATTAACTCATGCAATAATTCTTGTAGTCACCTTGAAAATATCCAGTATCATGTAAATCGTCTGGAGTAGGAATAAACGGTGGTTCCGCACTGAGTTGGTTCTCCCAGTCCACATTCCGGAACAGAGGCATGCCTTTGACTATGGACGCGGCAGGCCGATCGCTGGGTTCCATGGTAAGCAGGGCTTCAACCGCTCCTACTGCCTCGGTGGACAAGGCTTCATCGCCTTCTGGCCACTCCAAATCTATAATAACGGTTATTTAAAAAGTGGGGTTAAATAATCCATACTCACATATAGTTTTAAATAGGTACAACATACAACCCTGAATGCAGAAGTTACTGTGGTTGGCACCTTTTCACACAGCAGGCATTGGTATGCTAGTAGCTACTCGTAACAACTACTATAGGTAGTGCCACGAGAGTTGAAGTGAATGGTTACACACACAGCTACAAAAATAACTGATTGCACAAAAGGAATGAATGAAATGTATGAGTCTAAATACTGCTCTCATTACAAGACATGTTCTTGTGTGCGTGTGCGTGACCTCAACTCTGGTGGCACTAGCTGTATACTTAGTACTTTTCGGATAGGATGGGTACAGTGACACTTGCGTTTTTTTCCATTCCACGCCATGAACATTTCAGGCCAATAATTTAAAAAAAAATATACTTGAATCCGAAAGAACAAAAACATTAAATATCTCTAAAGCTTAAAAGATTTCGTAATAATAAACAAAAATCACTTAAAAATATATTATTATGTTTTAAAAACTAAAAAGATAAATTATAATCTCGTCAACTTTCATCGCGCAAAACGGAACTCTATTTCAATAGTGCTTGACTTTGCTTATCGACCGAATCGATTCCATAATCTTGTCAAATCGTTTGACTCGCATCATCTGTCAATTAGTACGAGAGCGAAGGTCCTTAAAGGCGTCTTTGTATCGAGTGTTTCGTATTGTTTGATGTTTTGAACTGTTACTTTGTTATTCAATTTTGTTATTACGATTTTTTTTACCGTTATTAGTTTTGATATAGTGCCAAAGAAGACCGCATGGTTTGTAAGATCCCGATAGACAAGCAAAAACACTTGCTACGCGGGTAAAGCCGCAGGCAAAAACTAGTTAAAAATATAAACTATCACTAATAAAATCGATTACACACCCTTAGCATATTTAATCGAGAATCGCAATAAATCGATTCCAATTTACATTGTCACAACCCTTTAATTGCTTAATGACATGTGTCATCGTACCCATCCTATCCGAAAAGTACTATAGTAGCACTTCTCTCTCTCTCTTAAAAATGCTGCGCCCTTCCGGGTTTCATAATGTTAGTGCTATATTGTACTTTTGACATGTGAATTGCATTTAATAAATAAATAAATACAAGACTTGTAGGTACAAGTACGATTTTCAAACGCTATGATATATACAGAAAACATTTTTTACACATTTTTTTTCTTTTTTGGTCTGGTTTTCTGTGCATCTGTGTTTCAGTTTGTATTTTCGATATTTTTAAACAGTCAAAGAATATTAACTTACTTCTGGAGAGAATATTTTTGAACACAGCTTGCGGAGTTTCATCATTGAAAGGAGGTACACCAGTCATGAACTCATAAAG
The DNA here is from genome assembly GCF_025370935.1 of Choristoneura fumiferana. NCBI lineage: Eukaryota > Metazoa > Arthropoda > Insecta > Lepidoptera > Tortricidae > Choristoneura > Choristoneura fumiferana. Next base: position 11,590,151 of record NC_133489.1, read on the forward strand.
GCAAACGCCGAGTGCCCACCAGTCAACTTGCGGTCCATGGCCCTGTCTTCAAAAATCATCATTATGAATCGAAAATAACTTAAACACAACTGTATTTGAAGTGACCCATGTATTGTGTAGAAGACCGGATATGCATCTTTAAAACTCAACTGTCACATCTCTCAAAGAAAAAGAAGAACATTTTTAGCGTTCCGGAGCCAAAATGGCAAAAACGGAACCCTTATAGTATCGCCATGTCTGTCTGTCTGTCTGTCTGTCCTCCCGTCCGCGGCTTTGCTCGGGGACTATCAATGCTAGAAAGCTGTAATTTGGCACGGATATATATGTAAACTATGCCGACAAAATGGTACAATAAAAAAAAGCAAAAAATATTTTTTTAGGGTACCTTCCATAGAAGTAAAGTGGGGGTGTTTTTTTTTCTCATCCAACCTTATAGTGTGGGGTATCGTTGGATAGGTCTTTTAAAACCATTAGGGGTTTGCTAAGACGATTTTTGATTCAGTGATGTGTTTGCGAAATATTCAACTTTAAAGTGCAAATTTTCATGAAAAATTTGAAAAAAATCAGGATGGTAGTAAGTATATCAAACTTTTAAGGAAAACTATCAGTAGTTTAAGAGTAAATAGCAGCCTAAGGTATAAAATATACCTAAACATGGAAGATTCAGTATAAAATACGAAATCCTTAGAAAAATACTACTTAATTTTGGGCGTGTCCGACACGCTTGGCCGGTTTTTTTATCTATTTGTATTTTGCATTATGTATATTACGTTAACATACCTTAAGAGCAACTCTGGTGCCAAATAATCAGGAGTACCTAAAATTCTTTGATCAGAAACTTGATTACCGCGCCGGACGCTTTTTGGTGTTCTAAAGGGGGTTTGAGCAGTTGCCAAAGGTGTTTTGCACAAATCAGTGGGAGACCTTGAAGCTTCACCCTTAAAAAAATGACACTTCAATTAAAGAAATAAGACTAGAGAACAGGCATATTATAATAAAAAGAATCAAGAAAACGCATCATTAGCAACAAAACTACTATTAATCTTACATTCACACCTTGCTTACTCTTCTTGTAGGAAATATTTCCAAGCTAGTGGAAATATGTTTACTAAACACAATAACCTTGTCCTTGGTGCCGGATATTGGTTGATCATCTTTTGGGAGGTTAAAACGAGTTTCTTTTTGCTTCTTTTTAGTGTCGGGAGATTTGCTATTTGACACTGGTGTAGAGAATATAACTCCTACATTGAAATGGTGACTATCATTCTGTGAAGCCCATCTGTAATGAAATTCATACTTATAAAATGGCTAATTTGAAAACATTTTACGTGACGCAGATTTTTTACATTGATTTAATTTACCTTTTTTTCAATACACCTTTTATAGGATTTTTCTTCCTTTCAGGTGTAGGATGTAAAGACATCCGTTTAGGTGTATTCTGGCTTACTTCTAGAGCCATAATTTCCTGAGTAAGGCCACTGTGATTTTCTTTTGATTCAACTAGACTGATAACTCCAGTTGGCGTATCTCCATCCGCATCTAATATCCGCTTTCTTTTTTTTGCTCTGAAACTAAAATGTTAAATATCACAGTAGAGATAAATGATAAATTATTTTCATCTCTCCTGTTCGGAAAGTTTAATTTTCATGGATAGATAGCCGGGTGGAAAATTGCGTTTTCATCTTGAGGGTGGAAAGTATTTTTTTTTAATTTTTACGATTAGCCACGGAGTCGAAGACAATAGAGTTACGCCAATGACACTTTTTAGGGTTCCGGAGACAAAGTGGCAAAAACGGAACCCTTATAGTTTCGCCATGACTGTCTGTCTGTCTGTCCGTCCGCGGTTTTGCTCAGGGACTATCAATGCTAGAAAGCTGTATTTTTGCACGGATATATTATATAAACTATGCCGACAAAATGGTACAATAAAAAATTAAAAAAAAATTTTTTTAGGCTACTATTGACGTAAAGTAGGGGTGTTTCTCATCCAACCCTATAGTGTGGGGTATCGTTTGATAGGTCTTTTAACCATTAGGGGTTTGCTAAGATGACTTTTCGATTCAGTGATGTGTTTGCGAAATATTCAACTTGAAAGTGCAAATTTTCATTAAAATCGAGCGCCCCCCCTCGGCAGTGCGAAAAGGCGGGTGGAATTTTGAATAAATTCATTATGTAGTAAGTAATATCAAACTTTCAAGGGAAACTACAAACGGCTAATTTTTGCTGAGATTATTAGTAGTTTAAGAGTAAATAGGCCTTAAGGTAATAAAATATCCTCAACTATAAAAGTTCCGTATAAAATACGATTCCTTGAAAAAATATTACTTAATTTTTCGAATGGCTACGGACCCTATTTTGGTCGTGTATACGACATGCTCTTGGCGGTTTTTTTTTCAAGTTTCGGCCTGACCATCTAGATCACGTAGTGATAGGAACTTAGAGACTCGGACCTACACTGGAGACTGAACGCCAAACATCCGTTGAAACAAGAATTTGACTTTTATTATGTCACAAATATTTCCATTTTTTTATTTTTTGGCCCATAATGCAAGAAAACATGGAGGTCATTCTTGAATTTTAAAAAAGGAGATGAATATATAAATAAGAACAAAGGTCAACTTCATCGATCGTCGTTGAACCTCCACTTTTGTATATAGCTCCTTGGCCGTTTGTGATCAACCGGATTTTTTTTTATAGTCGGCCGTGGCAATGGCCGTGCGAAAATGTTTGAGGTTGGATCAGTAATTAATATTTATTCTCATTTTTTTTGTATTTTACTTTCCTCACAGTCAAATGAAAATTTAGAGTGTCTCCTCGGGTGAAATGGGTCCACTTTGCCACCCTTGGTTATCAATCTTACTATTCTTGGTCAAGTTTTGCAAATGCTTACTAGGTATTTCTTTTCAAGAGCATGTCCTCTACAGAGTGGTGATGATGACTGAATCATGTGAGAGTCAGCAGTCAGCGACTCCTCCAATGAAGACCCATTGTTGCTGCTGATATCAGTGGACTATTCTCCTTGGAAGTATCAGTTTTGACTCTCGCATGTGTTGATGGAACTTAGAAGATTCGGATCCTGAATCTTGAGACTGAAATATTAACCAATTTCCAGTTCAGATAAAAGAATTGAAGGTTTCCTTAGCTACATGCTCTATGGATATTACAAACTAGGAGCTTAATGTTCATACTATTTTTATTTTTTGGCCCATAATGCAATAAACATGGTGTGCCATTTAGCATTTTTATTTATAATCGTATGCTGATATTTAAATTAATGATAATGAGTTTATATATGACTAAAGTTTTAATTTTAATATCAACTCAATAGTTTTCTATCATCTTACTTTGCGATGAAAAATCCGAACCCTGGTTATTAATGTTAAATTGAATGAGTGTAGAAATTGAATAACTTGCATATTTTCCAAGCTAAAATCCCTACAGTGTATTTTTCTATTGTCAAATACTTGACAGCATATTTTTTATACTATGTATGATACATGCAAGATGACCACCTGATCCATCACTTAACTTTTATAAGCCTTAAAATAAAGGTAATCTTTCTTAAAAAGATTATAAATATGGATAATGTGGACATACAATGACATCATCCAGATTAATACTTTCAGCACTCATAAAGGGATGAATTCCAGACAGCTGGGAGTGATCCAAAATCCCAGATTTAACATCACCTACTTCACCAAAAAGTCCTTTTGTTTTACCTGCAACATAAAATTACATCAAATAAAAATAAATATGTATCTCTAATACAAATAAATTAGTATGTCTCATACAAGTTTCTTTAAGTTCATCAATGAGGTTCTCACAGGGTTCCATGCTTGCTGTGGAGTTGTATGTGCTGTCCCTGTCTCCCCCAGAGCCAAATGACAAGTGTGATGTGAGGGACTGGAGCTGACCAGGAGTCCGAAGGTTAAGGCTTGGAGTTCTGTTCACAAAATCTGATATCTCTAAATCTGGAAATAAAAAGTTCAATAATTTGCTATCAATCATCAAGTAACAGTTAACCCGTCAGGCATCCTAGAGACTACATTCGTCCCTAACTTTTTTGTGCATGAAATGTCTTAGAAGAAAAAGTAAGGGACTAATGTAGTCTCTAGGACATGTGACGGGTTAATATCTACGAGTAAGAGTTGTTACCTCGATGGATCTCAATTTTCGATAAACCAAAATCAGTCAGCTTAACATGGCCACTCTTTGCAATCAACATGTTGTCAGGTTTAAGGTCTCTGTGTATAATGTTGTGTTTGTGCAGATAATCTAGAGCTAATGTCACTTCTGCTATGTAAAAGACAGCCATTGCCTCTTCCAGAAACCCATACATTCCTAGTAAGGACTTCAGATCTCCACCTACCATGTATTCCATTACCTGAAATTTTTTTTTATTTCAAATATGAACATTGTACAGACTACATAAGGGTGAAGACCAAAAAGTTGCACAGCATTAAAGCTGTGTTAGCACATAGTTTTAATTTCCATTAACTTTTTCCAATGTGACACAATGGAAAAAGTTAATGGAAATTATAACTACCTGCTAACGCAGCTTTAACGGTGTGCAATTTTTGGGCTTCACCCATAAACTGTTTTGTTGAACCACGGGCCAAGGACCCGTACAAAACTTTATAAGCTTTTTTACAAAAATAAAAAATTAATCAAATGTATCCTAAACTCAAATGAATTCTAAATTAACAACATCAGGTCCAGTACTAAAGCATAAGTGGATTATAAACTGGCTCAATATCACTTCAGATATGTTGGGGAATGAATGGATGGGGTCAAGATTGGCTAATTTAAATTTCTAAACTAACATAAAAGGCAAAATTATACATTTTGAAATACCCAGGACAGTTGTAATTGACATTAAATACATCTTTTGTAAGAAAAATATACCACCCATAACTTAAGACATACCTACTTGTATTGAATAAAACTTCTGCCAATATAAAGGATTTAAAAATGTGTATTGAAAACACCCCTATATTATTTTTATTTATAAAATACAACTAAAGAAAATGTTAGTAAAGCTAGTAAAAAAAAATGAAATACAGATTACCAAAGTGTCAAAGATTACTCCAATGTTACCCCACTATTACCTTACTTAAAAAAATTAACTTACCAGATAAACCGATGACACAGATTGCAGGGAATAGAACAAATGAACACAAAATGGGCTTCTTGATAAAGCTAGAGCATTTCTCTCAGTTACCACTTGTGCCACCATGTTTTTGTTAATCATATCAGATTTCTTCATAACTTTGATAGCATACATTAAGTCCTTGTTATTCTTCTTATGGGCAAGAAAAACTTTGCCGAAAGCACCACGACTGATTGGCTTCACAATCGTAAAATCGTTTATGTCTGGAGCCTGTAACGTTAAAAGTTCTTCAATAGCACAGATATAGGGCCCATTCCCGTACCTAATATTGTAAGTAATATGTTTTTAAAACAACAATAATAAGAATCAATCAAAACAATACCAACCTTTGTAATCACAGTATCACTATAGGAATTTATTTTTTCTAATATAGTGTGGCGAGCCGATTGCTCTTCAGTTTTAGAATCATTCGAAGCCATGTCTACTAGAGCTCGCATAATAATATATAAATCACAGAGAGAATTGACACGATTGCTAAAATTACATTACCTACTTTTTCGATGAATTTTGAAACCAACCGCACGCACACGAGTCCGTGCGGATTGCGGATAAATTTGACACAAGACAGCAGACAAAACTATTCAAGACCACGTCAAAACTGCCTTCGTGCGTATATTTATTTATTGAAATTTCTCATAAAAATGTAATCAATAAAAAATACCATAATTTATTTATCGATGATATTTTAAAGAAATGTAGCCAACCACCGAAGAGAAGGCTATGTTCCTTCTATTTTCTGTGGAACTCACAGAAAAAGAGAAACTAGTAGGCATGCTATCGTGTATTTTACTTTCCTTCGTTCAGAGTTGATAGCGCCACATTTTCGCCTCTTTTAAACGTGTTTTAGTATTTTATAAAGTTTAGTAAAAGGACGTAAACTCAGTTACAAAAATATGTCCTCATGTGATAGGATAAATAAAATAAAACTGTATGAGCTGTCTCATGTTTCCTTTATCGTTGTGCAAACATTTAAAATTAAATGTAAAAAAGGACTATTACAATAGCAAACAACACTATTATTAATTTTTATTGTTTATTGCAAGAGTACAATCAGCTCTTTAAAAACAGGTTCATTCTTTAGCCGTTCTACATGATGCAACACAATTACTGAAGGCTTGTACTACCCCAGAGCAGACGAGGGGTTGACGCGGATTATCTTCATAACATTGCATAATCTGCAATTTAATTTAAATTTTATTTTATTTAAAATTTTAATTTTATTTACCCTAGTCACGGATACGAAAATAATGCAATCATACTTACTTTAGCCCGCCAATCAAAGCACGGCTTCATTTTTTGAATTTTTTCAGGAGTAATATTAGGTATATCGTAAAATTTCCTCGCATTTTCAGCCGTTTTTTCATATTCGTTTCGACAATCTTGTTAATCATTAAATGTTCTTTTCGTAAAGCATCTAGTCTTTGAAGCCAATAATCAGGATCTCCTTCTTGTGCATCTAATTGTTTGCTATCTTTCAAAAAGAGGAGGTCATTCTCGTCGTCCTGCAATTCATTAGATTAATTTAGAAAAGACATATCATTATGTTAGGTACTCCAATAAAGTAAAAAACTTGAGGAATTTTCAAGCCTGATCAGTGATAGCTGATAGCCATAGCCTACAGCGAAGAGCATTGCCTCTCATTTGATTGCGATCGCGATCGTCAGAAACGTTACGGCACATAATAGATAATAGTGTTACGGCAGAGTTGGGCGTAATCAATGAGGGCTATCGCGTATGAATTCGCCGC
>NC_133489.1:11597077-11852910 GCF_025370935.1 Choristoneura fumiferana
AATATCTCGGGTGAAATGGGTCACTTTCCACCCTTGGTTATCAATCTACTATTCTTGGTCAAGTTTTGCAAAATGCTTACCTAGGTATTCTTTTCAAAGAGTGTCCTCTACAGAGTGGTGATGATGACTGATCATGTTGAGAGTCAGCAGATACAGCAGACTCCTCCAATGAAGACCCATTGTTGCTGCTGATATCAGTGGACTTATTCTCCTTGGAAGTATCAGTTTTTGAGCTCTCGCATGTATGATAGGAACTTAGAGATTCGGATCCTGAATCTTGAGACTGAAATATTAACCAATTTCCAGTTCAGATAAAAGAATTGAAGGTTTCCTTAGCTACATGCTCTATGGATATTACAAACTAGGAGCTTAATGTTCATACTATTTTTATTTTTTGGCCCATAATGCAATAAACATGGTGTGCCATTTAGCATTTTTATTTATAATCGTATGCTGATATTTAAATTAATGATCATCATCATCATGTCAGCCGAAAGACGTCCACTGCTGGACATAGGCCTCCCCCAAGGCTCTCCACTCAGACCGGTCTTGTGCTTTCCGCATCCACCGCGATCCCGCGATCTTAACCAAGTCGTCGCTCCATCTTGTTGGAGGCCTACCGACAGCTCGTCTCCCGGTCCGCGGACGCCATTCGAGAACCTTCTGGCCCCATCGGCCATCCGTCCTGCGAGCAATGTGCCCCGCCCACTGCCACTTTAGTTTCGCAATTCTTCGGGCTATGTCGGTAACCTTAGTTCTACTGCGGATATCATCATTTCTAATTCTATCCCGCAGAGAAACCCCGAGCATAGCCCTCTCCATAGCCCTCTGAGTGACTTTGAGTTTTCTCATGAGGCCCATCGTTAGCGCCCACGTCTCAGATCCGTATGTCATCACTGGCAACACACACTGGTCAAAGACTTTTGACTTCAAACACTGCGGTAATTTGGACGAAAAGACACTGCGAAGCTTCCCGAACGCTGCCCAGCCGAGTCGGATTCGACGAGTGATCTCTTTCTCAAAGTTGGACCTACCTAACTGGACCGTTTGTCCCAGGTATACATAGTCGTCAACAACTTCGAGCGCAGAGTCTCCGACTATTACGGGAGTTGGTACAACATGGACATTAGACATGACTTTCGTCTTGTCCATGTTCATTTTCAGGCCAACTCGGTCGGAAACTCTACTGAGGTCAGCGAGCATAGCACCGAGGTCCTCCATGGTCTCAGCCATGACTACAATGTCGTCGGCGAAAATTAATGATAATGAGTTTATATATGACTAAAGTTTTAATTTTTAATATCAACTCAATAGTTTTCTATCATCTTACTTTGCGATGAAAAATCCGAACCCTGGTTATTAATGTTAAATTGAATGAGTGTAGAAATTGAATAACTTGCATATTTTCCAAGCTAAAATCCCTACAGTGTATTTTTCTATTGTCAAATACTTGACAGCATATTTTTTATACTATGTATGATACATGCAAGATGACCACCTGATCCATCACTTAACTTTTATAAGCCTTAAAATAAAGGTAATCTTTCTTAAAAATATTATAAATATGGATAATGTGGACATACAATGACATCATCCAGATTAATACTTTCAGCACTCATAAAGGGATGAATTCCAGACAGCTGGGAGTGATCCAAAATCCCAGATTTAACATCACCTACTTCACCAAAAAGTCCTTTTGTTTTACCTGCAACATAAAATTACATCAAATAAAAATAAATATGTATCTCTAATACAAATAAAATTAGTATGTCTCATACAAGTTTCTTTAAGTTCATCAATGAGGTTCTCACAGGGTTCCATGCTTGCTGTGGAGTTGTATGTGCTGTCCCTGTCTCCCCCAGAGCCAAATGACAAGTGTGATGTGAGGGACTGGAGCTGACCAGGAGTCCGAAGGTTAAGGCTTGGAGTTCTGTTCACAAAATCTGATATCTCTAAATCTGGAAATAAAAAGTTCAATAATTTGCTATCAATCATCAAGTAACAGTTAACCCGTCAGGCATCCTAGAGACTACATTCGTCCCTAACTTTTTTGTGCATGAAATGTCTTAGAAGAAAAAGTAAGGGACTAATGTAGTCTCTAGGACATGTGACGGGTTAATATCTACGAGTAAGAGTTGTTACCTCGATGGATCTCAATTTTTGATAAACCAAAATCAGTCAGCTTAACATGGCCACTCTTTGCAATCAACATGTTGTCAGGTTTAAGGTCTCTGTGTATAATGTTGTGTTTGTGCAGATAATCTAGAGCTAATGTCACTTCTGCTATGTAAAAGACAGCCATTGCCTCTTCCAGAAACCCATACATTCCTAGTAAGGACTTCAGATCTCCACCTACCATGTATTCCATTACCTGAAATTTTTTTTATATTTCCAATATGAACATTGTACAGACTACATAAGGGTGAAGACCAAAAAGTTGCACAGCGTTAAAGCTGTGTTAGCACATAGTTTTAATTTCCATTAACTTTTTCCAATGTGACACGAAAATTAATCATACATTTGTATGGATAATTTTCGTGTCACAATGGAAAAAGTTAATGGAAATTATAACTACCTGCTAACGCAGCTTTAACGGTGTGCAATTTTTGGGCTTCACCCATAAACTGTTTTGTTGAACCACGGGCCAAGGACCCGTACAAAACTTTATAAGCTTTTTTACAAAAATAAAAAATTAATCAAATGTATCCTAAACTCAAATGAATTCTAAATTAACAACATCAAGTCCAGTACTAAAGCATAAGTGGATTATAAACTGGCTCAATATCACTTCAGATATGTTGGGGAATGAATGGATGGGGTCAAGATTGGCTAATTTAAATTTCTAAATCAACATAAAAGGCAAAATTATACATTTTGAAATACCCAGGACAGTTGTAATTGACATTAAATACATCTTTTAGAAAAATATACCAACCATAACCTAAGACATAACTATTTGTATTGAATAAAACTTCTGCCAATATAAAGGATTTAAAAATATGTATTGAAAACATCCCTATATTATTTTTATTTATAAAATACAACTAAAGGCAATGTTAGTAAAATTAGTAAAAAAAATGAAATACAGATTACCAAAGTGTCAAAGATTACTCCAATGTTACCCCACTATTACCTTACTTAAAAAAAAAACTTACCAGATAAACCGATGACACAGATTGCAGGGAATAGAACAAATGAACACAAAATGGGCTTCTTGATAAAGCTAGAGCATTTCTCTCAGTTACCACTTGTGCCACCATGTTTTTGTTAATCATATCAGATTTCTTCATAACTTTGATAGCATACATTAAGTCCTTGTTATTCTTCTTATGGGCAAGAAAAACTTTGCCGAAAGCACCACGACTGATTGGCTTCACAATCGTAAAATCGTTTATGTCTGGAGCCTGTAACGTTAAAAGTTCTTCAATAGCACAGATATAGGGCCCATTCCCGTACCTAATATTGTAAGTAATATGTTTTTAAAACAACAATAATAAGAATCAATCAAAACAATACCAACCTTTGTAATCACAGTATCACTATAGGAATTTATTTTTTCTAATATAGTGTGGCGAGCCGATTGCTCTTCAGTTTTAGAATCATTCGAAGCCATGTCTACTAGAGCTCGCATAATAATATATAAATCATAGAGAGAATTGACACGATTGCTTAAATTACATTACTTTTTCGATGAATTTTGAAACCAACCGCACGCACACGAGTCCGTGCGGATTGCGGATAAATTTGACACAAGACAGCAGACAAAACTATTCAAGACCACGTCAAAACTGCCTTTGTGCGTACATTTATTTATTGAAATTTCTCATAAAAATTTAATTAATAAAAAATACCATAATTTATTTATCGATGATATTTTAAAGAAATGTAGCCAACCACCGAAGAGAAGGCTATGTTTCTTCTATTTTCCGTGGAACTCACAGAAAAAGAGAAACTAGTAGGCATGCTATCGTGTGTTTTACTTCCCTTCGTTCAGAGTTGATAGCGCCACATTTTCGCCTCTTTTAAACGTGTTTTAGTATTTTATAAAGTTTAGTAAAAGGACGTAAACTCAGTTACAAAAATATGTCCTCATGTGATAGGATAAATAAAATAAAACTGTATGAGCTGTCTCATGTTTCCTTTATCGTTGTGCAAACATTTAAAATTAAATGTAAAAAAGGACTATTACAATAGCAAACAACACTATTATTAATTTTTATTGTTTATTGCAAGAGTACAATCAGCTCTTTAAAAACAGGTTCATTCTTTAGCCGTTCTACATGATGCAACACAATTACTGAAGGCTTGTACTACCCCAGAGCAGACGAGGGGTTGACGCGGATTATCTTCATAACATTGCATAATCTGCAATTTAATTTAAATTTTATTTTATTTAAAATTTTAATTTTATTTACCCTAGTCACGGATACGAAAATAATGCAATCATACTTACTTTAGCCCGCCAATCAAAGCACGGCTTCATTTTTTGAATTTTTTCAGGAGTAATATTAGGTATATCGTAAAATTTCCTCGCATTTTCAGCCGTTTTTTCATATTCGGTTTCGACAATCTTGTTAATCATTAAATGTTCTTTTCGTAAAGCATCTAGTCTTTGAAGCCAATAATCAGGATCTCCTTCTTGTGCATCTAATTGTTTGCTATCTTTCAAAAAGAGGAGGTCATTCTCGTCGTCCTGCAATTCATTAGATTAATTTAGAAAAGACATATCATTATGTTAGGTACTCCAATAAAGTAAAAAACTTGAGGAATTTTCAAGCCTGATCAGTGATAGCTGATAGCTATAGCCTACAGCGAAGAGCATTGCCTCTCATTTGATTGCGATCGCGATCGTCAGAAACGTTACGGCACATAATAGATAATAGTGTTACGGCAGAGTTGGGCGTAATCAATTACTTTTGAATATAATTACACGATTACGTTCCAGTAATCGATTACTTTGATAATCAAAATTACTGTTGTACTAAACTATGATACCATTTGTGATCTATTCTTTTAGAATCGGTATTATAAACTACTACTGTAATCTTGATTCCTCGGTAATCAAGTACTTAAGTAATCTGAATGACTTAACTCCAATTCCAGACTAGATAACTTCCTTGGCAAACCTTATTTTATAATTTTGTTAATGTCCCTCAAATGTAACTAAGACTGTAATTTGTAACTAAGTTCAATACTGATGTTGTAACCGGTGGTGGAGAAATAAATAAATATTATTATTATTATAATACGGCCTCTGTTAAAACAACAGTGATTTAAATGCTGTCGTAATCAGGATCACAGACTACGGATCTAAGTCAGATCGAAGCCTGTAAGATTACAGATGATTTCATGATACAATAATTACCCAACCCACTACTTTAATCCGTAAGTAACGGGCATCCTATCTACATAGCTTACCCCTGTTATGTCATCAATTTGTAAAACATCATTGATATTGTTGTCCTCTATAGAATTTTGCACACCTAAAGTGGGGCTTATTGCAAATTTATTATCAAAGCTAATTCGCCGGGTATCAGTACTGTTTACAATTCCCATTTTGAACCAAATGATTAGAATTATGAAACTTAAAAATGATTTAAATATTCAGAACATGATTTTGATTAGACGTGTTTTACTGTCAATTGAATTAAACAAGAATGAAATTTCTGGGAAATAGTTTTTGTAGTTACAGTTCGCATTCAAACTTATTTACATTATTTTTTGGAATAAAAACTAAAAAACAAATCTCGTCTGTTAAAGAGCAAATTGCTCATAAGCTTTTTTAATCATTACTTGAACGAGTCGAGACTTTGAAAACTATTGAAAACATTGGACAAGGAAAGGCGGGAAACTGTAAAACTTGGCGGACGCGTTTTTTGTGCAAATTCATTTTAATATTCTTTTTATCTGTAAATATAGATCAATTAAGGTGTAAAGTAAAATATTTAGATTCTGTGTATATATTTATTTATTTTAGTGTAGTGCTAGCTGAATATTCGGTAAGTAGTTAGTTTATTCTTATATTGTAAATATGAGTAAAGAGGAGCCCCCAGACCCTGGGGGTTCATTTTCAGTGCAACCACCATCACCCGCTTGCTATGTTACTGTAAACAACAATAACGAAATCACCAATGATATACACAATGACAATGACTCAGTCATGGGCTTTGATTCCGATGCGTCTCACGCATCAGCATCGGCCGAAAATTCTAAAACATCTTCGCGTAAACGCTCTTTTGTTCGTCAAATTTGCAAAACGTGTAACAAAAAAACGAGACATCGGAATAACAGTGGCACTGATCCTAATAAATCTTGCAAATGTGATTCAGACACTGATAGTCCGACAGTCATACCTGAAAAAGTAACACCGAATTTAGTTGATACGAATGCGACTATAGAAAATCCAGGCAAGGTCCCCATTGGTAGAAAGACCTACCAATCATCAGATGCTTCTCCGTACCTCATTCATGTGCAGCGCATTGAGACATCACCTTCTGACAATACCACCTTACACCCAGTTACATTTGGCAACTTCTTATTGAAACAAAAGTACAAAAACATTGTAAATGGCAGTGTTAAAAGAATCGGTAGGAACAGAATTGCTGTTGCATTCTCAAACTTTATAGATGCAAACGCTTTTATTTCAGATGCCAATTTGACAAACCATAAACTGAGAGCTTTTATTCCTACCTTTAACATCACCAGGATGGGCTTATTCGTGGGGTGCCTGATAATTGGAGCCCTGAGGAAGTCATTGAGAATATTAAAGTTCCCATAGGTTGTGGTGAAATAATAAAAGTAAGACGACTAAACTACAAAGTAATGGTTTCAGGTGCGCCAGTATGGAAACCTTCTCAAACTGTTGTACTTACTTTCGATGGCCAAACACTTCCTAAAAAAGTTTTTATGTGCTACAATGCCCTACCAGTCGAGTTATATATTTTCCCCACCATACAATGTTACAACTGTTGTCGTTTCGGCCATACCAAAATTCAATGTAGATCTAAGCCTTGTTGCTATAAGTGTGGTCAAGGCCACACTGGGTCTTCTTGCGACATCACACCAGACGATGCATCCTGTTCCTTATGTGCAGGTCATCACTTTGCAAATAGTAGGTCCTGCCCTGAACTTGACAGACAAAAGAGAATTAAACATAGTATGGCAACTTCTTCTATCTCCTATGCTGAAGCTTCAAAGCTGCATCCAGCTATTTCAAAATCTTTTGCAGATGTGGTAGCTCATGGCCAAAATAACTCTTATTCGCAATCAGGAAATCAATTATCTACCCCAGGTAGTTCCCCCACAAAATCTTACAAAAAAACAATTTTGCAAAAGCCAAGACCTGCCCACATCCTATCTAAAGGTTATGATCAAGAGGCCCATAAAGCTCTGATAAAAGATTACAACATGACTCTTTCATGTAAGGGTTGTGCTGCTAACAATCAAAACATGCCAGCTGATAATAATCAAAATAACACTCCAAGTACTTCAGATATTATAATTGCTTTATTAAATTATTTAACACAAACACAATCAAATAAAAATACACCGTCCAACGTTGCCCCCTTATTTGAAATTTTGACCCAGTTCCTGAACATCCACAATGGACAATCACTTAAAGATTGTTCAGTGGAATTGCCGCAGCATAGTCAATAAGAAAAGCGATCTGCTTTTCTTATTGAACAAATACAGTCCAATTGCAGTAGCCTTACAAGAAACATGGCTAAAACCAGATTTTCTTTTTAAAATCTCTGGTTTTTCTGTTTTGCGTGAAGATAGATCTGATGGGTATGGCGGCGTTGCTCTACTCATCAACAATTCTTTTTATTTTACTCCTTTCCCTCTCCCTCCTCATAGTGCTGAATATTCTATTGTTGCTGCCCATCTTAATAATATTTTAGTTGTTTCTATTTATATTCCCTGTCCATCTTCAATCATATTTAATGAAATAAATTCAATTTTATCCACTCTCCCTAAACCCTTTATTCTTCTTGGTGATTTCAATTGTCATCATCAATCATGGGGTTGTGCGAATTCAAACCATTTTGGTAAAATTTTAATAGACATTCTAGATAACCACAACCTTTGTTTTATAAATAATGGTAGCCCAACGCGTCGAACCGAGCCAAATGTTGCTGCGAGTGCAGTTGATTTGTCTATTACTACCCCAACTTTAGCGGCCTCTCTTTCATGGGATGTCCTCTCATCAACTTTTGGCAGCGACCATTTCCCAATAGTCATATCTATTCCAAAGAACTCTTCTTTCAATATACAAAAACGGAGCCCGCGTACTCCTCGTTTAAGACATATTCTAACACATGCTAACTGGGGCCAATTTAGCATAGAAGTGGAGCAAAGAATTTCTTCCCTACCCAATGTTGTTCCGGGAAATGAGGTTAAGTGTGCTGAGGATTTTGCCAAATCATTAACCGACGCCGCGAATATAGTTTTTCCGGTTAAAAGCACTAGATCAGAAAAACTGCCTTCCCCGCCCTGGTGGGATAGTGAATGCACATCAGCAATAAAATCCCGCAAAAAAGCTGAATTAATTTATGCTACAGATATGACATTTGACAACCTGTCAAACCTTTCTAAAATTGTTGCCAGTACAAAGAAGCTTCTTAAAAAGAAAAAATTCAGGGCTGGAGGAACTTTTGTACTTCCATCTCGCCACAAACTAGTTCAACTGAGGTTTGGCGGAAGATAAAACGATTTAGATCAGCCTTTAGTGACACTAATATCTCTTCACTATCACCATCTTTGACGGATGCATTTTTAGACCAGCTAGCGCCAGCTTCAGTTCCTCAGGAAATTATCTTAAATCAATTTACGTTTTGCCCTTCAGTTGATAATTTTCCATCTGCTCCAAGTATTGAGTCTCCATTTTCTTTAATAGAACTTAAAGGTATATTACGTGGTCTTAAAGACTCTTCACCTGGGAAAGACGGAATTCCTTATTCCTTCTTGTGCAATCTTAGTGATAGCGCATTGACATATTTTTTAAACATCATAAATACCATTCTGCTCACTGGTAACGTTCCTCCGTCATGGAAAATTCAAATAATTTTACCAATATTAAAATCTAATAAATCCCCAACAGAAGCTTCTTCGCACCGCCCTATAGCTTTATCTTCTGTGCTCCTTAAACTGGCGGAACATTTAGTGAAGAATCGTTTAGAATGGTATTTGGAATCCAACGGACTATTAGCTAGTAGCCAATTTGGGTTTCGAAGAGGTAAAAGCACGATGGATAGCTTATCCATATTCACGACAGATATAAGATCAGCACTTTCACTTAACCATAACACTATTTCTGTTTTCCTTGATGTTTCTTCTGCATATGATAATGTTCTTTTAACTATTCTTCTTGAAAAACTCAACAAACTCAAAGTTCCTATTTGTTTATCTAACTTCATTATTAGTATCTTATCCGAAAGATTTATTACCGTTTCTGCAGGCTCTTTAGAACTAAGCAGGGTTGTTTGGAAGGGATTACCTCAAGGTTCGGTTTTAAGCCCTATTTTGTACAATGTCTACACCCATGATCTAGAGGTATCACTTAACAGCCCCGTTAATATTTTACAGTATGCTGATGATCTTCTAATTTACTTTTCTGATGACAATGTAGCTAAAGCCTCGGATATTGTCAACTCTGCATTAACGCGATTATACACTTGGCTATGTTCAAATGGTATGGAGTTATCAACTACCAAGAGTTCGGTATTGGTTTTTAGTAGAATGAGAGCAATTCCCGAAGTTACTATATTATATAATGATGAACCGATTTCTCAAGTAAATCAAGCAAAATTTTTAGGGGTTATATTTGACTCAAAGATGTCGGGCCTTCCACACTGCGAGTATATAGTTGCAAAGTGTGAAAAATTATTAAATATTCTGCGATGTTTATCGGGTGTTTGGTGGGGCTCACATCCATTTTCGTTAAAATTAATTTACAATGCCCTGATCAGAAGCAGGATAGACTACGGATCATTTTTATTAGAACCAATTAACTCCGCTGGTTTGAAGAAACTAGATCAAATTCAATCTAAATGCCTTAGGTTAATTACCGGTGCTATGAAGTCTAGTCCAATAAATGCTTTACAAGTAGAGTGTTGTGATCCGCCACTCAAACTAAGACGACAGTTTTTATCAGATAAGTACTTATATCGTTCATTCAGTATTCTCAACATCCGATTCTAAATAAATTGGAAAATTTATCTTCACATATCAGTACATCGCGTTATTGGTTGCATAAGTCTTCTCCGTGTTTAGTAAAAAGTTTGCAAAAATTCCGTTCTTTGGATGCTCCAACTCATAGATCTCACATTCTCCCTATATTTACATGCGACTATCAGGCTCTTATATTCTCTCCTAACATTAAGTACAATTTAAACATTGATAAACGCAGTTTGAGTGCTAATACTTATTTTAATAGCAAAGTTTACAGTATTTGGCCGGAATGGCATTATATCTTCACTGATGCATCGAAAAGATCGCCTTCTGGGTGTACTGGTGTTGGCATCTATCATAGTCAGTATAAAATAACACAACTTGTTAAATTTCCGCCTGAGACTTCAGTTTTTACTGGGGAAGCGTTTGGCCTCCTAAAGGCTGTAGAATATGTACTTATCATGAAGCTAAAGGAAGCTGTTATTTTCTCTGACTCTCTTAGTGCTCTGCAGGCTCTTGAAAAGTACCCATTCTGTAGATCCAGTCCATCATACCCTGTAATCATTGAAATTAAGACTAAATTGTTCCAGTGTTTTCTAAAAGGTTTCTCAGTAGTTTTTTCTTGGGTTCCAAGTCATTGCGGCATCAAAGGTAATGAGAAGGCTGACAAAATTGCCAATGAAGCAATTGAAGATGGAGATATGTTCCCCTACAAAAACTATACTCATGACTTAATTAATCTTCCGCGAACATATCTCCAACATTCCTGGCAAGAGTGTTGGTCTCAAAGTTGTATCGTGAAAGGTAAAAGTTACAGCCGCATACAGCCCTCCATCCCTAATAAACCCTGGTTTTTTAAGTTTAAATTATGCAAAAGAAGTACTAGTGTTTTAATAAGAATGCGTTTAGGTCATGTCTGCACGCCGGAACACCTGGCGAAGATTAATATCATAGATAGCCCTGCTTGTGAATGTGGTTCGGAGGTAGGTGATCTGAATCACTTGATTTTATCTTGCCCACTTTATGACCGTGTTACTTTGTACAATAGTATTATATCACAAAGTATTCCATTACCAACATCCGTTCTCTGCCTTCTTTCATCAAATAATTCATGTATCTATTCCTCCATTGCGTCCTTTATTGTTTCTAATGATATTAAAATATAATTATGCCACCTCCCTTCATATAGATCCTGATCCTATATTTCCCTATCCAAATTCAAAATTCCGTAATATTTTTTATTAAATTCCGCTTCGTTTCCTCACTTTGTAATTGGCACAATCGTCTGTTCTAATCGAACTTGTATATTGCCATAAAAAAAAAAAAAAAAAAAAAAAAAAAAAAAAAAAAAACATTGGACATTGACATGATGTATTGTTTGACAACTAATGATAACTTTGACATTGACACTGTGCAAAGGCAAAGCAAATGCAGCTCAAATTTTGGCTTTATGAAATTGATTTTATCGTGATAAAGTACTAGGTCTAGGTACCAAACACTGAAATGTGTATAACTAATATAAGATAAATTAAGTCATAAACACTTCTTATGTTAATTTACTTGCTTCAGAAAAATGTCTCTCTATGATGATGTCGACACAATCAAAGCCCGAACGACTGAAAAAGTAGCTGGGTGGTCGTCTGGAATTAAACTATTACAGTCTCAGTTACAGCTCAAAAAAGCGGCAGTAACGCAACCGAAGCGGGAAGCACTTCGACGTTCCACACAGGTAAACAAATTGTATAAAGAGAGCAGATTACCTTCAGACACCCTTATTATTTTATTATTATTATGTAAATTATCAGGCAGGCAGTTGCAAGCAACTGATAGGTGCCTGTATCTATTTGTTCCTTGGTCAAGTATTCTTTGTACTGTTAATGTGTTGGTTATTTGCTATAATTTTCACTTAATTTGGTCTGCTGAGACTGTAAAATTAACTTTTTATATATTTTTAGGTACTGACGCCCGTAATCGACCTTAAAAGCAAACAGAAAGATGAAGATGAGCCTAATTCAGATAGTCCTAACCACCAAGCAAACACTTTGACGGCTACACTAAATGTGCATGATTTCGACTGGAATGTAGCAAATGAATATGACCCTATGTGGCCGAACGATTATGAAAAAGTAGCAAAAGGTATGTGTATAATGTGGAATATTATGCTTATTAGTTTTGCAATATTCCTTTCTTATTGAAATAATTGTATGTTTTATTCTTTCATATGCTTAGCCATGCAAGATTACAGAATTGAAGCACAAAATAGATAGGCACAGAAGTCAATGTCATGTATATACTTCACTTTTCATACCTACGCTCGGTGGTTGCTCTAGGGTTGTCAACTATGGCTTATGCATAAAAAACTATTGTGGTAGTGGCACTTGTATCTAGTTGTTTGATAATTTATTATTGAGATTGAAACAGGTAGAATGGTGATATAAATTAATAATAACTAAAGTATTTTAATTTTAATATCATTGTTACCACTGGTAGCTTATAAAACAAACTGTTTAATGTTGAATTTAAACAACCGTTCATTGAACAGTTATAATAACTTTATTTTTGTTGCTCTATTATTGCACAAAAAAGTTCACAGATGGGTGTCTCAAGCGGACGGCACTCGCACTCACCCTGGTCCCAACTGTCCGAGATATTGTGTCCGTGAATAGTGTCTATGTGTGTGTTGCTCAAGCTCACTTTGTATGTAGATTGATTTCTGTAACAATCTGTTTTATTGAAGGCCATCTTTTTTATTTTTAGAATAATAATGACCTTCGCGCGCAGCACTAGAGTTCAATGTTGCTTGGTGGTGCGCGGTGATTTTGCTAATAAAAATTACGTAGGCATATAAAATGGCGGCTTTCGTCAACATCAAAAGAGAGAACATTCTGTACTTGTACTATTACTTATTCTGTGTCAGTGCATAATTTAATTATCTTTTTATCTAAATCCGCTTTATTGATATTATTTGAGACAAAGAAAAACCCTGCATTCTAGGCTTAGGATGCAGTTTTCCCCTTCCGCATTGAAAAGGTTAAAAGTCATTTTTGTGTTATTTTCCTATTATTCCAGAATTACAAGCCAAGAGACTACAACTTGATGGAGGTGAAAGAGGTGACCGAGCAGACAGAAAACGCAAGAGCAGATTTGGAGATGAAGAAGACATCATCCCAGAGAAGACACTTATACCAATGGTAATTGATGATAAATAAATTAACTTTCTTTTATTTTTACAGATTGGTGGTGAAACAACTAATTTTTAATCAATTTTGCATATTTAGTAATTACCTATGATTATAAAATATATAATACAAGTATGTGTATATTAGAGTAATACATGCCTATTTCATCTCTTCCATGTCTATTTCATCTCTTCATTACATTGTAAAAGATGTCTTCCTTCATATTCTTTGGGCCTACAAATTTATTTCATACATAACCTTTCAAATTTTAATTAGGTAATAAATTTCTCCATACATTTGACACATTAACGTTAAAAGAGCAGTGCATTAAAAGTGTGACTATGCTTTGTTAGAATGGTATGTTTTAATGAAAAACTTTTATAGGGGTGTTCAGTCAAACTTACCCAATAATCTCCTGAAATACCTATTTTGGAAGAATTTGATGACATCTTGTATAAACTTGACCTTGTTGCTATTCTAGCAACCAGAAGAAGAGGAAGCAGAGGAGATATCGAAGAGAGCCGCGGGTGCTGCCATTGCGCCGCCACCCTCCCTCACCGCCGAGACGCCCTCCCCTCCGCCGGCCGCGCCCTCTGCGGGTTTCTCCATCGGTGGATATGGAGCTAGCTCTATTGCTGCTAAGATTATGGCCAAATATGGCTTTAAGGTATGATAAACTAGCGTTTACCCGCGGCTTCGCACGCGTAAATCATTAGATACAGCATGTTTTCATTGATGTTAAATTTAAACACCCATGGCAAATTTCATGACTCTAAGCCCAGCGGTTGTTATTTAGAGATTTTATCCCTATTCCGTGGGAATATCGGGATAAAAAGTATCCTATGTTTTAATCCAGGTTATAAACTAACTTTTTGCCAAATTTCATCCAAATCCGTCGAGCCGTTTCAGCGTGAAGGAGTTACAAACAGACTCACTCACTCACAAACTCACACAAACTTTCACATTTATAATATTAGTAGGAAGTAGGATAAAAATGATGGGAGGGAAAAATCTACTAATTAACAATTTTTCCAGGTAGTAGGACTGTGTGCCAATCGGTGGTAGTGTTGTTGTGTTCTGGCATAGTGAGTAAGACAGCCAATGAAATTATTTGCACATGAGATATTTTCTATCTTCACTTTGTGGGCTGGTAATGCATCGGCAATCTTTTGCTATGACACCAATCATCATTTTGGGCCACTTGTCTGTTTCCCACAGTACATTTAGAAAAAAATACGATCTTTTTGCCAAGAAAACGCATTTATTATTTTAGCACACACATACTAGTTCCAAACACATCTGCAAGTAAACCATACAAATATGTGTTAGGCTCTCCATCGCCACTTATTTAAATTATATTTCAGGAAGGTCAGGGCCTCGGTAAAAAAGAACAAGGCATGTCCGTGGCTCTGCAAGTTGAAAAAACTTCCAAACGGGGCGGCCGCATTATTCACGAGAAAGATGGCGGGGCGCCCATGCCGCCGCCTGCCTTCGCGATGCCGGCTTTACCAGGACCAGGTGAAATTTAATTAACTAGAAATAATGTGACTTACTAGTGACTTACGAATTTTTAACCGACTTCAAAAAAGGAGGAGGTTCTATGTTCCAATGTTTGTATTTTTTTTATGTATGTTCACCGATTACTCAGTCAATTGTGGACCGATTTTGAGGTGGTCCCATTGTCACCACGTCAAGATCTGATGATGGAATCCTAGGGAAATCGAGGGCAAACCTCAAATTTTATAAGCACACTTTGGCGATTTTGGCATTTTTAGCATTAAGATGAGCATTTACATTCAGAAAGTATCATTTGGTAACCAGGAACTGATGAAGAAGACTGTAGTAGATGACCAATTGTACTCATCAAAGCTAAGTAATGCTCGCTCGTATATAAACGATCATGATTAATATACCTAGATAAGCGACTAAGAAGAAGCTTTAAGTTAATAATTCTTTCGAACTGATCTGATGATTTGATTTGATTTGATTTGATTTGATTTATTTATTACCTAATGAAAAAATACATTATAAATACATGTCAGGTAATTATAAGAAATTCACAAAAGGATCGTCACATTGTATACAAAATAATAATAATAGTAATAGGTATATGATAGCGGTAAATTAAAAAACATTGTCAGCCAAAATAAAAATAGAATTAAATTTAAAAATAATAATAATGCTGAAGCCAGAAGGTAGGCAACGGAACTCTGTTATAAAACAACGTAACTAAGTCGTGTTTGGGCTTAATGGAATCGTTGTACGATGTACTTTGGCTACGAGTCTTTAAAAAGTGAGAAATAAAGAATTTTTTTAACGAAACAGTAAAAACCGACTCCAAAAAAATAACAAAAAATGGAACCGACTACAAAACCCTTGAAAATATTTTTCTAGGTACGTACTAGCTCGAAGTCGGTGACTCAGCGCGACCCAGCAGGAGGTATTGAAACTCATAGTAAGTAAGTGAGGTAGACGACTATTGTTCCACTCTTGCTGGCTCGTGCTGAGGCACCGACTTCGAGCTAGTACGTACCTAGAAAAATATTATCAAGGGTTTTGTAGTTGGTTCGATTTTTTGATATTTTTTGGAGTCTGTTTTACTTTTTTGTTAAAATTTTCTTTTAACTATAGACATGTTACTTCTCTTTTAAAGCCGATTCATTTACCTGCCAAGCTTAAGTCTGTCTTACGCAAAATATTTTAACTTTATTGTTTGTCTTAACAGACAAATAATAAAGTTAGAAGATAAGTTTTAGAAGAAGGTTAGAAGAAGTATTTTGCTCCTAACGGAGCTGTAAATAAATAATGAACAGTTTTTTTCTATTATTTAAAAATGTACGAAATCATTAGGCCTTTTTTTGCTTGCAGATTCTCCAGGCACAGCATCAAATTCACCGCAACTTTCAAAACAAGAGCCATCTATTACAGAGATAATGAAGTCACCTAGCAAAGTTGTGTTACTCCGCGTAAGTATGCTTGACAGCAGGGCTACTACGAAACTCGAAGTTCGTATCGTACCGTCCCTCTCGCTCTCGTATTACATAGTGTCAGAGGGACCGCACCGCACGACACGAACTTCAGAGTTCCGAGTTTCGTAGTTGCCCTGCTGGTTACACGTTCTTTACATTCGTACACCTTCCGTTACTGTCAATGAGCATTCATATTTTATGTACATATAATTACTTTCTGAGACATTATTTTAACACTTTTGTAATTAGATATTTAAATTTTTATTTATTTCTTACCATTACAACTGTTCTAAGCTGAACTAATAGGTAGTGTAGACGACGCATGTACAAAGTTTAAATAAAGAGTTTGTATACCAACGCTGTCTAGCAATTGGCCACTAATAAAATTGGAAAGCATGCAGCGCGGAAAGAAAACAAAAGAATATCGAGAGTGCTGTCATAGTCCTTGTCCGCGCTGCGTGTCCAGTTTTGCATTATTATTAAAAACTTGTTTTATTTTACTAATTTACACTCTAAAGATCATTATACAGTCTACAGGTAGGTAGTGGTAGAGTGTAACTATTTGTAATAATATGTTAGGCACCATTATAATCCTAAGTTGATTTTGTTAAGTAGTATCACGAAAAATAAAATTTTCCCATAAAAAATATTTTACCCCATCTCTTGGAATATTGAGGTACATGGGTCAAGTGTATAAATATGAACTTATTCAAAGTTTCAAAAATAAGTACCACAGACTCTTATTCCGACGCATTAAGGCCGTAGTAACATATTTTTGAGTGGTTTGAATAGATACTTATTTTTGCACTTGACTGTACAGTCAGTAGCTTAAATTGAGGAGCGATTGTGGTGCTCAAAATGATCTACATGCGACTACTGCCAAGGTAATAAGAGTCAGTAGATAATTTTTGGCATCACAACCACTCATCGATTTAATCTACTTACTCACTGAACCAGTATTTTGAAAAGAAGCTCTTTGGCAAAATGTTACTGAAATATCAGTTGGCACTGCTCGTTTTAGGTACAGTAGAAATAGAAAAGAAGAAAAATTGCGAATGTGATAACATAAATATACTAAGGACTGGACTTGCACCTGAATGCATCTTCTATTTATGTTTCAGAACATGGTAGGTCCAGGTGACGTAGACGAAGAATTAGAACCAGAAGTCAAAGATGAATGTAATACAAAATATGGTGATGTCATCAAAGTGGTCATATTCGAGCTGCCTAATGCCCCTGCGGATGAGGCTGTGAGGATATTTGTTGAGTTCAAACGAATCGAGAGTGCGATCAAGGCGGTCGTCGATCTAAATGGCAGATTCTTTGGCGGAAGACAAGTGAAAGCCGGATTTTATGACGTAGAAAAGTTCGGCACTTTACAGTTGAATGAATGATGTCATTTGTTTACCACATTAATGCTAATGTTATAAAGAATATAAATTAAGATCTATCCTCATTTGTTTTATTGTGCTTTATAATTTTACAGTGCTGTATTATTACTACACAAGATTTATGTAGATAGGCTCACTGATGCGAAAAAAAAGATGGTACATGGTACCTATTCCAGTGTGAACCTGAACCTAGTAGGTACTCGACTTGGTACTTTTTGTTTCTTGGTACAGATTATTTCTTGGTAAGTTAGTGCTATCGAGAATTTAGGACTAATAAATAATAAATTTGCTGTTACTGCGCTCTAAGAAAAGGAAAGGTCAGACAGGGAATGAAGCTACATTGGATTTTTAAAAGATAGTTTTATTTACTTAATTACTAATTTTTGTATGTTTACATTTGCTCTACTTCCAGTGGTCATACTGGTCATATCAATTTGAAATTTGTTAATCAGTTAGCTGGCAATCCAATAATCTGGTAGTTCTTGGTACTAGGGTCAGCACAAAGCTCTTAAATTATCTAAGACGCCTATGATAGGATCATAGGATGATCTCCGCTGGAGGGAACTCTTTAACGATTACCATTAAAAAAGCTTTCATTATTATTTACTTTTTATCAAATAAGATAAAATTCTGTATATTATAGATTTCATGAGCTTTAAAAACCACTTTTGTTGCAGATTTTCACACAACTAGCAAATCTAATTAATAGCCCCGCTGTGGCTGCATAACCAATGTTCCATGCCATACCTAAAACAAATATAGGTACCATAGGTACTGTTTATAAGTAATTTATAGCTGTCACACATCACCTGGAATCTTCTGGGAATAGAGACATCACCCGGAATGAACACATCACCTGGAAATGACACATCATGGAATTGACACATACTCGGATATTACAACTGAAGACGAGGCTTGAAGCCTTTATAAACCATGACCTGAAGACTTGGCTCATGCGTAATCAATTAACTGAAGACTTGGCCTCTATCTGGCCTTACTAAAACTACCAAAATGGGAAAAAAATATATAATGAAGACTTGGCTGTATGGTGTCCAACCTTTGCCTTTTCCCCTAGAGGAAAGAATATTAAATAAAAAAAAAAACTATAGCTGTCAAATGTCAAATGCATAAACTTGTCAAAAAAATGTGACGTGACATGCCAACATGACAGTTGCTACAAATAAACTAAATTCACCTCAAATGTATTATTTCCGATAAAAAAAATTGCGCTCTACGTTGTTGGTAATTGATACCATTTTATGCTAGCATTATATGTCAATCGAGTTACCAATTGATGAAAAGTGTACAACTGGTCGTGAATGAAATGTTATCATAAGTACTAGGCTTTTTATTTAATTTACTTCAAGTATCTCAATTTTATATGTGAATGAACTATGAATTAGTGAATAATCAAGTTTCTTCCAATTAACTTGCCTGTAAAATGACCTCTTAATGAAGTGAATTCATAGAAAAAGCTTCCAAAACCATTTACTTACATATTATTTTTTGTCCTTATGACTACTTGTTCAGATTTTACAAAAATGGCTTTTTCTTGCACCCGTTATAGATTAATTGTGGTCATATTACTTTCCTTAATTATGTGGCAGTTGTTTAGTATGTTTCCGGGAGATTCAGCCAAAAGAAGTACCAAATTGGCCCAGGTAATTTTATGCAAATTTTCAAATTCCTTCTATTTTATGTAAATTCTCTTTAAGTGAAGTGTGACATACTTACATTTTAATGTAAACATTTGGTTTGATGTTAGCAAAATTCTAATAAAAATGCAAATAATTATAACATTGCCTGTTGTTGTCTTCTCATATTGGCTTATTATTATTTCAGGAGGGAATAGTAGAACTAGAAGATGACAAATTCAACATACACAAACAGGACAAGGTCAAAGTGCGGGTGTACTATGAAGCTCTGTGTCCAGATTCTAAGCATTTCTTCATGAGGCACTTGTGGCCTGTCACTGAAAAACTTTCTGAGTTCCTAGAAATAGCTCTTATTCCTTATGGAAAAGCTACTGTAAGTAGATGCACCAACCTACTATTGTCATTATTAAAATTCAGTCAACTTTAGTGTGATTGGATTAATTTATTTGTTTATACAAATTGATGCAAAGTTAATATTATATTTATAGGTAGGTAGTAAATTAAAGGAGTCTAATTTTTCCACAATTTAAAAGGAGATAGCACTCATGTGGATTCCTTTGTTGTAGAATTGTCCGTCTATACTTAAAGGGAGCTGCTATGCAAAATTTCAGCTCTGTATAATATATACAACATAATATATAGATATAATAGATAATAGTTACAAAAATAGTTGAAATACAAAATATGAAATAAAAGTAGGTCTTTAGGTCTAAAGATTTGGATGGGTGTTGATGAGTCAACCGGTCAGGACTTTTCTTGTTTTGTTTATATGTTATATGAGTTTACAAACTTTCTATTCCTTTTGCAGACCAAAGAAGAAAATGGACAGTATTATTTTCAATGTCAGCATGGTGAGACTGAGTGTTACGCAAACAAGATCCATGCTTGCTCTATTGAGACAATTGGCAATATGACCATGTCAGTCGAGTTTACAGAATGTATGATCTCAGACAATAATGATCCAGACGAAGCTCTCTCAAGAGTAAGTAAAAATTTAATTTTTTAAACTTTTCCTTTTCCTAAATGTGACTATGTCAGCCTCGGGGAACCTCGGTGTATATACCTGAGGTTCCCCATGAGGCATGAGGCATGCCGCATGGTGTGCTAAAGCCTCGTTAAAATATTGGATAAAAAAAACTTTTCCAATCCTCACTCACAACAAATATATCTGGAGACTTAATCATGACTACTATTTATTACCTCTACATTTATTTCGACCACATCTCAGCTCGATAGTCACAAGTCAACAAAAGTCTAGTCACTAGACTCTAGTGTATCATGTTCATTTGGTTCGGATAGATCACGAAATTTTAGCAATAAATGGTAATTGTGATTAGATTAAGTCCCAAGATACGAGTATGTATACTTTGGCGATAATATTATAATTATAACTAGAGAGAGGAATTGAAGTAGCGATTACAAGTTTAATATGGATATGACTAGTGTGATTGGTTAGATAGATAGATAGATAGATTTATTTATTAGATATCATCTTGTTTATTGGTCTTACAGTTATTTTATTACTTACTTACCGCAATGCAATCTTATAGATAATTAAATTTAATAAATGTTATTCTTCCAACAAATGTAAAGAAAAATATTTTATTATAATTAAAGAAGTCTTATACGTCCCAAACATACAGATCCTATTTATTACGTACCTTTTTGATAAGAATAAATTCTTACTTGTACTAGTCTTATCCATATTAAACTTGTAAACCTACTTCAAATCCACTCTCTAATTATAACATCTAGTTTTTTTGCACTGAAAGCAATTTTTTTTTCCAGTGTGCCAAATCTATGAATGTAGACCCAGAACCTATCAGCACTTGTGCAAACAACAATCTTGGATCAGCACTACTGATGAAATATGGTGCAGACACTCACATTATCAACCCATATTTTATTCCAACAGTTACACTTAATGGATCAAAACCTAAACAAACCTTGCCTGCTATTCTCAAGAATTTTCTTCTTGAGGTGTGTAAGAGAATTGCTATGCCCTTGCCCCCACCTTGTTTGTGACAGTCGTCGAACAATAGGGCTAAACATCATAATATATTGAAGCTAATATCCTAATGACATAAAACAAAAAAAAAATGTAGACATCAAAAAAGGCTCAATGTTTGCTCATTTTCCTACAAAAACTCATGCCACAAATATTAAATTCTTATTTTACAGGCTTAAATAGATGTCTTTTGTAAATTATTATAGTATTTACTATGCTTCACAAACTTTATGTTATAATATTGCTTAAGTACATTTATTTATAATGAATAGTTTTTAACATAATGATTTTCTATTTTAAGACTTTAAGTGAGATTTGTAGTCACAAAGTATAAATTTTCCAAAACGTGT
Organism: Choristoneura fumiferana; assembly: GCF_025370935.1. NCBI lineage: Eukaryota > Metazoa > Arthropoda > Insecta > Lepidoptera > Tortricidae > Choristoneura > Choristoneura fumiferana. The sequence goes on from NC_133489.1 coordinate 11,618,800, forward strand.
TATTGTTAGATTTTAACATTATTAAACCTAAAAAAAAATTAACACTTGAAGGCTATTGAAGTATTAATGACTAGACACTGTAAGAGCATATTTAGGTAAAAGATTTTGGAATTACAAGATGAAGGTATTTATTTAAATGCACTATTGTGTTTGTCTTAGCTAAATACCATAATTATTTTAGATGTTCTAATTTTGAGGCTGTCCAAGTACTTAAGAGCCTTACACTGTTTTGATTTATAATATGAAATTGTTATCGTTATCATAAATATAATTTTAATGATTTTCTTCTGTTTTACAGTACAAGCCAATACCACAAATATTAAGTGATAGTTCGACTTAGGGTTAATGCTTTCTAAAAGTAATTCCATTTTATATTATTTGTATAAATCTAGACAACAGTTTTAGTTTTAGCACATTGTGAAATAATTATTGGTTGTGTTTACTGTGTCGTATCAAAACAAAGGTTGTTATTTTATTTTAAACAATTCACTGTATTTACTATTTAATGAGACTTAAATGAAACTAACTGTTGTTTGTAAAGTATGTATACCGAAAAAGCTTGCCATTGCAACATTGTCTTGATGTATATAATAATAACTACAAGTAAGCCGTTGTAAGCTCCAGCCGCAGTACAACCTTGTCTCAGTAAGCCATCATTTGTACTTATCAAGGAAGTTATTGGGGCATTATTGACATTATTGTGAAAAAACTGTATAAATTTACTGCGGTCAAGCTTGGTTTAACAATAATTAAGCATGTTTACTAGTAATGCTTGACTCTTTTGTAAAAAATAAATAAAAAAATGGCAAGAAGTTTATTCATGCACATTTATGAACTAAGTAAATCGTCGTTTTATTTTGAACTAGTTGTTGCGGAAATCCCACGGGAATTATGAGATTTTCAGGCCTAAATGTATCAGGTTACAACTTTGGTTACAAACTAAAAGCTAGAGTCTGGCCAGTCTAACTTGTCACGAGCAATGTAAAGCAAACCTTGTTTTGGCAACCCTAAAAATAACCCTACAGGCAGCATTGTAAATCAAATTAAATTGTAGCAACATTTTTATGATCACAAATAAGTCTCGATTTATTTTACCTCACTCACATTATTTTTGTATTTCACATTGTTTTCATTAATTTCATAAAGAAATCGCCATAAATGAAAAATATACATTGAATTGAGTACATTTTTTTCTTCTTCTCAACGTTCATTCACTTTTTTAGGGTTCCGGAGCCAAAATGGCAAAAACGGAACCCTTATAGTTTCGCCATGTCTGTCTGTCTGTCCGTCCGTGCGCGGCTTTGCTCAGGGACTATCAATGCTAGACAGCTGTAATTTTGCACGGATGTATATGTAAACTATGCCGACAATTTTTAGGGTACCTCCTTAGACGTAGTGGGGGTGATTTTTTTTTCTCATCCAACCCTATAGGTTGGAGTATCGTTGGATAGGTTTTTTAAAACCATTAGGGGTTTGCTAAGACGATTTTTCGATTCATTGATTTTTTCATTAAAATCGAGCGTCCCACCCCCCTCTAAAATCTAAACCGGTGGGTGGAAAAATTTGAAAAAATTCAGGATGGTAGTAAGCACGGAATAGAAAAAACCGGCCAAGAGCGTCTCGGACACGCCCAAGATAGGCGATTTTTCCGGAAACCTTCACTTAATCAAAATAGTTTTTGAGAAACCTTACTATCTTTTCAAAAGAGCCGTCGAACTATGTGCCACACGTTGATGCGAGTAAAAAAATTTGTTTTTCAATTTCTGTTACGTGTACGGAGTGCCCCCCCTATAAATATTTATTTTGTAATTTAACTACAACATTAAATAGCGGCTTTGACAAGACATCTGTACTCCAAATTTCATTGATATACATCTTGTAGTTTTCGAGTAAAATGCCTGTGACATACGGACGGACGGACAGACATACAGACAGACGGAACTGACGAAACTATAAGGGTTCCGTTTTTGCCATTTTGGCTCCGGAATCCTAAAAACTAGTGGAACTGCCAAAAGCTTCTACTTAAATTGTACCGAAACCCGTGTCGCCGGAAATGCGCACATGCGCATTGGACACACACTGCATGAAATCTTGGCGCTTATTGGTCATTAGCTTCTATTAGAATAAGGTAATAACTTTTGAACCGGCAACATTAATTAGAACTTTCATTCAACGTTATACTTATATATATCGCTGAGAGTCCATTGTGCAGCTACGTAGCGCCACATCACCCTGACTAGCAGAACTAATTTGACAAGAAGGTGTCAAATTTTTTAGACGTATATATAGCATTGTAAAATGAGCTCTATGTGAATACGTTTAGATTCAACACGACTGAAAATTATTGCTGCATGTCTCTTCCTCAGGAATCGTAAGCACTAAAGTGATGGGCGCAGCACAGCTACGGTGATATCGATATACCTACTTTATAGGTGAAAGATGAAAATAGGTTTGACTAGGTACCTATTACCTACGCAGACGAAGCCGCGGGCAAAAGCTGGTGGCTAAATATGTAGGTTAAATCGGTTTTACGATAGATTTTCGTTAAACCTAATAACTCGTAGCTTCAATTAATGTCGTCCGATAACTTTTTCACTATAATATAGTAACTATCTTACGTATCACTAGATCGTACTCGTATTATATATATATAACTCAGCGCTGCTTCGCAGTTAATTAATTGAGTTATTAATTTACGTTATTCTTTAATCAAATGTAGGTATTTTCATCTTCGGGGATATACCTAGTCTTGTCTGTCTTGGAGTTTTTAGGATTTGGGTGGGGGCACTACATTACCGATATGCTTAAACATAAGGCTTAATCGTTTAAGTCTGTTCGCCCACAGCTAATAAAAAATATAAAAATCAGGGGTTCTTAACTAATTACAACTGCGACCTGCTAATTTTGTTATCGATTAGAATTATAATTTTAAACAATTTAAAAAAAAAAAACAACACTCGAACCCAACCGTCACATTTAAGCGCATTCCAATAGTACAATCAAGTGTAAAAATATGAACTAATTCAAAGTTTCAAAAATAAATACCACACTCCGACGCAAGGCCGTAGACATATTTTTGAGTGGCAAACCACTCACGGGTAGGTATCTATTCAAAAATAGATACTTATTTTTGCACTTGACTGAACCACTGACCACTGACTTGACTGACCTTGCAGGAAACAGTGCGCGCGATGATATTATCCATAAGGATAAGTCATGGGATAAGTACCTAGGCATTAATTAAGTGTCAGTCGCTGTGCGAGATATTATCATAGAAATCAATAATACTTATCAACTTTTTATTTTTTATTATTCGACTGGATGGACAACGAGCAAGTGGGTCTCCTGATGGTAAGAGATCACCACCGCCCATAAACATCTGCAAAACCAGGGTTATTGCAGATGCGTTGCCAACCTAGAGGCCGAAGATGGGATACCTCACGTGCCAGTAATTTCACCGGCTGTCTTACTCTCCACGCCGAAACACAACAGTGCAAGCACTGCTGCTTCTCGGCAGGATTAGTGAGCAAGATGGTGGTAGCAATCCAGGTGGACCTTGCACAAGGTCCTACCACCTGCAATATCAACTATAGCGAAAAGCCTTTTATGCTTGAACGATATAGGGGAAGTTAGCTGGCAAATCATGATGGTCGCGTTTCATGATAAGGAGTCCCAGGAATTTCGGGATCTAGCAAATTTTATTAGGTTAGCTGGAAGAGATCCCTTTTTAGGGATAAGCTCGCCTTTGTTCTCCTCTCCGTGTATTTGTATTTTTAATTTTATGGGCAATAAAGAGTTTACATACATACATTTTATAATCTGGCGACGACATAACATAATAATCAGGCAGCAGGACCTTATAATGACAACAAGCATACCCACCTATTTGTCTTTTAAGTTACCTATTAGCTACCTAAATACCTACACGGATACCTACACATGATATGACATATTTGCGTTTATTGGTATCTTCTGCACGTGAAGCAGCACACGGGGAAAGGATTCCTCTTTCATATGTGAGTAACAAATTATAGAGGCATTAATTCTTAGATATTGCGTGAACCTTAACTTTCCCAGTTTACAGAAGTCGTAAATAAGCCAGCCGCTCCGCCCTGCGCCGCCCCGTCAACAAACAAGCGCCTCAGTCAATTCAATTGGAAAGCCCATCTGACTGACAACACCAATTTGCCTGTCTCTAAATGGCTACCTTTGCTCCGAAAACCATTTCAAACACCATAATAAATCTCCAGTGAAATCACGGGTCTAATTTCGTAAAAGCCCCGTCTCGCTGTGCTAATTAATATGAATGGCGTTTGCATCCGGCTTTTTCTCTCGTACACCATTTCAAACTATTGTTTTGCAAAGATTCTCACGATTTATTCATATTTTTAGCTGATTTCACAATGCGGAGGAGCGTTATTGCGATTTAAAATAGCGTCTGCTTTTTGGCTCTTACGAAATGAAAAGGCTTTTTCTCTAGGCTTACGGATAAATTGGAGTTCTTTTGAACAAGATTTCTTAATTTGTCAGGAACAATTGAGCAGAACGCCTAATCATTTTCATTCAGAAATATAATCTTCGAAGAGCTTAATCTTAATCTTAGAAGTATAATAAATATTGTTCAGAAAAAATCTTGCTTAGCTTAGGTATAAGTAGACAACTGCCGTACAAATCTACAGATACGAGTAACATAGGTACTTACCTGTCCGTCCAAAACTTTGAGGTCCGAAAGTTGCCGGAATACTCCGGTATATTTGGGATGTATTTTGTGCCTTTAATAAGTGTCATCAATTTGCTAACGTGACTTTACAGTCCGGTGATGCTGACAGGAGTACGGGAGCAATAAAGCCGCTTACGCACGGTCAGCGGGCGGGACGGCCACGTCGTCTCTCGTTGGCCCGACGCCGTTGCACAAATCTAATGGAGTTTTTATGTTACCCGAAAAAGCATCAATATGAATAAAATGGAAAATGCATCTTGCCAATGGATTTCGTCCGCGCGGTTGGGCTCAGGGATTCATTATAATACAGTGGATATCGTGCTGAATTTGTTGACTGCCGACATATGGTTTTGATTGGCTCGCCGATTGTCAGGGCTAAAGTTTATTTTTATACTGTTTTAATTCATATTCACACGGAAAAAAAGGAATTCTTTGACCAAGAATATTCATAGTCTCAGGAGTATTGTTTAAATCCAAGTAATTATTTCCTTTAAGTAAGATAATATTTGTCTTCATCCAATACAATATGGAGTCCGGCTATATATGAAATATTATTGTCTTGACCAATATATTGTCTTAATCTAATAAGACATTCTTTTTTCCGTAGAAGACGAGGTTCTCTTTAAATGTCAAAAATGAGCATGTACATAATTAAGGGGAATTAGTTTAACTCTAAAAATACTGGAAAAACCTGTCTGTTTACTACAGGTAGTCCAGAAATCGCATTAAAAATTGTTAAGTGCGATAGTACCTACATAGCTCTTGCCAAACAGACAGGGCACGGGCAACTCGGGCAAGCAAGGGGTTCGTCTATCCCGCCGTTGGAGCGAGCCGTGTACTCATTAAAACTTTCCTCAGACTGGGCTTGCACGTGTTTTTAATTTTTATCGAGAGCACTCGTCGTTAGAGGAGGCTGCGGCCGTGGGCTTTGATTGCGCTACCGCATCTCTACCCTAATGACGTCGCGTATAGCTCTTCCATAACACTCTTCACTCACTTCCTACTATCTTCAAATTATATTTTCCTTAATAAAGTGAACGCACCGCATTTAATTAATTATGCGACTTTTATATTAATGATCAACGTCATTAGGACAGATAAGACGTTGCCGTTGCACGCAGGGTAAAAGACGTCTTAACTCTTAACTAAATAGGTACCTACGTCAGCGCCTTTAAATACTTACCTAATTGTAGTAAGATGCTACAAAAAATGTATTAGGCTTTATTTAGACGTAAGATAAACGTCCGAGTGCTCGTCACTGTCTCGGTAGTTGTCATTTTTAATTTTAAGTCATTAGCAATAGAAGTGACAGCAAAGTGTCATCTATTGGGCTTGTCGAACACTGGGACCGTGAATATTAAAAATTGCTATTATGTTAGGTTACAATTATCTTTTTACTACGCGGTAGTTAGCTAGCACTGAACTTTGTAGATATCATGAATGACAGGATCTGGATGCTGCGATAATTTTGATTTAGGAGTGCAAGACATAAAGATGAGATAGCGTCATTTAATTATTGAAAGATTTACTTACCATTATTAACTTGGAATTCGTACCGCTCAAACTAAGCCCAAGATAATCTAAAGCAAGTTATACAACTATATAGGTACTTAGTTCAGGTTTTCTGTTGATCCTTGCACGGCGACTGCGCATGTAGTTGCTTGCAACGCGGACGCAGCCAATCCGCTTAGCCACGGTCACTGGCGCCGCCTGCCCGCTACCACGCAAACAACTCTAATGGGTTTTTCGTGTTGGCCAGAATACGTCAGCACAGCACAATGCGTGTATGAAATAGGCTTATAGAAATTGCATTATGTTATGTTGCCGTAAACTTGACAAAACACAATGTTATCATAAAGATGGAAACTAATGTGATTCGCTGATTCGACGCTTCTGCGATATAATTTTAGCCTGAAGAATGACAAATTAAGTAAAATTAACCGGTTTACTTACCTATTGATTATGAATATAATTTGGATAATGCAAATTTTGTATTCCCGTATAAGTATGTACACTATGTATTTATTTACAAAACATTCGTATGTTTTAACATTTTACGACTTAAGTGATGGATGAGACCCCCCCTATCGTCTATCTTGTTTAATATTTCATTCTTATATTTCACTCTATTGATTTGTGGTGTTAAATAATAGAGAGTTACCTATTTGTATTGCATTGTATTGTACGCAGGTATATAGGGTCATTACTGAAAAAATATTAATAAATGACAAAAAAATTACCGCACGCACCAGATCGGAAAAACTAAGGTTGCGAAGAATGCGGCAAGAAACACAATGACGTATATATTTTAAAAACTGGTCTATTATTTAATAACTCACTTACTTACATTAATTTGCATAAAAATAATGTTCCTAATTAAAATTGGCATAACGTTATTTGACATAAATATTAATCCGCATAGCACTAATTCGCATAACTGAATGCGCACAATTTGGATGCGCATAACGATAAGTTGGCATAAATTTAATAAGCATAACATTTCTTTGCATAAGTATTAAACAATGTAAATATAAACATAAAATGGTTACTTAGATTGTCCATATTGTTTCACTTACTCAATTAGATTCGAGAAGTGAACTACTATGTGAAAATATCCATTATCGGGCTGCTATAAAAAATACCTTACATTGAAGGCTAAGGCGGGAGCTACGCTGTGCTTCGCTCTCGCCTTAGCCTTCTGAACCTAACCTTCCTGATCTTGTGACCTTCTGTACAAAACAGATAGGTACAGAAGTCAATCTCATGTATGTACCTACTTCACTTTTCATACCTACGCTCGGCGGTCGCTCTAGGGTTATCAACTATGGCTTATGCACAAAAAACTATTGTGGTAGTGGCACTCGTATCTAGTTGTTGGATTTATTGTTGAGAATGAAACGGGAAGAATGGAAGTATAATTTAATTATAACTAAAATATTTTAATGTTAATGTTGTTATATTAAAAATTTGTCACAGAAAATATCTTGCGACGATTTCGACATTGGCGAAATGCACGATTATTATATTTTAAAGTGTAATAAATTTGCATTCTCCATTATTGCAAAAAAAAAAGTTCACAGAGGCGTGTCTCAAGCGAATGGCACTCGCGTTCGGGGCACTGGTCCCAACCGGTCCGAGAACTCCGAGATATCGTGTCCGTAAGCAGTTTCTATGTGTGCGTTGCTCGACCGCACTTTTTAGGGTAAATCGTTAGTAACTGGCGACTTTACTACCTTGCTTGCTTATAATGTTTATTGTGATTACCTCTAAAGAGATATCGACCATATTATTGTTTTAGGGGAAGTAGTGATGTTAAAAATAATGAAAATGTGTTTAGGTATTGTCTTTTTTAATTCTTTTATTTTCATCTGAAACTCTGTTTTTTGTTTTTATTTTCACTTATTTAGGTTTGGTTTCGATTACTTTACTTAGGAAATCTATATTTACAATTGTTTTTTTTAGGGTTTTTTTTGCGTTTACTTTCGTTTTCTTAGATTTGGCTTCGATTATAGTACTTAGGATGTCTGCATTTACTTCTGGTTCTTGTTTAAGGTTTTTATTTGGATTTACTTCCGTTTTTTAGATATCGTCTCATTTTCTTTAGTTGTCTTTTTTAATTCTCGTGCCCTTTTTCAATTTTCTTTTTCCTTTTCTTTTTCTTCTGTCTTTCGCTTTTTCTCGGACATTATACTGAGGAAAGCATTGGAGGTTATGGCATTATGGTTGTTGTTCAATTAGTCTTTTCCCGGTCCGTTCTATATTTCCTGGCCATTTTCTTATTGACAAATAATAAATTAATAAATTATTAGATACTATGTGCACATTCTTTTCAACTGCTGAAAGGTATGTTAAGAAACTTGCCATAATTTAACAATCATATTTTTATAGCCTTTCAGTAACTGGCATACTTGGCTAGTATTTAAAATAGTGTCGAATTACATTTCAGAAATTAGCCATCTAAATAAGTTATAGAATTTGAAGTTATTATGTAAAATAATAGTAAAAAAAAATTCTCTTACCTTTTATGATCTCATTTACCTACACTGACATAAAGTCAGTAGTCAAATTATAATAGAATTTCTTAATTCGAAATGCATGTCCGCTAATAGAAAAAATAAGCAACCAGACAGTTCAACGTCACGTCAAAATCAAACTCATTTTATTATGAACTCTTACTTTAATCGATGTACATAGTAGTTGAGTAATTCTTGTATTAACTGCTGTTATCTGGTGATTTACTTTAAGTGTTATATTATAGAATTCAACATTTTATCATTTTAGTATAACATGGCCAGTTACTGGAAGGTGGCCAGTTACTAGCGATTTACCCTACGTAGATTGATTTCTGTACCTATCTGTTTTGTGACCCAACCGAGTCGGATTGCCCTGACCAAGCTAATTCACTTGCTTGATAAAATTATGAGAACTCATTTTATAACACTTTAAGTAATAGTTAATAATGTTATGCATAGGTATTCCAATTATGCGAATTCATTATTATGATATATATGTTTTATGCTTTTTATAACTATGCAAGTTCAAGTTATGTATAATTAATTTACGTTATGCCAAATCTGTTATTTCGAATTCATGTTCTTAACATTAATGAATTTATGTTTTGCGAAATAAGAGGCACCCTTAGTAGGCTACTGAAAAAACCAGGCATTTTGACATTTCCATATCTAAGTAATTCACTTGATTTATTTGTTTTTAGGGGACTTACCTACGACTTAGGTACTAGTTAACTAAGTAAGTACTAGTTAATTAGTCCGTATAAGTACGTACGTATTCATGTTAGGACAACAAATGTTATGCCAAAGGGAGACCTACATTTGCGTTTTTGTTTTTTATTGTCATAGGATTTCTTTAATTATCTAAAAGCAGTCTCTACTAAATTAGAAAAAACGAGGTCCACTTTGTAAATTGGGAGCATTCACATCGACATCATATTTAATCATTAGGTACCTTATAGTTACTGTAGCATGAGCAGAGCGTGATTTTACAAGCTGTCTTCTCACCATTAATAATAATTAGGACTGATATCGCCGGGCGGCTCACCGCGCCCGGCCCGGGCGGAGTCGGCAAATTATGACATTGTGTAGCACACAAAAGAGTATCCCGCTTAAAAACACGTAAGCGTGTTCTCATTGTTAAGCGTTGAAACAATGATGTATTAGTTTGTTTGAAAATTTCGCCAAAGAAACTGTCACATCATAGTTTTGGCGGGATTTGTTTATACTCGTAGACTATTTACGTGTACAGTCGATCAAGAAAGTCTTTTACCACTTTTTATGGCAGTCTTTATGTCAGAATAAATACACACTTCGAAATTTCTTGATCGACCATATATAGTTAATTAAGTACCTACTTACTAGGAATCAGTTTGCTTATAGCCTCATTTAGACTATGCGAGAACTTTCACTACATTGCGGTACTTATTGTCCCTCAATAGTCTGCGATGTAATGCAACTTGCATGCAAGGTCTTGGTCTTAATGGGGCTTTAAAATGTTTTTTTTTGTTTATTAACAACACTTTTGTGCTGGCTGCAATTTTTGGTGACTTTGATTGCATTTTCATTACAGCATATCAGTATCAAATTTGAGGTAGGTAGGGACTCTGGTTAAATTGACTTGAAAGTTCATCCCACTTTTTACCCACTTTATTTATGTTGTTTATATTCTACTCATTAATGTAACAACCAATTACGAATAGGCTTTTTGCTTACAAATAGAGTTTTTAGGAAAACAGATTTTTAATGAAAGCTAATTTTGATTGAGAAAAACCTAGGACCTATTGGAACAGTGACGAGTATTTGTACGCTTGCGTTAAGGTTTGTAACTAGGTATCTTGTCTACTCTATTGCAATCAGTTAGATAGTAAATCTGAATCGGTTGGTCCCAATCCCAAGTCGTTAGATTTTATCGAAAAGGGGAAATACGCATACGAACACGACACCTACTAACTCCTCCAATTTGATGGTTTACTCGTAGGTAACCGTAAGGGCGCTCTTTGCTATTCTAACTCCAAAATATTTTAATCTGTCATCTGTTCATTCTATTTGCATGCTAATTTGAAAACGTACTGATGTTTAATCTGAGAGTTAATTAAGAAGTGTTATAGCAGTGAAGTTGAGGAAGATCTTTGAACCCAAGTGACCAAAAGTTGCGCTTCAAAAAAATTTAGGTTAGGCATGATAAGTCCAGTTTGTGGTATTGTAACTATATGAGTAATAGTCAATTAAAACATAATAAAGGGTATTTCTCGCAATATTACCAAATTTCAAAAAAAAAAACCAGGACCGCGTAGAGGTATCAAGCTGAAATTAATATTAAATACTCAGTCAGGTAAATAAAACTTCTAAGTTAGCGCAATCAAAAGATACAGCTATTAAACCAGGTTTTTGCATACAAATTGTTGGGGAATCAGAACACATACGGTACTACCAGTTGTCGTTATAACTTGAAATTTGATATGAATGTAGCTCTTACAGCACACATTTAACATTTCACCTCTGAAATAATTATTTTCACCTCAGCACCTCAAACAGGCAGGTTTTGCTATTCATAATCAGTGAGCAAAATCGCATTATGCTTTCAGCATGAGACAAAGTAACTTTTTAATTATTTTTTTAAAGGTCTCCTCACTGAATTCTAAATTTTAGAACTTCACTTCAACACGAAAAAAGCGAGACATAGGATCAAAGGTTCACTAATATGTTGCAGAAAATCGAATGTCATAATTTCGTTTCACATAACAACCTTGAGCAGAGCATCATATCGACGGGGAAGAAGTAAATTCTCCTATCTCACACAGGCCTAACTTTACAGGAGAAGGAAAAAACTGAATATTTTTTGTTTATAATTTTACCTTGATCTGATGTTCTGAGGGTTTGTTTGTTATCTAAGTAGTTGTTTTTTTAAACTAATTATTATTTAGTAGTGCTACAGGATTTAAAGTAAGTGCAAGTTAGAAGGTATTGTTCCTTGTGTTGTGTCGAGTATTTTGAAGTTAGACGATTTTTCCACTAGTAAAGATTCCTTCAAATTCCTAATATTAGTATAATTTCTCTGTGTAAACAATGTTCTACAGCATCAAAAACCTTATCTTTATTTAGAATAATATCAATAAGTACTTTATAACATAAATTAAGCATGATTTTGTAAGATAGGAGGTATTGCTTATTACGAATCCCAAATTGAGTTCAAGTTAGAAGATATTTCAATGGAATAGGGGAAGAATTAGATAGTGAATATCTTAGCTGAAAATTTACAGAGCATACAACATAATAATTAAATATCGTTTTGTAAATAAAAAATATATCAATAAGACGCCAACACCGTAATAATATCTTTATTGAAGATATAAACTTTAAACAAAATTACGATTTTATTATTCTGTTAATAGTCGATAGACTAACGTTTAGGATACTTGGGTCCTGTGTCATCATCAATAAAAAAATCTTCTCTTTACTGCTTCCGATGGTTTTCCTAGCAAAAATTAAGTAAACCCAGAGTTATAGTTATTAGTAGGTAAATTAACAAATAACAAATATGCGTGCCTTTAATACTGCACGTATTAAGGAATCAATTGAGCGGAACCAGGGCTCTAGTGTTCGCAAAGAATTCGTCTATTGGGAAAAGCCAAATGACTAAGTTGAAGATCGACGATGGCAGTATCATCTCATCGAAACCGGAGTTGTTGAGAGAGCTCGAAAGGTTTTACGAACAGTTATATACCTCGACACAGAAGCCCGTTGTAGGTGCAGCTCAAGATACCAGAGCTAAACTAATCCGTCATTACACTGAAGACATCCCATCAGCCAGTACGAGATTAGAGTGGCTCTCAAACAACTTAAAAACAACAAGGCTCCGGGGATGACGGAATCACGACAGAACTTCTGAGAGCGGGTGGTAAACCGGTACTTGTAGTCCTCCAGAGGTTATTTAATTCCGTCATACTCGAGGGTACCACGCCGGATGCATGGCACAGGAGTGTGGTGGTGCTCTTCTTCAAAAAAGGCGACAATACCTTATTGAAGAACTATAGAACCATCTCACTCCTGAGTCATGTATACAAGTTATTTTCGAGGGTCATTACGAATCGTCTCGAGCGAAGGTTTGATGATTTCCAGCCTCCCGAATAAGCTGGATTCTGTAAAGGCTTTAGCACCATAGACCAATTCACACGCTCCGCCAGATTATACAGAAGACCGAGGAGAATAATCGGCCACTATGTTTATCGTTTGTGGACTATGAAAAAGCCTTCGATTCAATCGAGACCTGGGCTGTATTGCAGTCCCTTCAGCGATGCCATATTGACTATAGATATATCGAGGTGTTAAAGAGTTTGTACAGCAGCGCCACTATGTCGATCCGGTTGCAGAACGAGAGTACACAACCAATCTAACTACAGCGAGGTGTGAGACAGGGAGACGTTATTTCTCCGAAGCTGTTCACAAATGCGTTGGAGGACGTTTTCAAGCTCTTGGACTGGAACAGGTTCGGCATCAATATCAACGGCGAGTACATCACACATCTTCGTTTTGCCGATGATATAGTCATAATGGCAAAGTCGCTGGAGGAGCTAAATACTATGCTCAGTGACCTCAGGTGGGTCTTAAGATGAATATGGTCAAGACTAAAAATAATGTCAAATGTCCATGTCACACCCGTGCCGGTTATCGCTGGGAACGATGCACTCGAAGTTGTTGACCACTATGTTTACCTTGTACAAGTTGACCAATTGGGTAGGTCCAACTTCGACAAAGAGGTCGCCCGAAGAATCCAACTCGGATGGGCAGCGTTCGGGAAACTTTGTAATATCTTCTCGTCCAATATTACGTAGTGCCTGAACATTGTAATTAGTTATAAGATAAACCATCATAGGTATCTATTGCACACGTAAAATGAATGCCTGTCGTCCAGGTTCGCCGTTAGTAAGATCTTCTAACTTCAAAGTATTAACAATGCCAACATCTCTTTTCTACGTTATATACGGAGATAGGAGGTATTTTTAAAACAAAAAAATCTACCTTGTAAACTTACTACCTTGTAATCTATATTGTAAAACTTACCTTAATCATTAACAATCCAACACAAACTAAACATTATTTTCTATTTTTCACAATATATTTCACGAGATGCACGTTAAAACTTGCACTTGTTGCTGTGATATTAGTAAGCAGCGGCGCGGTTGTGCAAACTGAGCGAAGCTAACACCATCTGTATAGACGGACTAGAACCTCCTAGACATCGCGCGATCAGCCGTCAATACGTTACGCGGTTGTCAACTCAACACACCAGTCAGTCGCGCGAGCGCAGCGGTCGAGTAAACACGTTTCGTTATGCAGATAGGAGATATTTTCAGCAAAAACACGCGCGAAACAGATAGGAGTAATTTCTTCCAGCAGAAAGGAGGTTTTTTCATAAAAATGTTTACAAAATATAAAAGCTGTATTTTAAGAGCTATTTCTATTTGACAAAAAATCGCCTAAAACTTGAACATGTAGATAGGAGATCTTTACAGGATACGTAAAATAAAATTTTACATCTAACTACATTAAAAAGTGAATTTGCCCAAAAATGTAAGATAGGAGGATTTACTTCTTCCCCGTCGATATCACCGAATTACTTTTTGCATACCTATATTTTTTCGCATACTATCATTTCTCATATTTTTTTATCAAGTAGCTGGCAAACGAGCATGCGGGTCACCTGATGGTAAGCGATCACCGCCACCCATGGACACCTACAGCATAATTAGGACTGCGGGTGCGTTGCCGGCCTAAAGGGGATTTTGGAAAGCAGAATATTAACATGGCATAGTATCGATGAGAATAATATTTATATATCCGAATAGTTATTACGCAGAAAGATATATCTTATAGTATTTAGTTTTCATAATGGTAAAAAGCAGAATAAAATTTAACTAAACATGACTTGTAATTAAACTGCGGTAAGAATCTGGCACTTGGCCGGCCACTGCCGCGGCACGCTCGCTTCGCTCGCTCGCTGTTGTGGCCGCAGTTCTAACCTAACCTACTTATGTAGCTGCTGTTCTGTTCCGGCGCTACGTATGCTGCTGTCACTTTGCTGATCTTAAGTTATGGTAGCTGTTCGTTTCTTTAACCTTGTCATTATGCCATGAAGGTCAGCACTATTTGAAATTCAGTGAAAATACTTTTTAATTGTATTATCCAAACTAGTATTTCACTATGCCATTATGCCTTATCACAGAATAAGTGGCCATATAAAACTCTGCGATACTATTGCTCTGCTATTTAATATTCTGCAAAAGTATATTCGGCGATAACAGTGTTCTGCCATTTAATATTCTGAGAAATGACTATTATTCGAACTGATAATTTTATGCAAAGTAATGATTATGCAAAAGTACTATTCGGCTAAAAAAAATTATGTGACACCGGTTATAAGAAGTGTATTTCGGAGAATCGATATTATGCAAGATAAAGGGAACCCAGGATCAAATGTGTTATTATGGTTTTATTAGGTTTTCTATCACATAAACATAAATAAATTAGTTGAAAATTCATTAAATTTAACAAATATTTATTTTATTCCAACTCTAAGTGGTAGGTACCTAGGCAGTATACGGAACGCTTTTAGTAAAAAAAACAGCAGCTTTCGTGCAACGAGGTTCGACTTTTTGGAAATATTTAGTTTTCATGTAATTTATTATCGATATATTTTTAATACTATAAATTTAATTTAAGATTGTAATCAACACATTTGACCCTATATCTCGCTTTTTTTGTGTTGAAGTGAAAGTGATAGATCACAATGAATATTTGGAATTCAGTTAGTAGAGTAGACCCAGCACTGTGCAAATGCGATTTTGCTCACTGATTTTTAGGGTTCCGGAGCCAAAATGGCAAAAACGGAACACTTATAGTTTCGCCATGTCTGCCTGTCTGTCTGTTCGTCCGTCCACGGCTTTGCTCAGAACCTATCAATGCTAGAAGCTGTAATTTTGCACGGATATATATATATATATATATATATATATATATATATATATATATATATATAAAATGGTACAATAAAAAATTAAAATAAATTTTTTTTAGGGTACGTAGGTACTCCCATAGACGTAAAGTGGGGGTGATTTTTTTACTCATCCAACCCTATAGTGTGGGGTATCGTTGGATAGGTCTTTTAAAATCATTAGGGGTTTGCTACGACGATTTTTCGATTCATTAATTTTTTTTGCGAAATATTCAACTTTAATGTGCATATTTTCATTAAAATCGAGCGTCCCCCCCCCCTCTAAAATCCAAACCGTAAAATTCAGGATGGTAGTAAGTATATCAAACTTTCAAGGAAAACTATAACGGCTAAGTTTGCTTTAGAATTATTAGTAGCTTTACTCTTAAATAGCAGCCAAGGTATAAAATATACCTAAACTTGGAAGATTCCGTATAAAATACGAAATCCTTAGAAAAATATCACTTAATATTTTCGTAATGGCTACGGAACCCTATCTTGGGTGCCTGTTTGAAGTGCTGAGGTGAAAATGTTATTTTTTTATGTCTGTTTATGTCAGTGACCAATCTAAAATGAGCCCACCCTGCGTACATTTTGCTTAGCACCAAGGCTCTAACCAACAAATTTGTACAAAGCCCTCAGTGTGCGAATCCGATTCACACTTGGCCAGTTATATATTTTTACAGATTTGCATTCTGACTCATCAGAAAGCAGCTAATTAAGTTTAATAAGTCATGGAGATTATTTACGTGCCTTACTGCTAGTTGTCCGCCCCCGGCCACCTGCTTATTCATTCACGAAGTTTCCGCCTGTTGATTACACCTTGTAGTGTCACAGGACTACCGCGTTAATGTGTTAATTGCTGTCTGTCGCTAACTACTGCTTCTTGCTGTGCGATTCAGTTTAGTAGTTAAGAAGGAGTATTCTGGTGAAAACTGCAATAAAACTTTAAGAACGTCCCAACGGAATGAACTATGAAACGATTTAGAATTAATTGACTATTTATTTCTACTTATTTCTTTCGAATCGGGCAAATTAAATAAGTCGTCGACCGGATTGGCCTAGTGCATGATAAATAGTGACTATGACTATGAAGCTAGGTTCCGAATTCGAATCCCGGTACGGGTAAATGTCTGTGTATTGCCAAGTAATTGTTTATAATAACTCATTAATATGGACCTCCGCAAAGTAACACCTGATTCAATAAATTACTTCTTAAGCATGTTTTCGTTGTCCCTCGCCCGTAGTAATAGCCCATAGGTACATCTACGCTTAGTGTAGGACTAGAACAAATGTTGTAAATTGTCCAAGGTAGGTATTTATCTTTATTCAATTATACTTATATGTGTAAGGATTTGCTTTCATTGATGTGAGTGGAGCTGAGCAGAGATATGCAGAAACACTTTATTTTAAATGAACATTTCGTCCCATTCACTTTGCAATGTGATTCTGTCGTGGATTTAAAGTAATGAGGGCTATCGTTTTTTGTCTTAGATGGCGCCACTGTTGCGGTTTTAAGTGTGGCTTTCAAAGTCTGTTATTACGGGAGTGTAAACGAAGTTTAGATTAAAATCATATTTAATACACCTTAAAACCGTACCATAACAATATCGAGCAACCACAGTGTTGCGTAGTCCCGTTTTGTTCGGAAAAAGGGAGGACAAAAGTTTCCGAGAGACAAAACTGTCTCAAAACACAGACATTCATTGCCCCGTAACGCATAATTGCCATAATTAATTTCAGGTAATGCAAAATATTCACAAAATTATTCTAATTATAAATAAACCCGCGTAGCTCACCCAAAAACAGTGACATTTGACATTTTGGAATCCTCTCACTACACTAGCGCCTCCAGCGGCGAATTCATACGCGATAGCCCTCATTGATGCACGTATCCTTGCTTAGCTCTGCTTGCAAGCAAGATGTCTAAACATCTTCTAAGTCACTACACTCCTGAAAGAGTGGTCTTGGTTATCGGATGAGGATCAGTAGCGCCAATTCCATAATAAATAATACTGAATAATATCAAGATAATAGTATAAATTTTACAGTATTGTCGCACCGATTAGACCTATTAGAATGAGCAAGAAATTTTCCATTGCTAATACTGTGACGAAATTAGGGATCCCCTTTCTGTAATTGAATGGTACAAAAATGACATCTTGTATACTATAGTTATTTAATAATAAATAATAATGTTTATTTGTCAAAACCTAAACAAGATCGCGGCAAAATTTTCTTCCGCTTTTGGTGGCTAATACCCACGCTACGCCACCGCCGAGCCACAATTGTTAATGGCTACAATAGTCAAACTAAGTCAGAATAAGGCTGTCATTTCGTGGAAATACTTGGAAGGTATACATAGAAATCTTGCGTGCACGTTGCCTAGGCTAGAATATAAGGACGGCGTTAGCGAGCACTGCGCACTGGCGCTTTGGCAGCGGAGAGCCATGTTCCGAGATACGCTGCCAGTGCTCAGCGCGCTGGTAGCTTTCGCTTATGGTGGCAAGGATACACCAGTAAGTATAACTACGATACTGGCTAATTTTATTAGGTTTGATTCTGTATGCAGCTCACGCCATTAAAGTATTTTTGGACAAAATTTTTTTTTTACATGAAACTAAACTCTATTTAAGACGCAAGTTATCCGGAGCACTATCATTTAATATAAATTTTAATTTCATGTGGTCGAAATATTTTTCCGCCTGATAGCGGTAGGGCATAAGCTAGATTAGTAAAACTCTAATGACAGTGTATATTTAATATTCCGTTATTCTGAAATTAAATACAATATTTATCTATCTATCTTTAAACGAGCAATTCCTGTATATTTATTTATTTGTTTCGGGGATCTCGGAAACGCCCTAGACGAACAATCTTATCTAGTTTGATTTGGGAACTATATTTTCTGTCACTTAAATTTAGATTTGTCACTAAACTGCGATACCCTATAATATTTTTCACCTATGATGAGTTCTGTGACGTTTCGAGTTTGAAAGTTTTAGAGATGTGCCATTTATCGAATGAACTATCGATTTTTCTACGAGTTATTAGTGCCTATTTTTAGAGAAGTTGCATTATATTTTAAAAAATAATATTTTTCCAGTTTTCCGCCCACCGGGTCACCGCTTTCTCGTTCTCGCTCAAAATAATCCCTTAAACGAATTACAAACTCCCGACTCTGGGAGTTCAAAACAGTCTTTTTAGACGTTTCGGCATTTTGCTAAAAAATAACAACAAACTTAATGAGAAGCAGTAACAAAAGTCAACAGCAATAATAACAGATACTGACAAGCACTGCAGGGCTACTACGAAACTCGAAACTCGAAGTTCGTGTCGTGCGGTCCCTGTGACACTTACTATTTAATACGAGAGCGAGAGGGACGGTACTCACGGTACGATACGATGTTCGAGTTTCGAGTTTCGTAGTAGCCCTGCTGGACACAAGTGGCACAAGATGGCTGCGGCCGTGTTCCAAATAGCCGCGTTTACAAAATCTTGCAAGTTTTGTTTAAAAATTTAAAATATCTTAGTGTTCATTGTTATTGAATAATGCAACGCGGCATTACCGATAATGTTGTGTCCTGTCACTACTCTGTTCCGTTTCACACATTGCGTCATTTAGAAAAAATAATATTTTTCTATCGTATTCGATGAAGACTATTTAATGGACACTGATATTGCTATATATTTTTGAAATGTTCAGTTTCAAATTTTTATGATTATTTTGCTTCAAACTAGAAATTATTTTTAAAAAATATTTTGCGAACATAGTATGCGTAATTCGGAAAATTTTCAAGTGTCACAGAACTCATCATAGGTGAAAAATGCAATAATTATAATATCTATCCCTAAGAAATATATTAGTCATCATATTAATCAAAACTTGTCTCTAAGTATGAATCATCAGATTAATATAAATATGCAAGTAACTTAAATAATAAGTAGATTGATCACTTTTTTATACTCTGGGTATAAGATCTGTCCTCTAAAAATAAGTCACGGCCAGCAATAATACATTTGTACCTACCTAAAATAATAGATCTGTCACCTAATAAATAGATCAGTTCCTTAATTCGATGTTTCTACATATTCTATTAAGGTAGGTCTGGTTTGGTACGACGACGAGCGAAGCGAGGAGGAGTGTTAGGTAGAACTGCGACCATCAGCGCGCGAGCCGAGCGAGCTCTGGCGAAGTGCCAGAACCGAAAATTTCTTGCTAATAATTGTATGATGACTACGAATGTTTGCAGTAGGTAGATACTTGAGTCTTGGATGTTTGTTTGTATGTATTTAAGTATATATATGTATTGTCTATCCGATGTTTAGCACCCATAGAACAAGCTTTGCTTAGTTTGAGGCGGCTGGTCAAAAATGGTGTAATTTGTGAGAACATATTATTATTATTATTATTTCATTTATTGTAATACATAATATGTCATATCGTCAAGTTCAATTATTTGATGATCAATATTTTTTTCCAGTGATTATAATTAATTTTTAGGTAGCCATTTCTATATTGTTTGGTGATTCAGTTTTAGTGACATATTTATTATTTTGGAAACCAATATAATTATTTGATGATCAATATTATTTCCAAGTATTTTTTAATTAATATTTAGGTAACCGTTTTAATATTATTTGGTGATTCGATTTAGGTGACAGATCTTCTTTTAGATATGTACCTACAGTCGGTGCCCTAACATAAGTATCCACTGTTCTATACAACTAGTATGAAAAAGTAACCGTATAGGTAAGTCAGGGAACCGACCGTACGTGATATATAAAAATTAAATAAAAAAATGCGATAAAATAATCTAAATCATTCTTATTCTATAAAGACTCCCATCGGGGGGCCCTTGCCGAGTACAACATCAGACTTCTACTAAATTTCGTAACGTACGTTATAATCGCGCGTGCCCTTCCGTCCCTGTATTCTCAAAACAAGTCGACACATCGCATTAGTGAAGTCGCGTCGCATTTTTCGTGTTAGTTTATGAGTTGCACGTTGCGAGGTAAGGGTTGACGGATGAGGCTGAGGCGGCTCGGGGCTCTCGCGACACTATTGCTCAACGTCGCTGTCTACGAATACGTAATGCAGCGGCGAGACGAGCTCCAATGTCACACGTCACGCTGCCTCTTAATACTTGTCAACCGCTATTAGTTTGAACTAAAAATTTTATTGACTTTTGAAGTGATTGTGTATAAGAAGCTAATAAGGCACCTTCATCGCAAAATTGATTGATTCGTAGACACTTAAGAGTATGTTACGGTTGGTACCATGCGTACCTATTGATATACTAGTTAAGTAAAAGGAAATTTAGTTCTAAAAAGCTACTCTATCATTCCCAAAAATATTAAGTGTAAATCAGAAAGTATTAGTTATAATGTTAAGAACTAAAAAGTAAATATTAAGAAACGTACGAGAAGTGGAATGCAGTTAGGATCTCAGACAACAAGCGCACGTTGCGGCAATGGAGATGAATTCCAACCATTTTAAATATTTAACATTATGATACAACTTGATGCGCATTGGGTTAGTCCCCGTGGAATCACAACTTAATAATTTTCTCTGAGGATGTTATGTCATTTTTGTTAAGCGACTTTTTGCTCTGACGTTATTCACAAAGCCAATATATGTAGATACGGAGCACGTACCAAGTGAATAATAAAGAATAGGCACTACACGACTTGTCAATTTTTTATCACTCTTATATGCCGAGTACGTGTTGATGTCGCAGATTGTCAGAGTAGCACCTGCTATGAATAACTTGTAAGACTGACTGTAATGTTTTTTGAGAATGCATTTTGTTTAGGTACTTCTATCTTATGATGTTCGAGAAAACTAACTTTTCATAGTGATAAGTATTAAAAAAAACTTGCTAGAAAAACGACAAAAAAGTCATTACAAATGAAAAAACTATTTCAGGTGTTCAGTGATGAAATCAAAGAAATAATACAACACGTTCACAACGAGTGCGTCAGTAAGACCGGGGCCACCGAGGGTGAGTTCGCAAAAGAAAATTGTATTTCCGCTTACCTTTGTTCTACGCTCGCATGCGGATGACGTGGAACATTCAACCCGCTAAACCTAACACCATAGCTCTGCGAAGCTTTAGAAGCGTTTCAGTGCAATCTAGATGCCTACTTTCGCTCTAAGTTACTAGTAAGACTAAAAGCAATGAACCAAACACTCTTTCGCTACCAATCTTGAGCTGCCAATTGGTAGCAGAGGAGCGAGATAAGTGGTTGGTATCGACCTTTTACAAGTAAGCAGGTAAGACCTGAATCAATCAGGTATCTAAATGAAAAATATTTTACATACGTTTGCATTAATGTAGCATGGTAAACGAGTGACTTTCAGTTTGTCTATTTCGTACTTAAACTCGAGAAACCAATTTAAATTGACCACAACATTGAAAAAAATTTAAGTTCAATTATTGAGTTTGTTTGGAACATCATAATAATAATAATAATAAATTATAAAAGCTTTTTAATTTATCAATATAGGTACGAAATTATTCCACGCTATACATGTAAGTAAATAATATGATACTCAGGGAGTAAGCTGGTTTTTTAGTTGCAGTTAAATTTAATTATGATTAAGTAGAGTGTATATGTCATTGTGGCATATACAATAGTTAGTATACTCGTAATATGCGGCGTCTTATAAACTTGGATTAAGAGCAGCCGCGTCACCTCTACCGCCTTTCAACGTTCATTTGTTTAGAAAAACATGTCTCGTGTTTGAGTACATTAAAGAGTCTTTATTCTTACTTGCCCCCAGAGGATATAGCGAATTGCGAAAACGGCATATTTAAGGAGGACCCGAAATTGAAGTGCTATATGTTTTGCCTGATGGAGGAGGCGAGTCTTGTGAGTGATTTGTTGGTTTCTTCTCCTTAGTTAAGGCAAAATTTTATAAGAGGTGCCTATATCATTTAAATTTTAATACTTGGGTTTTTTGTCAGGTTGATGAAAACGATAATGTCGACTACGATATGATGGTCAGTTTAATTCCGGAGCAGTATTTCGACAGAGTCACAAAAATTATTTTGGGATGCAAACATTTAGGTTAGTAGATTATGAGGCCAGTTAGTTAAGTCCATTATCTTTAGGTACTCTTTATTTACTATGGATATTTTGTATTTTCTTAATATTCCCCAATTAATTACTTTAATTTTTTCGGAATTTATTTACTTAAATGACATAACCTTATTTATTGTCTCTCTTGTCATGCATGGCCCTCTATTTTTGACTTTGTCAAATGAGCAGACATGTTTTTACGTAAAACAGAAATCTTGACAGAGTTCAAATGTGAATGAAGTTGTAATTGATGAACAGATAAACTTCGTACGTGACCACTACACATAATTGGGAGGTTAATTTTTTAAATAATGGAAAAAAATTGAAGTTACCGGTGATCATACATAGGATTAAACATCCAGAATGAACGGCCTTTTTGATATCATTCATTTAGTATTATACCAGAATCATAAAAAACCTCGCCATATTGCGGAAAACCAAAATAGCTAATTTCTTGCACTGGTGCATTAAATTCAAATGTCATCTGTCTATTGCTGTCAAAGCTTACCGTTGTTTGCGCATGGTATTTTAAAGTGTTATTTTGTATTTTGACGCTTTAAAATGCCAAAGGTTATCCATAGCCTTGGAAGGAAAATAATTCACAACGTATAAAAGTATTTTTCATGGAAAAAGTCCGAGGGATTAGAAAATATTTCTTAAAATAAAATCACCGACACCGTTGTCAATATGACTGGGTAGGTATCGTACCTAAGTGTAAAGAATGTTGCAATATAAAATGTACCCATAAAGGGATTATTTTAAGGAAGACATGAACCCAAATATATTAATTATTATCTATTTTTCAGATACACCCGACAAAGATAAATGCCAAAGGGCATTCGATGTTCACAAATGCTCGTACGAGAAGGATCCACATGTAAGATTTTATTTAATAAGCTAACGCATGATGGTCTTTAGAGTAGGTATTGTCATTCATTAATCGTCATTTATCTACCTTGCAAGTTATATTGAGCTAGTAGATTAGAGCTTTTTAAAAGTAATGACGAAATATATATAGATGGTTAATTAATGAAATGAACTAAATGCACTATTTATTTATTTATTTTAAATGCACTAATGGCGTTTTTTTGCATTCATTTTCAGTTCTACTTCTTATTCTAGGCCTACTTGTGTGCTGACGAAATTGAGAAGACTATTTATATATTACATAATATACTAAGTTTTAAAAATGAAACCCCCCGGTTACTTATTACCTATATGGTGTCGGGTTAGAATTACACCTCTCCATTTCTTCCGTGGATGTCGTAAGAGGCGACTGAGGATATAGGTTAAGGTATACCGTAGGCGACAGGCTAGTAACCTGTCACTATTGTACCGTTTTTGTCAAACTTAAATCTAAAATTGCTAACGCTTCGTGTGCTCTGCCTACCCCATTTGGGAATACAGGCGTGATGTTTGTATGTGTTGTGTAAAAATTAAAATACTTAATCCTAGTTCCTTCGTTTAAACTACCCAGCCTTAATTGTAAGTTAACCCTTCTTATTGCCCCAAAGTAAAAAATAAATTGGCATCGCAATAAGTTATACTTTACCCAGGGCAATGTTATTATACTTTTACCGCCAAATATAATTACAAGTCATATTGCTACTGTCTAGAGAGCAAAAAATACTTGTAAATAAAGACGTAATTTGGCGTTAGCCGCGGGCTCTTGGCCGCCTATTTTTCATGAAATCTCGCTCAAGTTTATAGAGATCTTGAAAGAAGTATAATGCTGAGGAATTAATTTGCTTTACGAGATTTTTTATACAAGGAAAATAAATGAGTTCGAATCTCGTAAAAAAAGTATAATTGCGATCTTTAGTAAAATTAAATCCGCGGGAGCTCGGGATCCGAGCGAGGGCAATTTTAAAATTCGACTTTTACAAAGGAGGCATTGAACGTATTTTTCTTTTTCTTTATGAAATCAAATAATAAGCAGGATTTCATGATTCACAATAAGAACCAACTAAGTACCTAATAATAACCCAGATATTAATTTTTAATGTAACAAAGAAATACCAAAACGTTTTTCTTAAAGTATTACTTTTATTTTTTACTGGACTGTATCACTGTTAAGGACCTTTTTTATCAGGCATCAATAACGTTTTTTTTTACAGGTAAGTAGGTACCTAGCCAGTAAAAACTGTGTCAATAACTGCAACAGTCATTTATAGGTACCTAAGTCCAATAAAAATAGTTATCTGCCCCAGAAAAATAAATATGCAAACGTCCGACGTGACTTCCCCCAAAATAAACCAGTTTATTATCACGACCATAACAATCACTGATTTAGGAAAAAATAAATTTTTAAAGCCCCAATTACAATAAAAGAGCACATTATTTAACAGCAAAACGACATTCAAAAGACGGAAAACCGAGGGTCGGAACATCTGCACATAAAGAGGCAATTTGGAGATTGCCGGGGGCGCAACCGCCACGGTGAATTGTACTCGAACGTATTCAAAATTAAAAAAATGAAGAAAATATTGCGAGAAATTCATTGCGGTAAAATAAACAAGAGTGGCTTGTTACGTTCTGTGGACATTGCAGTATGGCCGTTCATAGTGGAGTCGGTCGTAGTTGCCGCTGGCCTGTAATGCAAACAGCACGCCTGGCGTCGTCGCTTTTCGCCGCCCTCGCTCATGACACCTTTCTTATGAACTGGAATATACAACGACCAGCTTCAGTAGCACATGAGCGGTAAAAAATGATGACTCGGTGGCTGTTTTGCTTTTGCACATGAAATAGCATGCTGCTAAGTTTTTTTTACTAGTGGCTCTGTGAGACCTCTTGAGTTTATCGTACCTAAGTCTTATGCTTATTCACTCCTCATGGTTCAGCCATTTTGAACACGTCCCAAAACCCGAATCGACATAAAATTCCACATAATTACGGATTTGCTCACTAAATTTCATGAGAGCTCAGTTGAGAAATGTGTCCTGTAGATGAGTACAGCTGAACGTGGACTCATGCCCAAGTTGAAACGAGATGCTTCACTTGCGCCTCGCCTTTCTGCCTGTTCAGTATTAAAATATAGCGAAAGAATTTATCGATCTTTCTAAAATATTATCCCCCTATATAATCTCACAAATCCCACGATTATTATAATATTATGTACATTGTACGAGTACCTAATCTACAAATTACCGTACGGTGTCTTAAGCCTAGGTTAGGCCTGCAATAAAAATCCGGCATGATGCATTGTAAACGTTTGGTACTCGTAGTGTGTAGTGCCATCGTATTTTGTGGGAAAAGCTAACTAAGAATGCAAACTTAATTGAAAAAGACTACTTAACTTACCCGATAAAATACGATGGAAAAACATTCACTAGATCTGTATATTGCGAAACCGTAAAGTAAAGGAGTAAAGTGTGTAATGGAGCGCCGCTTAAAATTAAAATGCCACTTGCACACATTTGCAGGTCTAAACTGGGCTAAATATGAGGGCAAAACAACTTGAGTAAATAATGAAATTGGCCTCATCTACCTGCCAGAGTTTGGTCTGGTATATGGCACTGAGACTGGATATCGCAATTTGGCGGCGGTAATAACGCGTCGGGCACGGGACGTGCGCCGGATCGCGCCGTGCCGCGCCACGTCTTTGCCAGATAATTGAATAAGGACGATCACGCACTGATAAGGGTTATAATATTTCTAGCTATTCCCCGTTACTTGGACTCCGTAAGTTTTGCACTTTTCCGGGAAGAAAAGAAGCATAGTAGTAGTAGTAGTATTAGATTTAGGATTAGATCTATATGTTAGTGAAAGGTTTTTTTAAATTGATTCAGTACGAGTAATCCAGTTTTAATACCCAATATATGAAAATAAATAAACGCATAAAGTTTACTTCTTTACTGTGAATAAATAACAAGTCTTATTATTAATTATCCATAGATTTATTATTTAGGTTGGTATTCGTAGCTTTGTTTTATCAAAATTATAAGACAGTAGGAAATTTTGTTTGGCGCAATAAAAAAAATGCAATGATTGTCCAATATGAGTATTAGTATCAAAGAACAAATAAAATATAGAAGTCATTATTTTGTATCTAAACGACTAAAATAAGTAGGTAAGTTTTTTTTGACACAAATTGAATTTTTCTCCAATGCAGAAAAGTTGAAATTTCAAGAAATAAAATATGAATAAGACAAGGTCAGAGTAATAATTACGTAAACAAAATATTGTAAGTTAGGCTTTGACGTCCACTAGCCTGTAACAGTTTTCTTTTCGATATGTGAAGCACAATTTATATGTTAATGAAGTAAGTGGGTGGCCGGTCCGAAGTGGCCCGGCGCCGGACGCTGGAGTTTCCCTCAAATTATTCGCCTGTGCCCCCTAACCGGAATATTAATAGCTTCGAACGGTAACTGCATAGTGATTTGATAATCACAAATAGTGGACAGTCAGTGCGAAACAAACTGAACGGCTTATGACAGTGGGTCGCTGAAATTCAGGAGACGCCGGGAACAATGCGCCCGATATTGCGCTTCCATCAGCTGAAACATTTACGGAGCACAATAGACCGTGCCCATATGTCCTGCTATATCTCATTATGCCTAAACGTATTCATAAGTGTGGTGTATCAACTAATTTGTTAAATATTATGCTGTGTTGTGAGCTCTTTATAATAACTTTTCTCAAAGCACGTGTTTATTTAATGACATAATTCAATTATGCAATTTTGGTTAGGCACAATTAATGTAAAAGGAGGTTTCTTTTGACTATTTTACTCGTATTATGATTAGATTAATTAATCATTTTATTCACTTAGTTTTAAAATATTAAGTACTAGCTGTTTCCCGCGGTTTTGCCCCCGTTGTCATTTTTATAAATTTTCTTCCATAAAAACCTTCTCCTGACAATTACGAACACAACAAAAAAATAATGAGTGAAATCGGTTCAGCCGTTCCCGAGCTTTGCGCTTAGCAACACATTTTTCGATTCATTTTTATTTATATAGATTTTTATTTATATAGAAGATCATAATCTTAAGACAATCCAATTATTAAGTGAAATAGTTAAGTATTAGAGCTTACAAGGCAGGTAAAACAAGTCAATTATCTAAACAAATTGAGTTAGCCGCGTCCCCCGTACAGAAGCGCCCGCCTGCTCTGTATTATTATAATAGGTATAGTTCCCTTCAAAGGAATCGCATAATGCTTTTTAGGGAAGGTGTTTGTTTCAGAGGCGCGCCACAAAATGAATATTGATGTCTTCATGGGGCCGGAGATGATTTGCTGAAAAATTAGCTTCTTTTCATCGTTTTATTGCCTCGCTCCGTTCGGCAAGCGTCGGTGATGAAGACTAATTTAACCGTTAATTTTGCTTAGTAACGATGAAACGTGGATTCATTGCAGTTATTAAATTTATGCAGCTATTTTAAATTAAATGTATGATTCCTAACAAAGACTAATAACTGTTTTGTAGAAATAGCTACGTAAATTAATTAGCTAGGTAGCTCTGAATTATACTCAACAACATGTGGCCGACAAGGTTATACTATACTCATACATATGAATTGTCCGCTTGACATATATTGGTTTTAAAATATTTGACTTTTAATGCTTTTGCACCATTCACCATCTATTCTGCGGCCCGTTGCCATTGCTACATCACACTTGTGGCGTATTCCTACAATAACCCTCCTTCGGACAGTCGGGTAAAAAAGATTGACTAGCGCTGCTATAAAGCTCCGTCTTCTTTTATTCAAGGAATCAACTCGTATGTATATTTATTTACAAGTAGTTTACAATTTTGGCAAATAGATGACGCGTTCAGCATTTTAACTACCTATCTGAAATAAACAGCATTGTTTCCATAAATTTAGAATAAGGTAGAAAATTACTAATTTTACAAAACCTTTTGCTGACTGTATGCTGGCGGGGACGTTTAGTTTGCTCTGAAGCTGAAGCCATTTACTACTTAGTTAGTACCCAGCCTGTTGGGACATCATAGGCGTACGGCGTCTTGGCTACGCGGTGTGTCAGGAAGACACAATTTATATGCTAATCCGGCGTAAGATACAAGCCACTCAGCTGTCGACACAAGCGTGTTATCCCACCGGCCGTCGACCCCGCTCCTGTTAACACTTCAAAAATAACTTAGTCTTACCTACGCGACAGCATTCACAATACATCCTTCAAAATATACACCAACCAACCTGTTTTACTTCTCGTCATAAATTATAAAATAAACGTCAGAAAAGGACTTATTGGTATTTCGCCACCGCACCAGTAGGTACTACTTACTTCCCCAACCAATTTCTTTTGAAGTGCATACTTTTATTTTTCCCCGTACAAAACGTTAAACAACGCAAGTTATTTTCTTTTGAGCCCATTTCCACGGTTTAAGCCATCATCTGTTTATTTAAACGTAATGATATTTTCCTTATTTCGTCTTCTCGAGAAAAGGTAAGTAATAACTTGGCGCTTGCGGCGTCGTTGAAATTACTTAGGTTTTTAGCTTGGAAGTAGGTCCAGTAAACAGTATCAAACGTACAAATTTACACGCAAAACGCTAAAGGATTTAGGTAAGTAAGTATAGATTCTCCTGATCGCCGGATAACATTGATTGCATCTTTATTTTGTAGTCAACTTACATGAAAGCGTAAAGTAACGAAACTTTAAATTGGAGTAAGTACTGGATGCGGTATCTGACCCGAAGTACGCAAAGCTAATTGTACCTACGTTTTTTCCTTAAATTATGTCTATTTGATACTAATTTGATAGCTGTCCGTGACTGTCTGTGTAGTGAGATTTTTGAAAGTACATACCTGTATATTTAACTTCTGATTGTTTGACAGTTGGTTAAGTTAGACCAAACTTGTACCTACTAGATTGACTTCAAACGCGTTGCAACGCTAGACAGTCAACAAAATGTAGTCTGCACAAAAACTTGCATTTAAAATGGTTATTAACAAAAACATTTTCTTCTCCGCAACCGTCGAGAGTATACCTAATCGTGGCGATGGATTGCTTAGATTTGCGAAATCCATTAATTGTCTATTCAATGACCCATTTGAGAAATATGAAGCTTTAAAGTGCTATTTTTTGTTAGTGTTAAGTGTTGGCCTCAGAGTCAAATGGCTGTTTTTTACGTTTAATTAGTTAATGAATATGGTCGACTGTTGTCTGGTGTCTTAATTGTCGCATGTAAATACGGAACGGAACCCAACGCATTTGACCGTTTTTACAGTAGGTATCCTCTGTGATGCTGACATCTAGTCGCTTGCATATTAATTCACTGATGACATAAACACGAGACTCATCAAAAGAAAATAAGTCATTGTGTTCGCCATATCCACTGTTTGTATAAAGAGGGCGCGCTGCGTGTTATGGGTCGGCGGTGGCAGACGCGCGGTGGCGACCGCTGGCTAAGCCAATTAGTGTCCACTTGGGTAAACACCGGCTCGTTAGCGGACTTGTGTGCTCTGTTCAATTCAATTTGCCAGCTCCACCGCCACTTATTGATAGGACATATTTTTCTTTGTCCGCTCTTATTTACTACGTCGTGCAGAATCAGAGCAACGGTTTAATGCTAACCGGATCGCGGCGTACGGTACTCCGCAACGCTATCCTCTTTTTAATGATGTTGTGTTGTCTTTTCATCAGTACACGTATATCACGCGAGAGATTGCGAAACCTTTTGTAAAATATGGTAATTATATGAATGTGATTCAAGTCGGCGGCTTCAATTATTATAAGGGCTCTCACGGCCCATTTTACTCGGCCCGTAACGGAATGTCGCTGCTAGTAGCGGCAAGGTGAGGTTTCCGTGAACTTTGTCTCTTTGATGATTCGCTCCAGGGTTAATATGAGTTATTGCACGGAAAGTTAATTAGGCTTAAATTTGTTTTGTTATATTTTGATTTAACTTTCTTGTGTCAGGCGTTCGTCGTTGATGAGATTGTATCTGCTAAACAGGGTAGCGTCGGCTTAAATGAATTATTTTTGTTTTAGGGGCTGTTCTGTTTTACCATCTATTGATTAGTGTTAACTGACTGTTAAATGTGATGCCGCCTATATTTGTTTTGTTCGAATAGACGGAGACGGCATCACATTTTACCGTCAGTTAACACTAATCCATGGATGGTGAAATAGACCCTTAAGACTGACATAAACGTTACGCTACCGAAAAAGTTCATTAGAAGAAGGCCTATTTCACAACTTATAAATACATTTTATGTGACAGATATGTGACACTGTCTCTGTTTGTTTTTCCGAACACACAGAGCTGGCATCACTTATCTGTCACATAAAATTTATCAATGAGTGGTGACAGATTGATCATGGCTGGTAATGTGGCGAAATCTCTTTGAGCGAGCCACTGGAGTTGCTAGATTATTTTTGTAACTTTTTCCAGTTTAGTTACTATAGGCCGTGTGGAAGGTTTTTTTGAAACAGTCACTTACTTATCATCGTACCTACTTGTACAATAGAGAACATCGGTTTGTGGAGAGGTTGTCACGGGGCTCGCGGTAGGTAATCTCGTCCGTGACTTGCAAGTGGAATAGCCGGTTTTATTACCGGGCCGGCGGCGGGCGGCGAGCCGTGTCGCTAGTCGTTAGTGTACCGCATTGTGCCGGTTATTGGCGCGCCGGCGACCGAACGACCCGATATGACGATACGAGAATATCTTGAATTTCTAATGCAAAGTCGCTGTTAGGAATATTATTAGGAACCTATTTGATTTTATATTTTGAAAAGACCTGATATATTTTTTTAGTCATGTGTACCTACTTCGCTTAAACTCTATTGAATACTATAGAAATCATATAGTGCAAATAGGAATATTTAGGTAGGCACTTACAACATTTTGGAAATTTGATTGACATAATAATATACTGTTTGAGACAAAAACCATTAAAAAAATGTTTTTTTCATTTCCATAATTTATTTAAATTGTGTTCAATATTTGTAGAATAGCAGGTAGAATAGAATAGAATTAGTCCTCGTGACTACGGCCGGTGCATTGTGGCTGGAACGTCGAGATATTTTTTAGCAATAAAGACCCAGGTCTTTAATAAGTATGATAAAAATAACGAAGGTTTAAAGCAATACATTTGTAGAATACAGCAAAACTGTGTTAAAATGAAATAGTATCATACCAAAACACGCTTAGAAGCGCACAGCCAAGCTTATATTCGTTGAGCAAGAAATTATATGCAAAAGCACGGAGCAAGTCACGCTCTGACGTAAAGGTTGATCGAGGCATAATTAATATTGAAGCTTTTTTAGCCACCGCAGTTAATTTCTTACAGAAAAATTAAACTTTAAGTAAGTAGAGAGAGCTTATGAAAAGCAATCTCGTCGGGGTAGGTAATAACTTGTAAAATTATAAAACTTGGACTAAGGGACTATAAGATTGCAACATGTTTAAATTTTGTACAAGATGTAGGGCATAATGGCATTTCATCGTATTTTTAACCGACTTCAATCAAAGGAGGAGGTTATCAATTCGGTTGAAGATATTTTTTTATGTTTGTTACCTCAGAACTCCGTCATTTGTGAACCGATTTGTTTTTTTTTTCATTCGTGTAAGGATACTTCCAATTAGGTCCCATAAGCATCAAATCAGGATCTGATTATTGGATCCCAAGGAAATCGAGGGAACTCTTCAAATATTGTAGGGACGCCTGTGATAATTTGGATATATTTAGTACTTAGTAACTCGTGCAATTGCCCTTAAAAATCATCATTATGATAAAGACTACAGTTGATCACCGGAGCTACTATTCAGTAACAAGTATTTCACGGGTTGAATTTCAATTACTTTAACACAGTTACTAAGCAATTTATGCTCGTCGTAATGCATATGGTGAAATGGAATGAGTGGTGAAGCTCCAGAACTCCTCAATAAAAAACGTCTCTGCATCAGAAAGAGCAATCTTTCGTAAAAGGTATTACTTGCACTAAAAAGCGTGAAAAAAATGTATAATCAAACATTTTAATGACTACGAAAAACCATGAAAATAATTTTCTAGCACTTCTAAGTCGGTATCTCAGCATGAGCCAGCAGGAGTGATTGAAGCTCAATATATCTAGGTATATAGTAACTATGTAGGTGAAGTAGACGACTATAGGTCCACTCCTGCTGGTTGGTGCTGAGGCATCGACTTCAAAGTGGTAGAAAATTATTTTCATGTTTTTTTTGTCTCGAAAAAGCTCTCTCAATTAGCTTCAGTGCCCATCGTACAGCCGTTTTGACATTTGACACTAAATACAGGTAGATTCATTCACGATGACGCGTGCCGTGGTTCTTATTACAATGCCATTAATGGCTAATTTTAACAAAATCACGCGTCTTCGTGGGTGGCATTAGGTATAATAAAGTTCCATAGCAATGGATATGAAATTGCAATGAGGGCTATCGGCGTATGAATTCGCCGCTGGAGGCGCTAGTGTAGTGAGAGGATTCCAAAATGTCAAATGTCACTGTTTTTGGGTGAGCTACGCGGGTTTATTTATAATTAGAGAATATTTTTGTGGATATTTTGCAATACCTGAAATTAATTATGGCAAATATGCGTTACGGGGCAATGAATGTCTGTGACTTGAGACAGTTTTATCTTTCGGAAAACTTTTTCCTCTTTTTTTTTCGAACAAAACGGGATTACGCAACACTGTGGCATGATCAATATTTTTACTTTATGGTACGGTTTTAAGGTATTAAATATGATTAAATGTAAATTTTGTTTTCATGCCCGTAATATCAAACTAACCACAATACTTCAGGCATGACCTTTGACTACAGTGGCGCCAATTGGTGAGCGCGAAAACGGTAGCCCTCATTGATTGATACTTCGGGTGCCATCGTCTTCCGATTGAGATCAGACTTTTCCGATGGACATACATTATACACTGATCTGTATCTTGTTTGTAACAACGTTCTTAATTTCGGACAACAGATTGCGCAATTTTTATCATACCTATCAGAATTAATAAAAAATGTACATAAAGGGATTAATTTGGATCGGCTTCTATGGCGCTTTGTGCTATCCAAAGCCGTTTTAAAAACATGGCGCACCCGTAATGATGGCTTGATGAGAGTCAGCGCTGCAGCCTCCCGCCGCTGTACGTGATGCGGAACGGAATGAATTACTGAAAAGTCTGATCTAATTTCTAATGCAGTGTAGCTTAAATCGCCTTCTTATACGGAGTGTTACAAACTTGAAAGTTAAAAAGGAGTACGAAAAGACACATTACTTGCAGGTTGTTACCTTGATTTCCTTGACTTATAATTGTAAATTACGGTCCGTTCCTTTGATGACGCAGCTACGTGTTGTCCTCAAGCTGTTGGTAATAAAAAGCTCACGAAAACCTTTATACATAGCTAGCTAAAACTTAGCTCAACTTAATAGCATTAGCGGACCAACTAAACTTACACTTGGAACCGTATTTCCAAGACTAAATGCTAACATGTTTGGAAGTGAAAATTAGAGGGTAAACTGAAGAGATACTTATCTAGTAGTTGAGTCGTAGGCAGTAGTCGTGTGAGTTGTGTTGAGAATATCCTAACAAGTAAACTGTCCCGGACCCGCGGCGAATAACAATGCAGCGGCGCGACGACGCGCGCGGCACGCCTTGCGACGCGACACGACGCGACGTACAGAACTTCCTGTGTCTTCAAACAAGCATTTATGATAGTTCTTTTCTTTGTTTTTTTTTGTATATTGAGGACTCATATGTCTGCATATTATTTAGTCATTTAGAACGTGTAACTCTCATTTCCGATAATTTTTGATTAAACGTTGCTTCTACTTTTTTTGCTATACAATACATATTTATACTCGTACATATGGTTTAGTTTTATGCTGTTTAAAATAAATTGAGGGTATCTAATTTTTTACAACTAAGAAACTATTAGCTGTAGATACGTCGTAGTTACTATAGTTACCTACTTAAACACTTATACACGTATTAGCATACTTTTCTTGTAAAATTTCACACATACAACAGAAGGTACAAGTTGAGCGGAGTTTTTCGAAACTTTTCTTCTTTACTTATTTGAGGACGGTCGAAGCGAGCGTCGAACTCCCTAACTCGTGTTATTGAATTTAATGTACCCCTGCTCGTACCTAGTTCCACTCAATGTCGATAAAATCACTTCGATCAGTTAGACGTTACAGAACGAGTTGCGTTTCCGCCTATATAATCCGCATTAGATGCTAATTCGACTTGCTAATATTTGTTCCTCCAATCACCGACGTTTGGTTACAAGTAACGCGTCAACTCGTTAAACTATTTGTACAGGAAAATGGTGTTTCATTTCTCTTTGGACAGAAAACGTTCGGGAACGTGTAAATAAGCAAGCGACGTGTAAATTTTTGTTGGGTCTGCCGCAAAGGTTCCGTGGGCTAACATTTACATTTGGCGTCTCCGCGGCTGTTTGCGCGCGGCTTTAATCACGGCGAACAGGTGCGAAGCGACGCCGCCAATCTTTATAATGGAATTTCTTATCAAATAACATTTTCTCATCTTTAAGGCCTCGTGACTGCGTCCACGTTTATAGTGCTTTTAGTATTTTTGTATTTATTGATATCGATCCAGTTTTAAACACAACCTTTATACCACGCAGGTAAGTACTTGGCAACACAATAACCACCTCCTCCTCATCCTCCTGAAAGTCAGGATACGTAGGTTATTGTGACGTGACTTTAATGTCTATCAGCAACATTAAAAAAAAACGCGTTTTTAGAAATACTTATCTGTATAATATAAACTTTACAGATGAGTATTTTTTAAATTCAGGAGACAAGTTTGTAGCGACAACATACGTCCTTATATTGACACGAAAAACTTACCCCAAGAGATAGTGCCGTGACAACGTAAATATTTCCACGTATTCAATTAGGGCGACAATATTTCGCAGTATCGGCCCTTTAGATTTGCATGTCGTATACGACCGAAACCATATTCATCCAAGCAAATTGAATAACCATGAGCTTTTATGTGAGACGCTAGCGAAACGGCGAATGAGGGATCTTCGGCGAAATCATTTAAATTTTCCGCGGATGGCGTTTGTTTCGTATCAATATCCGGATTAGGTCGAATCAAATTTGGTTTGTAGGATCAGGATTTATGCAGCGGTCTCAATTTCCTTCGACGACAGCGGAACATCCGGCGCGCGTCGAGCGCCCCCTGCTGGTGCCGGCCGGAGCGGAAAATGGAGCGCTACCATTTGCATAGCAACACTCGAGCCGAGCGGACCGCAAGTTGTTGTCGCACCGTGCACCGGCGACTCGATCGATAGAAGTTATCTATCGTCCGCACTGCTGGTATATTAACGCATATTCATTGTCTATTGTTGGATGCAGTGGGCTTAACTAGTTTTAATTTGGATAATTCTATTATCCGAGTAAAAGTGAGTCGTTCAATTAAAGAAACAAATTTTAGTCCAAGGTCAAACGTCCAAGGATCTGTCGTCCTTATATTCGTGATGGTAGAACGTGAAGTACGTCTTTGTATAGCACTTATTGAACATTCGTTCTAATTTCAAATTAGAGGACAGTAATGGAATTTCAAACAACTTTGCCTGGCCATGGCCATTATATTGGACTAGATTATTTAATTAGATTAAATCAGGTAGGTATTCAATATAATAAACAAGGATTGACAATTATTGTTAATAATTTATTAAAATATGAAATTACTAAGGTATCGTCATTTTTTAATAAACAAAACCACCTCATGATTTGGTGGCAAAAACACTAACCCTAATAGCTTAAGAAAATAGATGAAAAAGAGTATTTTGGCGGGAATATAAAAAAAACAAATATTTATATGGTTTATACCTAAACTGAAAGGAGTGGTTTTTAATTCAAATAAGTGTTCTTGTTTCTGTTATGAGTTCATCATTAAGTGACATGGTATTATTTCCTTGCATTTAATTGAAAAAAACCCTATACAAGCCTCGACCGCGATCAGGGATTGTCGGCCTCTTATCTCTAGAGATCTCTAGGCAATCCCCTATTTCGCGGCCTCTGCAGTAATGTACTATTATTGCTCTAACATCAATGCTATTATTGGTCCAAAATGTGGATCAAGTTGTCTGAATCAATATAAGTTATTATTATTGTATTATAACTAACTTGCAAAAAAATAAACGACTACCAACTTAACAGATAAAACATCAGAAAATGCACAATACAGAAAACGGTAACTAACAATTAAATAACACGAGAAAAATACATGTAATAGTAGCGGATTTCAAAATTACTTGTATTAATTTACATTCAAGTCGTGAACCTACTAGCCTACTGTCATATCAATAGTCCACTGTCTAATTATTACTTACAAAGAAATGGTTGCGCCTTAATAACCCTCCTTTTGGACAGTCGGGTAAAAATAATACGCATATTTTAACTTACTTATGAGTATTTGTGTAATAATTAGCATAAGGTAGACTTTGCCGCAGCCACCACCTCTGTATTGTTAACTATGAAATAACACTGATTTGTCATCTAAATTAACATTCATAGAATGTTATAAGTATTAGAAATATATATTTCCAACATTAGAAATAAGCGAATAAGACAGCTTCATAACGAGATTTAGTGGCGTTAGTCAGCAGTATTAAATGAATACACGAGCGAAATACGTGAACGCGGCGTTATAGGCATGCCAAAACAAAGGTGACACAAGAATATTTGCGAAGTATGCCATTAATATTTTATGTATAAACTTAACAGCTTGTTTGATGAAGACTTAAATGAAAGGTTTAAACTGCTTCGCAGATATATTACGTTGCTAATTTTAATTGGTGTTAAGGTAATTAGATTTAATTAACCGGTTTTTTAGCGTACGTTTGTGGTTTAGTTTAGTCTAGTTTTGAATGCTATAACTAGTTTTTTTTACTTGTAAAACATGTGTGACAGATGACCGCGGAGGACGGACGGACCGTGGATTCGTGAGTGACAGTAATAGAGTTTCCTTTTGGACACATCGGATACGGAACCCTAAAAATGTATTTGAGGTACTCATAAAAAGCCTTTTCATTTGATTGATGTCTCACGATACATGAAGTTGCGCAAGTTTTTTTTATTTTTCTAATTTACCCCCGTCATGTTTCAAATTCTTTTATTTACGTTACACTCGTGTCGTTCGGTCACCGACTTGCATATGCGTATCAATTTTTAACCGACTTCAAAAAAGGAGGAGGCTCTATGTTCCAATGTTTGTATTTTTTTATGTATGTTGATTTTCAAAATTATTTTTTTATTTTAAAGAGTACTCTTCTGAGGTAGTCCCATTGTCACCAAGTCAAGATCTGATGATGGGATCCTAGGGAAATCGAGGGCAAACCTCAAATTTTATAGGCACACCTGTGGCGATTTTGGCATTTTTAGCATTAAGTTAAGTATTACATTGAGAAGTATCATTTGGTAAACTGAACCTGATAAAGAAGACCGTAGATGACCAATGGAACTCGTCAAAGCTAAGTAATGCTCGCTCGTCTATAAACGATCATGAATTATATACCTAGATAAGCGACTAGGAAGAAGCTTTAAGTTAATGATTCTTTAGAACTGATCTGATGCTGAAGCCAGAAGGTAGGCAACGGAACTCTGTTATAAAACAACGTAGCTCAGCTGTGTTTAGGCTTAATGGAATAGTTGAGAGATGCACTTTGGCTAAGAATCACTAAAAAGTGAGAAATAATGAAATTTTTAACAAAAAAGTAAAACCGACTCCAAAAAAATAACAAGGTTTTGTAATCGGTACAAAATTGAGTTATTTTTTAGGAGTCTAGCTCGAAGTTTGTCAGTACGACCAGCAAGAGGATTCAGTAGTTTTTGAGGTAACTCTGGCTGTGACCGACGAGCTAGTAGGCTAGACTACGGGTCCGGTTACCGTTTTTTTTTTTTATTTGTTTAATTTTTTTTCACAATTTTACAGACAAGCTTTCACGACAGCACGACGTTCCATGAGGTAGCTGTCGCCGGGTCACTACACCGCTTTCTTCAACGCTACATGGAAAGCTCGTATTTTTTTAGCATTTTTTTTTTTGTAAATAGCTGTCGCTTAATCACCTACGCAAGTGCTGGTAAAAGATTTATTTTATACGTACACGAACATGAGCATAAAGTATGCTGTTGCCAACTTCAGTAGTACCTAATTTTAACCTCAATTTTTTTAGTAATTTTTTTTTATTCACCTGGATGGTAAAAGAGCAAGTGGGTTTCCTGATGGTAAGAGATCACCACCGCCCATAGACACCTGCAACACCAGGGGATTGCAGATGTGTTGCCAACCTAGAGGCCTAAGATGGGATACCTCAAGTGCCAGTAATTTCACCGGCTGTCTTACTTTCCACGCCGAAACACAAAAGTGCAAGGACTGCTGCTTCACGGAAGGATTATCGAGCAAGATGGTGGTAGCAATCCGGGTGGTAGCAATGTGATATGACGTTTTAAATTGTCAATTATTCAGAGAGACCCGACATGTGCTGAAACTGTATTCTAAATCTCATTTCTCTATAAAGAGATGGAATGCAAACTTATTTGCTCGTGGTTTTCTTATTTTTATAAGTTTTTGTTATTAAATAAAACCATATTAATGCAACGACCATAATATGTTTATAAGTCATGCTTACAAAAATTCGCAAACATTTTTCGACCACTTCCTGGTATCCGATTGTTCTGTAATTTGGCATACTTATGTAAATCCGGTGACAATAGGATTATCCACTAAGTAGTTAAACTACTCGTATGCTGGTCGGGCCAGGGTCGTCTCGCAGGATGGAACTCTTCAGCGGTTAATACTTATTTAGCATCGACACGACATCGACTTGAAATGTGATTCGGAAATGAAGTTTAGATGACAATGCAAATGTAATCAGAAAAAAAGTCTGTATTAAAAAAAAATAACTGACGTTTATGGTTTTTCATCATTCATTTATTTTCATTAAATTTTTCTAGTTTTGCATCACGTTATGATTTTTTTGGAGAAAAATTGTGTTCCATTCAAATTCCCTATTGGAAACCGTTCATGGTTGATGTTGCAGATACGAGAAGAGTACTACGCACTCTCGTACATAATACGTAAGAGCTGTCTTCGTGTTCAAGTCCGTCAGATTCCGACTCTTTAGCTGCTTTTTAGATTGCTAATAATGTTATCTAGCTACATAGGTATATAGGTTTTATGCTAGTTTTATGCCGTAGTTTTGTTTAGAGATTTGTCTATGCCTGGCATCACGTTCACGTCATAGTTCGTTACAGCGCACAAGGAACAAACATTCGGCGCCGGCGGAGTGCGCCGGGCGCGCGGGGTCGATTTCGGTTCGTTTAAGTTCGACATCCATAACACTTCTGTTTGTGGAGCAAGCCCCCATGCTGTTTACGGAGCACGATGACAGAATTTGCAATGAAAATTTACTGTGTCAACGTGCGTTGCAATCCTGAAACATAGAATAATAATCTGAAACGAAACAATGCGCCGCACATAATGAAATAACGTGTGTATAATCGAATAACAGCGTGTGATTTTTTCCTAAACCGTAAAATATATCAGATTGTTTGTCATCATAAACGTGGCAAGGTAAAGTTGGTCCATAAATAATTTAAATCATAAAATCCGTTATTCCTGGCGGAGTGACGCGAGCGCGTTGTTTGAGCTGCGGTCCTAAGTAAATAGCGAGATTTAATGAGGCCAGAGAACGCTGTTATCGAGCTTGCGCTGCCGCCCGGCCGCCGCGCCGTGCCGGCCGGCCGCTCCACCGGCTCGCTTTCACGGATTAACAATACAAGAGACTCACATGACTTCAATTTTTATGTAACTTTTCTAAATAATTTATTGAATCAGGCGTTACTTTGCGGAGGTCCATATCAATGAACTAAAATAATTTCCTAACAACTGGTAGCATGGTGTATGGTTGTGTTGTGTCACTCTGAAGATGAGCTCTGTTTGAGTTCGAAACGCGTCAGTGTGGTGTGGTGGTGGTGATAGATGGGTTTGTGTGATTTGTGTGTGTTCTTACAGTGTGGAGGTGGAGGAACTGCATGAACACGCATATTTTGCATAAGCTTAGCTATCGTAAGGTCGCGGGTGTGCAAGGAAATTATTTTAGTTCATTTTCTAAATAAGGCTAAATAAAGTTTGAAACTTGTTTTATGAACATACGTGCTAGATTACAAGATACGAACAAATACTAAAAAGAAAGAAACGGTTATTGCAGCTAAGTTAGCCCATTCAAAATGATAACCATTCCCGAAAGAAATATGAGGGCGAGCAAATAATGAGGGAACGCGCGGAAGTGGCCGAACGGCCGCAGAGCAGAGCACGGCCCGCGCGGCAGTCCGCGGGACACACATAGAGAGCACCCCTTCCTTGTCTTAAGACGATGACAAGCGTCAATGACCTTGAACAGCGCCCACTCTTCACACATATTATCGGTTGCTTGTAATTGGAAGAAATGTAGCAATGCCGTGGCTATGCTGCTTGTACAGAAAATCGGAAAACTGATGAATCATAATGAAGAAATCTACACCAATAGGTACCAGAAACATCTATATTTAGCATATGAAGATGATGTTTTTTTTATGAGTTATAGAGGTGTCTATAAGTTACGAGAGTTAATGATTGCTTTAAAGATTTTTGACATAATCACTTTTTTTATCAATCCAATTTCATCATATTGTGAAACGTCTACATAAAACACAAAATAATGAATAATAAAATATGTATACTGTTTTCGCATTGCCAAATCAAGTGGTTTATCCTACTAATATTAATGTGAAAGTTTGTGAAGACGTTTGGATGTTTAGATGTTTGAATGTTTGTTACTCAATCACGTCTAAACCGCTAAAACGATTTAAATGGAATTTCGTATACAGATAGTTTGAGTCCCCGGGAAGGACATAGGATAGTTTTTATCCCGGAAAATTGCATAGTTCCCGCGGCATAGCGATAAACGAATACTACGCGAACGGAGTCGCGGGCAACGGCTAGTGTTAAAATACTGCTAGTACGTAAAGCAAATTTAAGTGTGGTACGTGTTCAACTTTTACTTGCTGTAACTTTACTCGCATAAACAAAACAATTAAGAGCTGCACATTACCTACATTAATTGATTAACTAATTAATTAAGAGCAATTAAGAATGTGTAGATCTATATAAAATTATGTAAGAAAATTTATTTTTATGACTTTTATATTTAAAAGTAAAGAGCAACTGGGAAATATAAAATCAAAGGCCATATTAATGTATCGACTCAGAATCGTCCGAACGTCTTGAAAGTGTAAACCCCTCCGGTATTACCAGCTCGGCAAAGTTCCCCCGGCAACCCGCTTTCATTAAAATCTTTCGTTTCCGTATTATATGAACGTAGACTCTGAATACTAATGCATGTCGGATTGCACAAGTTTATATTAATTTACTTGAGGAGTTTGCGATTGCTCTCTCTGATTTATTAGTATTCATTACGAACGATACTCGGTTGTTATTGTAAAGCTTGCCCTGGTCGAGTCGAGTCCTGGGGGATCTTATTTACCATACAGATAGAAAAATGCTCCAACGATACTATGCCGTCCTCGACTTGTGTTGAATCAGTCGGCATATTTAGCTGTTGACCTTGATCACTAAATTT
The DNA here is from genome assembly GCF_025370935.1 of Choristoneura fumiferana. NCBI lineage: Eukaryota > Metazoa > Arthropoda > Insecta > Lepidoptera > Tortricidae > Choristoneura > Choristoneura fumiferana. The sequence goes on from NC_133489.1 coordinate 11,661,194, forward strand.
TAATAGCTATTTGCTCAAGTATAATATATTTTGCTTATTTTTATTATGTACACCTGTTACAGGTTGTTTTAATTGAAATATGAGAAAATAACGTTAAGTGTCTGGTACCTTAATAAGCTCAAAATTTTAATAAATGAACTGCGCACCGACATAAACCTTGACAGCAGAATAATTAGGAACATCCACGGGAGCGCGATTTGAATTTTTGATTAGGTATAAGCATTGAAAAGTTGTTCATTTTTGCGGCGGTTTCGCGAACATCAGCCGCGAGGGTGGCGGCGGCGAAGGCGCGGGCCGCCCACGTGGTCCCTCGCAACATTATCAAAACAGTTCCAGGGCACAGAAGTGCCTCCGCCAAGTCTAGCGCTAGGTAAACTGCCGTATCATCTATTTCTGGAAGCATTTTGGTGTTCTTTAACGACTCTGTTTAGAAATACTAGAAATTTAGGAACTCTACAATTTAAATTTACTTTTAATATGATTTATTTAATCGGTTTTCGATGCAGTGTTAGTAAAATTCGGCACTGATTAACTGATAGATGAAATAAAATTATTATAGGGCTGACATTTGGCACAAAGTTAGGCTTGAAATCCACATAATAGTAAACGGAATCTCAAACACTTTCTCTCTTTTCGAAGATATGGAATACGGTATGTAAAAGCCAAGAGCTAAGCTAGAAATTATTTGAAATAGGTAATCAAATGGTAAAACTTATTTTAAAAATTTGATGATTTTTTTTCCGATGAAAAAAAATATCGAAGTTCTAGCTAGACCTAGACGATTTAATGCGGAGCGCTAAGAGCCACGACAGATTATTAGCTGTATCTAACTAATTACTTTTTTAATACTCTACTTGAACCTCAAATTGTGCACAATTAGTCACCATTTTCCAACACTTAGTATTTTTTTTTATTCGACTGGATGGAAAACGAGCAAGTGGGTCTCCTGATGGTAAGAGATCACCACCGCCCACAAAAATCTGCAACACCAGGGGTATTGCAGATGCGTTGCCAACCTAGAGGCCTAAGATGGGATAAGTACCTCAAGTGCCATAATTTCACTGGCTGTCTTACTATCCACGCCAAAACACAATAGTACGAGCACTTCTGCTTCACGGCAGGATTAGCGAGTAAGATGGTGGTAGCAATCCGGGCGGACCTTACACAAGGTCCTACCATCTGCAAAAAGTATTTAACAATCTAAATCAAAAGGACATCAACTCAAAATAATACAGTATTTTAATTTAGGCCTTCTAGAAATTAAATGAAGGTGTAAAATAAATAGGTATGGTCGAGTTGATACCGCTTTAATATACTTTAGATCTAGGCATGCGAGATGTGATTTCAAAAACCAAGTGCAAAAACAGTATCGTACAGCCGAAAATAAATAAGTAGTATTAAACTCTTTAGTAATATAGTATTTTCTAGTAATAAAGATTTTGACAGTCTTGGCTTATACATACAAAAATATGTAACGAATGAAATTTACATATCTAACAGCTAAGTAGGTACTTGTAAGTAGTCCTACGCCCTGGCTTTTCCAAGCGCACAATTTGCATTAAACCTACAACTCTGTCTGTAATGAACATCTATAGATATCAGCATAGCTTCGTTTGTATACATTTCGTCAGGCAGTATACATTTTTAATTTAATACAGTTAAAATTTGGCGCAAAGCGCATAGCTATGCGTGAGGGGAGAGCCGCATTCGTTTACAATTTCTCTTCATCTCTGCCCAAGAGTTTTTACACTATTTGATTAGTGCATATTTTGGGAGAATTACTTAAAATATCGATGCTTTAACTGCAAAAACATTGCCTTTATGCCGTTATGCTGAATTTCAAATTAAATTAGCCCTATACTGACGAGTATAAGAAAGAATTACATTCTATAAAGAATTGCACTAGAGGCGGCCCTATATTTTTCCAAACAGTTCAGATTCTTAAATCAAAATTGTGAGTATTATCTATCACAAGAAAAAAGGTTTTGGCGACAATAATTACCAAGGGATTAATAAAACGCTCTTAGCAACATAAAGTCGTGAAGAAACATAAATTCGCGTAAATTTTCTTTTGGCAGCATTTCCCCGGAGTGTGAGTTTCCAATCGGCGGCTGCAGGTCAGCCGGGAGTCAATGAAAAGCGGTAAAGTGGTGCCGCGGTGCTGATTAAAGCCTGGAGCAATCGCCCCGGAAAGTATTTATAGGTACACCTGTTCGTTAGCGGCAAGCGGCGCGACTCCGGCCAACTCCTTGATTAGGCGCCGACGGGCGTTGCTTCGCTTCTACAACAAATAAAAGAATTCTCCCCTTCACTACTAGGTACCTAACTAAAGAATTCATTTTCAATTGAAAGGATTCGCGAGGTTGCAGGCTGTAAGCTAGTATTAACAATTGTGATCGTTACGAAAGATCAAGTCAATTCTAAGTTAAGATTGGTTTTTGGAGCCTTTTTGTATTTTTTATTTCCAAATTTTGTTACTTTTACGGTCATCCCGTAAAATCCATATCTCAATTTCAGAATCAGATAAAAAAAAAACAGAGAAAATCAGATCTTAATTTCAATCAATCTTAATTTGATTGCTTAATAGCGACATCTCTTGTCCGGGTGGGCGGTTAGTTCCGATGGGGTGTTGAAAGTTTTTCGATGAGGGCTACAACATAGATCTAGTGTCGCTGCTTAAGTGGCTAAATAAGAAACAAACAAGCTGAAATAATGATTGCATAGGATAAATTTGTGTCTAAACTCCTGTCCAGCAGTGATGTAGGGGTTATAGTACGGAATGCTGAGGACCTGGGTTCGATTCCCAGCACTGGTCTCTTTTTCTGGTTTTTCTGTGTATCTTTATTTCAGTTTGTATTTTCGATAATTCTAATTTACCCTAAACAAATATTTTACTAATTTTAAGATCTAAGCAGCGAGTTTTCGATCAGCTCTGAAGTTAACATATTCAAGCTATTTAATCGAATATCTTACTGAAAGAACGTTTATCTGAATCGATTTCAAAGTTCATTACTCAAGTTCCCGAAAAAAGAGATGGAGTTGACAAGCAGCGAGCGGGCCGTATCAGTGGATTTATACCGTACTTTACTTTGGAATGTCGCGTAGAATTTGATAAGCAGTTGATTTTGCATGTGAATGGGTCGGGTATTCGGTGCACGCGTGGTGCGTTCGCGCCGCGCCGCATTGCGACGCCAGTCACGGAAACCCTTAATAACATCACGTTTGATGCGCCTCTATTATTATATTTCATCTTCAGTCGGTCCCATGACGGAAGCTGCGGTGGAACATAGTTTGTTTGAATTTTTGTCCCGGCTAATTTGAGTCGATCGCTCTTTAACTAAGTATTCATCTAGTTTTTTTTAATGATTAATATTTGTGTTGAGTTAATGGATAAATAGTCTTGCTAGAGAGAATGAAGAAAAAAACTGTAGTTGTACATTTCTTTGGAATAAGAAAGACTATTCTAATACCTTTAAACGAGAAATATATTTATAATATTTCGGGGATCTAGGAAACGGCTCCAATGATTTCGATGAAAAACGCTTATTATAGAGTTTTAGCCCGAGCAAAGCTCGGTCGCCCAGGTACTTTTATTTAAGTATACTGTGTTGTATTGCTGTGAAAGTATGCTTGAGAATCATCATTCGGTTTGGAACTGATGAGGAATATCACTGTTGGCCACCGGATTTTGTTTTATTGATATAGAACTTGGATTAGTTACACTAAATAGCGAGAAAAAAATAATTATAACAAAATAAATATTTAACCGATTCCAAAAAACATGAACTGAATGCATGAATTAACCTATAGTCGTCCACCTCACCTACATACTATCTATTGCGCTTCTATCTCTCCTGCTGGCTCGTTGTGATGCAGCGACTTCAAACTAAGTACCTAGTACAAAATAATTTTCACGACTTTTTTTAAAGTGATGATTTCATTTATTTCATTGACTTCGTTATAACTTCGCTAAGCTCAATCGTGAAATAACCTACCGTCTGCTGCAGTACCACTACCTAGTACGACGTCGGTATACTCGTATTGTACCGTACCGTAGGCCGATCACGTCCGACAAAAGAAGACGCTTACCTGAAACTTTTCTTACCCTTTAGCACATTAACTAACCGCCGCCGACCCCGCTCGGCTGCGTTGGCCTCGGGCTAATATTTTGCACTCGTTAGTTTCAGCATACGTAACAAGCTAAGTTCTTGTTTTGAGCTAATCTGGAGTGAGCTAATGAGATAATGTCGGCTGATTACACAGTGGTTTGTACGTAGTCGAGAAAGTTGAAAAAAAAACAAGATAAAATTTCACCTCAGCACCTCAAACAGGCAGGTTTTGCTATGAGAAATCAGTGAAAATTTGCTTCAGAACTTACAGGATTTATCCAAATGTTGCTTCATATCTAACTTTTGACCGCTTGCTTCGCTAAGCTCTAATAGTATTAATGTGGTATGGTCGGGAAAACTTGGCCTCAACTCGACTGCTCTTGCACTCGTGTGCATGTAGTTTAAATAGTACATTTATATAAATCGGTCTAAAATCAGGAACATTTAAATGTTACTGCATAGTATCAGTTCTTGTAGTAGATCTCAGCTCAAATAGTTGACACATAATAAAATATACAAGACACATGACACATAACAACAGGTACGTGTTAAACAAGACCAGTTATCCAGAGGTTTGACAGAGGATGTATCTATTTCTATTGTTGTTTTAATCATAATTTTGAGCATGTAGCAAACCCTCAGCTAGATTAAGAAGGCAGGAAAAGGTTTTCTCAAATGTTATATCTTACGTTTACATTGGCAAAATAAAAACAGACAAATAACTTAGCTCAACATTTTCCAGTGGTGGAGCACAACATTACGTCTATTGTACTCGAGTAAAGGAATCTCGTATTTGCATCCGAGCGTAGACAGAAGCGAAGGGAGAGGAACGTACGGTGAGACGAAAAAGTAATTTTTCATAAGCATCGAGCCTGGTTTTCAATAACACGCCAACTGAGTGCCAACACAGGTAAGGATTCTGTAGGCGGCTTGAGGGAATACTTAATATTAATTATGTAATGCCGTTTATTGGGTTGAAATTTTCATGGTTTCTTTAATAGACTCAAAAACACTTGATAAGTTTTGGCGAAAGACGATATCAGTCCATTTTTAGGGTCCCGCAGCCAAAATGGCAACAACGGAACCCTTATAGTTTCGCCATGTCTGTCCGTCTGTCTGTCTGTCTGTCCGTCCGCGGCTTTGCTCAGGGACTATCAATAGAAATTTGTAATTTTGCACGTATATATATGTAAATATATAGGTTTTTTAAAACAATTAGGGGTTTGCTAAAACGATTTTTCGATTAAGTGATTTGTTTGCAAGATATTCAACTTTAAAGTGCAAATTTTCATTAAAATCGAGCGTCCCCCCCCACCATCCTCTAAAATCTAAACCGGTGAAATAGTAAATTTTCTTGAGAATTATTAGTAGTTTAAGGGTAAATAGCAACCTAAGGTATAAAATATACCTAAACTTGGAATATTCCGCACAAAATACAAAATCCTTAGAAAAATATTACTACACTTTTTCGTAATGGCTACGGAATTCTATTTTGGGCGTGTTCGACACGCATTTGGCCGGTTTTTTTTCGTGTTCTCGATAAATGAAGATTTAACATTAGTCTACTCGTATATCCTGTATAGAAAGTCTAACTCTACGCTGACATATACAGAAGTAACGAAAACCTTAAAGAAAATCATGAAAAAAAAATAGTCTGGTTTTTACCTTGGCAGGACTGTTCACTTATATGATACCAAGGCTTATAATTAGACTCAAAAAATCATTTATCTATTAAGTACTCCAGGAAACCGTTACTAAACTAAGAAAGGTAATAAGGTGTCACGTATTAGGATTATCATGGTAGTTACGTGTGATAATAGTGTTACGTGACATTGGTGAGTTGCGGTTCGAGTGCGGCCCTCGCTCGCAGCGAGCCAGACTTGGAGTTCGTTATGCGCGCTCCGCTGCCGCCGCGAGTGACGCCGGCGACGACTCTCCACGATCAAACCGCACCCGCAAAAAATGTATTCAATCAAAAACACCTTTTTCAACTTCCTCAACGAGTTCAGGTGGACTTAAATGTCAAGATGTGGTCTTCACCTTTACAAGTATTGTAATGGTGACACAAATTCTGCCTACTCGTAAGGCACATCAAAAACGCAATCCTAACGCAAGAATGAAGTATTTTTTATTTTTGCACAAAAATGCTAAGTAATTAATAGTTTATTTTTTATCGAGGGACTAAAATAAGCCAATATATACCCGAGGTGATTAGCCACCCGAGATTTAGCGAGGGTGTCTATTTATCCGAGGGTTTATATTGAGTTTTAGTCTCGAGGTGAACACACTATTTTTCACTTCGATTGCGAGAAACAAATAGTCATTAATCGTTTACGCTCTACAAAAATTTCAAAGTTTTCGCGGTACGTATTTTTTTCCAGCCAGACACAGATATAACAAAATCGCATCGGCGGAATGGTCCATACACAAACTGTTATAAATAAGATGGCGCCACCTTCTTTGCGGAAAAAGCATAGAACTAAAACCACGTAGACTAAGAACATAACATTTTCGTCATGAAAATGGTCCACACACAATCTTATTTTATTTCATGGCAAAAACTAAGCAAGTACTGGCTGTTTGAGTTTATCTAAGTCACTCGAAGTAAATTAAAAACATAATTTGTTTTAGTAAGTCCCTAGAGACTAGAGTACTTACTTTACTCTTGCCTCGTAAGGCTATATTGACCTACTTTTAGAGCATAAGAAGTGAAAACTTTTTTTTAAATTATGGATTCCCCGCGAGTTAAAAACACTTGACAACAAAATCATTATAAAAGAATTCAAAACCACTAACCGCATTTATCGTATTTGTGTAGTCATTTTAAGCGAGGTAGGTACTGTTTGTTTCTTGTAAATCCATACTAATATTATAAATGCGAAAGTGTGTGTGTTTGTATGTTTGTGTGTATGTTTGTCCGTCTTTCACGTCGAAACGGAGTGACGGATCGACGTGATTTTTGGCATAGAGATAGTTTATGGGCCATAGAGTGACATAGGATACTTTTTATCCCGTAAAAATGCACAGTTCCCGAGCGAACAGTGCGCGATAACCGAATCCCACGCGGGCGAAGCCGCAGGCAAAAGCTACTAATAGCATAAATAGTAAAAGCTCTGGCTGATCGGGAAATAACCTGTCGGTTAGCGAACCATTACCGATGGCGGAGCGGCCAGTCTGTGATACGATCGACGTTGATATTTAGCCTTCCGTCACGTCACGTCAGCTAATTCTCATTTCCAACAAAAACGGCCCAGGAAATTGGATATAAGGATCTGCGCGCCCGGATCCGGCTACGTGACGTTTGTCGAACACGTCACTACACTATGTGGTAATTTCCGCCCCGCGCTCGCGGAAAATTACTTTAGCCGCATGAAATTTCCGATGGCACAGAAATAAAGCTGATGAAAACACACAGAATACTATAAGATGCTTATTTTCAATTATTTAATTTATGATAACATCCATAGATTATAATATCTATTTAAAAACAACTTATGTTACACAAGATATAGTATAAAACGTATAGGGCAATAGTACATTGTGTGTAACGGGCGGTAAATAAGAAATTACGAACGAGTCTATTAGAAGCCCGAAGTCGAAGACTGAGTGAGGGCTTTAATGAGTCGATGTTCGTAATTCTAGTACCGCCCGTGCGACATACAATGTTTTTCTTTCATCACATTTGCGAGTAAACTACTTAATATATATTTTTTTTTTTTTAATTTTTGTAAAAGAAAAACTACTTAATATTTTTCTAAAATTGTCGATACCGCTGATTACGCTCTTGGCAGCGCCAGCCACCGCAGCATGTGCCAGACGTGCGCGCGCCGCGCTCCTGCACGCCATGCAGTATCACACTCATTTACCGACCACGGGTTTCATGACAAGCACATTAAGGTCGAGGATTTTATTTGGGGGGTTGCAACCAAGGTAGCCTGCATGTTTCGACACTGTTTACGAGCAAGTGTGATGAAAAATTTGTTTCAGTCTCCTTCAAATATCGGTACGTAAGAACGTACTTAATATTTATATTTATTAATGTATACATTGTAGTCATGGGAGTCACAGGAGCAGATGGCGACGTCTCACGAAGGCCCTTTGTACCACTGGGGTACCATAGGACGACAACAACAACAACAACAACATTGTAGTCATTGCCATTGTACTGCTTATGGTGTTGAATAAACAATATTTAGGCTGACATAGTCACATTTGGTGTGCTAAAGCCTCGTTAAAATATCAGAAGGAAAAAAAATAAAAAATAAACAATATTTGTATTCCTATGCATAAATATAAATATTCTCTGCAAAAAGGTTAGTACGTCAGATGTTATGGTTAATTTGGTCGACATATCTGAATGCCATTGCTAAGCTAAAGGGGCTCCTAGACGGGCCATATTTTCACTGCAATATGTGGCCGGCAACTATTGGTGTCCCTGTCTAACATGTGAGTAAGAGAGGGACACCAATAGTTGCCGGCCACAAATTGCAGTGAAAATTATGGCCCGTCTACGAGCCGCTTATTCAAATGCAGCAGTTACCCAAAATCACAAATCTTCCCATCGACAAAACCAGGACGTAATTAAAGCAATAGCAGCAGTTAATATTTGTATTAACTCACCTTAACATCGTCCAACGTGTGCCACATGCCACATGTAACGAGCGTGGCACTGGCACGTGGCCTGGCGTGTCACGCAACGCCGCGATACGTGTGTTCCAATGTTCTCGTACGTCGATGATCACATCGCGACTGTAACCTGACATGAGGAAATAGTATTGCTTTATTTAATTCTTCAGTCTGCGACTCGTTTTTGGATGCCCGACGTTTATAACCGTGCCATGCAAATGACGCTGTTGCAGTGAAAATATTTAATTGTATTTCTTTCTGCTTTTAGCCCACGGATGAATTTTGCTGGATATGGCTAACTACTTGTCATGTATTCTGAGCTCTAATTCAATTACTAAGACTGACCAGTTCATATATGATCAAATACGTTTATTATTTTATACTGCCAGTCTCCGACCAAATAAAGAGTTAAAATGGAGTTCTGCGTACTGCTAACAATAAGTCAGGCCGGTAAAACTATTTAGAGTTCCATACAATTTGGTGTGCTGTGTCTGTACGCAGTTTTTAACTATTTACAAGCACACAAAAGTGCATCCATAAATTTCGCCAAGTAAATTAAGTATAACTGTGCCCATAGTGTAAGTTTTCGGTTACAAAATACGCCTCGATCACGTTCGCTTTAAAATCTCAATTTGTATGCAAACACGAACAGCGCCTCTAGCGGAACGTTTGCGATGTTCGTGTTTCCATACAAATTGAGATTTTAACTCGAACGCGATCGAGACGTATTTTGTAACCGAAAACTTACACTAAGGGTACTGAGCTATACGCTCACGCATACGAGGCATAGTTTTACCGAACTTCACTTAGTTGTTTGGAGAATTCAGCCTTTATTTTTCATTTCATTTTAAATAAACTTTTTTTATCTTCCTAGGAAACTATGTGTACATTGCATATATGAGATGAGTTTAAGTTAAAATTAAATTAAATAACAAATAGTAAACATTCGACAGCAATACAAAAGTGTTGGTCTGTCTGCTTTAATTTTGTTAGTTAAGTAGATAAGTATGACAGTATCGTACAGTGGAACTATTGCGGACCGGGCCAAAGTCCTGAATGAGCAAAGGAACAAGGAACAGACACTCGATGTTTGTATATTAATATTGCTGAAACAGAACAGGTTTCCCAGATTACCATAATTTGCTTCGATGCATTTGAATAATGAGAACGTGTTTCCCTCTACACAGCCTTATGAAAGTTACTCAATTGTGAAACGTATCGCCCGGTCGTCGGACCCTATTGGAATTGAGAATTAATAGCTATCTGCTATCTACGAGCAAGATGATACCATAAATCCTCATTACTGTCAACAGAAACATTTAATTTTTATATAAATCAACTTCTTTACGTTTAAATACAATAGAGTGCTTTTTTATTATAAATCCACTTGTAGGTATTTTTTCAATATTCTAAGTTTTTATTACAATTTCACGCATTAAACTTCCTTGGATTTTGATGACATCTGGCACACAGATAGTTTATAGTAGAATATTTATTTTATGGCTCAGAAAAGCATTGTTCCTACTGAATAGCGGCAAACAAATTATTCGAAGGCAAAGCTGTGGACAGTTAATTAGAGACGAAAGTATCCCGCACTTAAGAAGTAGGTTACCATGTTTTACAACTTCTACGTACCCATGCAAAATTATGTAATTCAGTCGCTTGGCAAAATACAGATGAAAGTTTGTTTTTATCTCTTATCTGCAGGCGAATATATATGTTAATCAAAATATAAGTTAAGTACCTACCGGCTGAAAGAAAGTTTTGCCCGGGCGCTCTTTACAAGTTTCCTTTGTTTTTGTTTTTCAGAATTAGTTGGTGAAACAGACGTTACCTAGGTTCGTAGTTTTTTTATGGAATAGTACCTACTAAGGACTTAATTAAGTAGGTACTTGTGAAGACCATAAGTTTTTATCAATCTTTATTATCATCATAATCATTATCATATTAACCATAGGCAGGCCATAGACCTCCCCCATAGACCTACAATACAATACAATACAATTACTCTTTATTGTACACCAGAAATAGTGAGCGATACAGAAAACAGGTACGTAGAGAAAATTACAAGGTAAGCAATAGGCGGCCTTATCGCTTAAGAGCGATCTCATTCAGGCAACCTTTTTACAGAAAGAAGGAAGGACTAGTTTACAGCAGGTGGTGCATCAACAGTAGATCAGAAAATTAAAACGCAACAAAAACACATCTACACATAGAAATATAGGCAATGGGATAAACATCCACATAAATAAATTAATAAATAAATAAACTAGGATAAAGCTAATTATTACACGATTTATTTATTTATTTGTAAAAACAAAAACATACACAGCATTACAGTTTGACACCAAAGCACTGAGCAAGACAAAAAACGATGACAGATAGTGCTCCTCGTAGATTTAAAGAATGACAGAGATTTTGCCCGGCGTAAGTCAATCGGTAAGGAATTCCACAACTGAATAGCCTGGACAGTATAAGTATAGACATAGAATTTAGACCTACAGTTGCTTCGGCTGTAAGCGGCCTTCATGCACCGTGAACCTTTAGGTGCTGTACTTGTTGTTAAGGCCGTTCCCTGAGCCAAATACGCAAAACTACCCCAAGAATTATCCAATTGTTCTACGAAACGTTGATATTTGTAGACGTGGGAAAAATGTATATCATTCTTGATTATATTATCTTTAATAACACAGCTTTCGATACACGATTCATCACACTTCGCTCGATACAATTAATTCCCAAAGTAACCTCCAATTCGAATTTTTACTCCAACTTTACTTGTTTTTTTACTACGTGACACTATGAAAAAAAAGAGAAAAAGAAGATGTGCAAACCAAATGTTTGCCCTTGGATTCTAAAAAACATTATGCTAAATTCAGTCGAGTCTCGTCTTATATTTATTAAACAGCCTCGGCACTAGCTGTCCTTTTAATCATCAATTTTTTTTTCTCTTTAACCAATAGTTACCTAACTCTTTCCATTACAACTTTTAACATAACATTACTTTTTATTGTTGCAGAGAGGCAAGGTACCAAAATAGAGAATTGGGTTTTATTCTTTACTAGCTTCCATTCGCGGCTTCGTTCGCGTAAACCGTTCAGCTCGCAAATGAATAGAATTTCCGAGATTTTATTGAATTTCCGTGCAAATCCCAAAAATTACATTAATATCATTTACCTACGTTCTTTGTAGAATACTCGTTCAAAATGGACTTGGTAGGTGCCGTTTTTTTGATTAGGTACACAGGGGTATCTCAAGGAAATATTGCAATTGCAAAAATATAGTTTATAGTAATTTCGACTAATAAACATACCACTACACAAATACACACACACACACACACACACACACACACACACACACAAACTTTAGAATTTATAATTTTAAAGACACTTGCACATAAACATGCAGTTAATAATTTCTATTTCGCAGCGCACATGATTGGTAGTGCGCAGCGGGGAGGGTATTGTGACATTGTCTCATATTGCGGGGGAGATTTATATGCGGTCACGGTAGCGGCCGCCGTCTGTCTATGCGGTCGTATGTCATATTGCTAGTTTATTAAGTATAATAACTATCACCTTGGAAAGATAACAAGCTTTAAAGTTAGCAGACATTAAACAATCGTTGAAACATAGAAAGAAAAAATATTTCTTGCCCATAAGAAACTTATCTTAAATGCAAACTGAGACATGAATGCAAAGAAAACCCAGAAAAAAAGACCAGTAGAAAAAACCAACCAGCAGGAAAAAAGCAACCTGAGATATGTGTGCATAGGATAAATTTGTGTCTAGACTCCTGTCCAGCGGTGGTGTAGGGGTTATAGCACGCAGCACGGAATGCTGAGGACCTTGGTTCGACTCCCAGCGCTAGTCTCTTTTTCTGGTTTTTCTGTAAACTATACGCATTGGTATACTGGCTGTATGCTATACTGTCTCATAAATATTTATAGGGGGGGCACTTCATACACGTAACAGAAATTGTAAAAATTTTTTTTTTACTCTCATCAACGTGTGGTACATAGTTCGACAGCTCTTTTGAAAATATACTTAGTAAGGTTTCTCAAAACCTTATTTGATTAAGTGAAGATTTCCGGAAATAATCGCTCCCAAAGTAGCGAAAATTGTGTCCCTCCCCTCTATCTTGTAAACCGTTTGTCCTAAAAATATGCAAAAAATATGGAAAGGTAACGCTTAATAAATACTTTCAACGAAAATTGGTTTCAACATGATCGCATATACCGTTTTTGAGTTGTTGCCGAAAAACTGCGTTTCTCAACAAAAGGACGTAAGTGCCGTGAAGATACGCTCTTTTTCTGGTAATAGATTTTAAGACTGTAGTAAGTGTTTTAATGAGGGCTATCGCGAATGAATTCACCACTAGAGGCGCTAGTGTAGCGTGAGGTCTCCGAAATGTCAAATCTCATAGTTTTTGGGTGAGCTACGCGGGTTTATTTATAATTAGAATAATTTTGTGAATATTTTGCAATATCTGAAATTAATTATGGCAAATATGCGTTCCGGGGCAATGAATGTCTGTGTTTTGAGACAGTTTATATTTCGGAAACCTTTGTCCTCCCTTTTTTCCGAACAAAACGGGGACTATGCAACACTGTGGCATGCTCGATATTTTTATGGTACGGTTTTAAGTTGTATTAAATATGATTTTAATCTAAACTTTGTTTTCACGCCCGTAATAACAGACTTTGAAAGCCATACTTAAAAACCTCACGCTACAGTGCGCCATCTAGTGAGACAAAAAACGATAGCCCTCATTGTGTTATAACGCACATAATATTACTTGATTTTTTCGTAATGGCTACGGAATCCTATCTTGGGCGTGTCCGACACGCTCTTGGCCGGTTTTTTAAAGTAATTAGTGGTTATGAAACTACATAATAAAAATATAATCATTAAAAGTTAGGGCGTCTGTGAGTTTTAGCTTTATATATTAGACTGTGCCTAAATTATTTTGTTACAGCGTCTTCTGACGGTCTTTTCTAGGTTTTTATGTAAAGTTTATATATTTTTAAAAAATCGGACAAGCCACTTTATAGCTTATTATAACATGTCTTTTCACGACAGCTAATATTTTTCGAATTGACTTCAGACTGAGGTAGTTTGGAAGTGTTTTAACTTTGGTGAGTTTGCCTTTTTGACAGAAAAATGCCTCCCATATAAAACTAATTTTGGTGCTTGGATTAGAAAGTTTTCCCGACTCCCCCAAGTAGAAAACAGTTACAACGTGATTTTTATTGGTAAGATAATATCCTAATGAGCGTAAAACAGCTTGTGAAAATATAAATACAATTGTTGCATTGAAGTTGAAAACGAGAGAAGATTATCAAAAAACGCTGTACAAAGTAATTTAGGCACAGTGAAATATATAATGCTAAAACTCACAGACACTGTCATTTTAATGTGACTGTATTGTTTTTTATCGTGTCGTTCCATAACCACTGACCATTACAAAAAAGTGCTGCTTGAAAATTAGCATTCATTACAAAGACACACTAGTCTTTAGTTAAAATCCTCTTTATGATAGCTTTTAAATTATAGTCACATCAACAGGGTCATGTACGGGTCTAATATTTTATTGAGATTGAGTTTGTTGGTAACCGTTAAGTTGGCACTACTGGCTTTTTACCTGCCCTTGTGCTTTCTGTTAATGGCAGCGAATAATCGTGCGTGAATTTTAATGACACATTAAAATTACAATTCTTTAGTAGATCCAACATAAACCAGTGACAAATACAGAGTTTAAAAGCGACGAGTACACATTAGCACAGAATAGTACAAGTAACATTAGGTCCTAATCCTAATATTAAAAATCCGCTTAGCACAAACTGGTTATTTCTTTACAATGGCAATGGCAGACCATTAGGTACGACTTCAAAAGTCAAATAACTTATAACTGCGTTTCGTTACAACATGCGAGCTACCGTAGCGTGGTCGACAGTTGGATTTTCGTTATCCATTGCGACAACAGTGTTGGCCCAGACCGTGTGCCTAAATCCACTGTGTTACCGGTCTCCCAACATTGGCTTATGCGTTCGTTCAACATGCGAGTTTCGTAGCGACTTGGTGACAGCACGATTTTGTTTATTCCTATTTGTCCGCACAACAGACAAAGTTGGCCGCAGAAAACAAAACTAGTCGTGTCCTAAACCACTGTGTTACCGGTTCCCATTGCATTCAGTTGGCAGCTCCCGCGACTTTATAATTCAAACTAAAAACCCGATTTGAATTCCGTGTAAACAAGTTTGTGGCTTTGCAAAACATATTCTCATAAAATCGTAACGAGCCAACTTTACCAATAACATCGAAACTACCGACGCAAAATGGCATTGATTCTTTAAAAAACGATCTCAATTTAAACTTAAACAGCAATAATGATCGTAGTACCTATGTACTTCGGTTACTCCTGCAGGCCTTGTAGAATATTTTTAGAGAAAGCAAATTTCATTTAAGTTTTATTTTGCAGTTTTATTTACAAAGTAGTAGGTAAAACGATAGCAGCTAGAATAGTTTTAAATTAAATAGTTTTAAACACGCTAAAAGTACGTTTGTGGTAGAAACCATGGGTCCTTGGGGTTTGAGTGCTGTTAATATTTTTAAATCATTGTCGTCCAAATTGATTACGGCTTCGGGTGACCAGAGGGCTGGCTTTTTCTTAGCACAAAGATTAAGCATTGCCATACAGCGTGGTAATGCTGCCAGCCTTCTGGGCACCTTACCACCTGGCAGTGATTTTGGGCAACTTTTTTATTTATAATTTTAGTTTGTATGTAGTTTTAGTTACCTTTATTTTGTTTTATATTATACAGGCATTTATTCGAATGTAATTGGTATCTGAAATAAATAAAAGTACGTAGTTACAAATATAATTATGAAAACTTTTGAATTACTGACGATGCATTACGAGTATTCCCTACTAACTAGTAAACTAGGTAGGTATACCTACCTATTACGGAACTATTATACACATGATTTATTTTGGCAACATGTTATTTCAGTGTCTATCAGGGTTTATAATTGGCATCTTGGGTATAAATTTGATTAGCGACACACTTATCTGTCTATTTTAAAGTTTTGATGAAGACAATATTACTATGAGTAAGTATATTAAGCAACTCAGATCGGAAATGGTATCGACAAGGAATAAAAGTTTAATTGCAAAAGTTGTTTATAGTGCGCAGACGGCGAGCCAACGAGCGATGCGGTTGTTTAAGACAGACTTTCTCTAGGCTCTTCTTTTTTGGTGCATCCTCTCTTATTTAACAATGGAGTAATTAAATTTAAAAATTAAGAAAAAACTTAGTAGATTGGAACAGGGTTAGTTTGTTTCTAGTACTTATACATATACATAGGTACACTTCTTGCTCTACTCTTATTTAGTCGTCCAATATAAACCTTAAGTTCGATGCAAGGTCATTTGAATCATTAGGCATTTAGCTAAGCCACCCAATACATTTTCTCGGCGGCAAACGGCACTTAAAAGTAATTTACACGCGTGAGGCCGAGATTACCTGAGATCGTGGAACGAGGAGGCAATGAAATCTGTGCCGATTTATTGTGTGTCGTACGTTACGGGGCAGGTTTATCTTGTTTACGGCGCCGGCGTCGCCGCGTCTGCCGCCGCACCCGCGCGGCCTGCACTGTGCCGACTGACCCATTTAGAATGCACGTCTGAACCCCCCCCCCCCGCCTGTAGCCGGACACTTTGTACTTGCTAAGTTTCTTATTTATGCTAATGAGGAACGTGTTTGACTTATTGATGGAATTGTTAAGTTACCGTGTAATTAATTATAATATTTATAAAATGTTACGCAGTCGTGACTGAATTAACTTTCCTTTGTAACTCTTAATTAATGAAACTGATGATTAAGAAATTAGCCACGATTTTTTCTTAATTAATAATTTAACAAAAAGGAACTGGACAGATTTTTAAATGCTTAACGTACCTAACGGCGAAAAGCACTTGCAGTTATTTCGTTAACGCGCCTATTACGGCAATGTTTATTTTTAACATGAAGCTTATCAGGGCTCCTCAAACGGCACTTAAATTGTTGGTTGCAAGGTAGTTAACCCTTGCGGCGGCCGAGAGGGGCAGGTCGCGGGCACCCGGCAGCCGCAAACACGCCACAGGGGATGCCACAGTAGGCAAGCTTGTTGCAGCTCCCTAACTGAATTGTTGTGTAAAAGTATCTATTTTTTTAACTCCTTGAGCTGTTTATTTTATGCAGTAAATAATCATGCATTAACAGTTATGCTACAAGCTCTACTGAGTCTTACTAGTAAAAGAGAATGAGAGTTAAATATTAAGTACTTATACGATCTTGTAGCAACGATTAATCCTACTGTATTTTTGCCCATCATGGCCGCCGCAATAGATAAAACAGTGATAGAACATGCACCGCGCCACCGCTATGAATAATTCATTAGTTTCACTTGCCACTTTTGTTGATATCGGAGGATTTTCAGCGCTTCACACCGACAAAAATTTGCGTTAAGGAAATGGTTATTGTTAGACTTTGCTTAACATCTTGTTCATTTTAAATGAGCTGCGGAGGACATTCGGTACAGAACTTTTATTGTTTAAAGTTAAATTTCTTAAAGGAGGAAAAAACTGTCACTTTATTTTTCAAATACTAATTTCCTCCTTATCTTCTCATTATATCATACGTTTAATAAATGTTCATAACCATTTTGCGTATTGGTAATTCCAGTAATCTATTTATGCCTTTAAAATTATTATGGGACTGACTGACAGATAAGTACCACAAAGACTAAATGAGCCACTGGAGCTAGGGAATTAAATTTTGGCAGACATAGCGACCCTATATACTATAGATCGAAAGGAATAGAGTCTACAGGTGCACTAAGAAGGGGTTTTTCGATATTCTCACAGGATAGAGAGGTAGTTAATTTGTATATATTCTAATATGGGAACGAAACCAGGGGGGGGGGGCGTAGGTAGTTCAGTGTATACTTATCGATCTATAAGTAAATAGATGTAAATCGCGTATTATTATTCCTAATGCCAAATAATGTGTCTCTATCTTTTTTTTAATCAAACGGCTTAACTTATTGTAAGTAGTTACATACGTATCGTATCGTATAGTATGATATCTCGTACTGTAAAGGGCAAAGCGTAAAATATGATAGGTACGTTATACGCAGACAGGCTCAGACCTTCAGCTTAGATTACTTGAAATATTCTTTTTTTAGAGCACTTTAATTTTGTTGCATGTTAATTAAACTCGAAAACATGATATCATCAGCGATATTACAATTATTCTTTATCTATCCTAGAGTGTCATTCTTTTTCCATGCCAAGTTTAATTTGAATGTGTTTATGGATTTAGGCGTGAAAAAGTAAAGTTTTATCGCATTTATAATATTAGTAAGTAACTAAATAATAGTAAGTATAATAAGTACGGATTTAAAACAAAATTCATGGTGCGGCATTTTCGTTTGTTTCTTTAAGTCTTATCATGAGTCTTAACAAATATTTGGAGACAGCGGCGTACCGCGACCGCGACCGCGAAAGCCGTTAAACCACGGCGGGCGCGAACACCCCGACGCCCCTGCGAAGCCTGTTATAATTTACGATCATCCGAAAAATCCCTGGATTATTTTTATTCGATAACGATAAAGGTGCGGCAGAGGGTTGCCTTTTATTATCACTCAGTGTGGGATGACTCTTTTACAATTTCACAAACGCTCCATAACGTTTAAGCAATTAGCGGGTCCATTGTGCTCGTGGTATGTTGTTCTTGTGAGTTTGCAACTTAGTAGCTTTATAAATATAGATAGGATACTAAACATAGGATTTCACTTATATGAACTACATGTTTGTTTATATATTAAGGTTTTCCTGAGTAATGCAATTTAGGGATAGCCTTGAATTGTAGGGGTTTGAATAAGGTCAGAGACAATAGAAATGAAACGAAAATGAAGTGAAAATTGTTTAGTTATTTTGGTCCTTGGTTACTTTAAACTTAAGTTTATTTAACATCAGTGATTGGAACTTCCTAGTAGGTACGCAAACCTGTGACAGGAAGACCCGCTTCCCCATAGCAACAAGTCACAAACTAGAATTATTAATAAGGTGAATATCTAATTACATTTTTCTTTTAAGTACTTACTAAAACTAATTTATCTTTTAATTCTCGGTGTGTGTGTGTGTGTGTGTGTGTGTGTTACTGAAACAGGAAACTACTCTTCGGCCTCACCTGCACTGCACATACCACCTGGCGTGATAGGGGTCGATCGACAATTGCGTGAAGTAAACTCGCATGGATGATGATGATGATGATGGTTCCGTATTTTTTCCTACTTATTACGAAAATTTCCTAAGTTACTCTATACGATAGACTTCTTTTAGGTTTTCTCATAATCTGCACTTAAAAATAGTATTTTTAAATATTTTCTGTATTTTTAAATTTTAGGCCCCGTATTTTCAAAAATAGAGCGAAGACGGACGGTTAGTTTCACCTATTTCCTTAAACAGCTTCAAAATTATTTATTTTTTAATTATACAAAAATTTATCTGCGATTCTTATAACAAGTCCTTTTTTACCGGACTGCCCGAAGGATGGTAATGTTTTTCGAGCTTAGTTTCGAGTCTAGTGGTCTAGGAACTCTGGTAAGTGGCAGACATAAAGTTCAACAGTCGGAACCCATTTAAATTGTGAACAGCTCAAAAATTCTTAGTACCTAATGGGTCCGACTCCGACTGTTGAACTTTAAGTTAGCTACTGAACAGAGTTCCTAGACCACCAGACTTATCTACATTTTAGCATTTTTAAGGAAGTCGGGTTTTTTGATTTCTTAAATTTTATTTGATATAACCATACGATATATTTTGTATCTTTTTTTATTTGCCCTCGTCACCCCTCGTCAAATACACGTCTTTGTCTTTGGGTCACCGACTTACCTATTTGTGCCAATTATTGTCAAGTCAACTCGGTTCAATATTTTCGAAGTAAATTGGCTATGACAAACGGACAGACATGTTTGAAGTAATATTATAAAAAATTCGTGTTTTTGTTTTAAAGTACGGAAGCCTAAAATTTTTTCTCTTATAGTTAAAAGCATTAAGGGTGGTTTAAGATTTTGACTCTTTATGGTGTTGCAGATACCTTTATAGATTAGATACCTTTATAAGAGTGTTCGATGCTATTTCAATAATAAGCAAATGAAATCGAATGCTGTTTATGTCATTGAGTTTGTAAAAGCGAAGGGTCCTGTCTATTCTAAAATGGCAGTGCTTTTAAAAAGCTACTGCGCAGCTTTGAAACATTTGTATCTAAATAAGTATCCTAATCCGATTACTAGGTATTATATTCAATTAGTTTTCGTAATAACTTATCTCGATTCCCTTCAAATGCTTTTGGCACTAATCCATCCATCCAATTGGAAAACTATTATTGAAAGTGAAAGTTGCAGGAAAATTACTTTTATGACAAAATGATGGACCGTTTCAAAGATGACTTTAATTTATGACAATAAACAATATCAAGTTGTAATATACATGGTGATTTAAAATTAAATTGGGATATTGAGCAGGTGGTTAGATTTGTTTTACCCTCTGCTCATGTTTTCGGTCCCGAAGACTCTTTGGTGACAGTCCGCTGATCGGGAACAGGCTACAGAGCCTCGAACACCGTCGTAGAGTTGCTTGTCTGTCTGTATTTAGCGGGTACCTACATTTTGATGAGTGTGCGCAGGATTTACATCTTATTCCCCCATCTTCATTTTGCCAACGGACTTCCAGGCGGGGGGAGCATCTTCACCTTTATGTAGTTAATGTTCCGTTAGCCCGCACGAAGCGGTTTGCTTCATCTTTCACAATGCGAACTGCTAAGGAATGGAATTCGCTCCCGTCGTCTGTATTACCGCATAAATACAATCTAGGGCTCTTCAAGGCCTCATCTGCACTTAACATCAGGTGAGACAGGGGTCAATCACGGTCAGTTTTATGTAAAAAATAAAGATTGTTTAGCTTGTGGTTGATAAATGTTGCCAGGTACTAACGTTGTTTTCGTACTAACACTATTGATACATACGGTTTTTATTCAGGAATGATTCAGTTGTACAGTCTAAGCCCAATCAGTTAATTCTTCCTAAAAAAAACAAATTCTAAAATCCTTAAAGCGAATCTAAAGTCCTTAAACGTAATGTTAAAAACATAAAAAGTCTCCTCTAACTCCTGTAAGCCGACACAAACAACCCAAGACATTTTGTGTCGTCCGTGAAAGCACATGTAGACACTGACACCCGCGTTAAGTAATACGGTAGTACATTTTCACACCTCCCTTTCAGAAAAGTAACATTTCCTCCCCGACGAGAGGGAGCAAATTGCAACTTTTCTGTTCAAGACTTTTCTAAGTGTTTTATTGCAAATGCCATTTTTTTAAGTTGATAATTGTAAAGCCACGCCATTTTCTATGCTGGTTGTGCTTTAATAATATTTAGATTTATTTTTTCAAGTTTCTTAATGCTCGGTGTGAAAAGTTGTATGAGCCACTCGGGAGCAAAATTATTTTCATCTTGGGCGTTAACACTTGAATCCTTCATTACGCTTCGGATTCTACTTTAGAATCCCTCGCTACGCTCAGGATTCTATTGTAGAATCCTTCGCTACATTCTGGATTCAATGTACGCCCTCGCCGTAAATACACCATTTTGCTCCCTTGTGACACAAATAACTATTTCAATATGAAACAGTTATACCTTAGCAAGTATGATGTTTCGTCGTGTTAATAAACGCAGTAATTGTACCCATTTTGTGAGCGCGTCCTGTACTCCGGGCACGTTCGGTTGATCGAGGCGGCATGGATTAGACGCGCCCGAAAGTGATCCGTTATAATTTCAAGGGTGGACAGTGACGGCTGGTGCGCACAGATTAGCTCCCTTCGATAAACAATAGCATTAGTATGCGAGGACGCGCTGACCGCCGCCGATCAGCCCAGCCGTGCTCGGATTAATTTGCCTTCTGGAAATTATAGCGTCCTTCCTATATGGGCGGCGGGCGGCAGGCGACGTACGAGCCAAATTACTGGTCGCGCCGTGTTTTGTTTTCCTGCCGAGACAGTTTGTCTTGCTGCGGTCGGCGAGGAATTCTATTCAGGGATAATTACAAGCCTGGTTACAGTAGCCGGTTGCGAGCTATAATTATGCGTGGGACTGTAAAGGCTTCATTCTATGCACAATAATACTTTGAACACTGTAAAATACTTATCTACTTAGGTTAGTCCAAAGTGATTCTATTTTACACAAGTATTCACATTCATATTTACTTATACATGTTTTGTTAGATCCATAGAAAGGCACAAGTAAGATACTTAGCCACGTATACCCTTCTTATTGTATTATAACGGTTTGATAGATGACCCAAAAAGCTTTCAAAAATATCTTATCCATCTAGCAAAATGGACGCATAATCTTATTTTGGGTTTCTTCTTTATTGTTTTTATACAGAGTATAATTTTCATTAGTATGTGTGTGGGACAAAGTCGCGCATATATATTATGTATTTAGGCGGTTGTTATACCGGTGATAAGGGTAACCGTTTATTAAAGCTGCTTGCTTCCCCTATTTTAATCGCCTAATCACCTGTTTATCCAAGCTTTTCAATTTGTTAACTAATTGTTTCATCCTCAAAGCGTATTAAATTAAGGGCTGTCTTCGACGTGAACAGCTCATTGCGTTAATTTTGTTTGTCGTCCGATATCCGGTTCCGGCGGAAGCACGCACCTCGCCGTACAGGCTGCGGCTAAGTAATGAGCCTAGTTATAAACTCCACTTTAAACTTTATTGTTAACTCAGTAAAGCAGACTTTCGATGGCCACGCAACTACTATCAACTATTAAATGGATTAGCCGTGAAATTAGGTTGCAGTGGCTAATTTATAAATATAATAATGAGTCACAGTCAAGTGTGAGCTGGTTTGCACCTGAGTATATTTTCATGTACAGTCTTTAAATAATAATTGTTTGTTAAGTGAATAAGCATGTTAATTTCGATTTGATTCCCAGCGGTGGTCTCTTTTTCTGGTTTTTCTGTGCATCTATGTTTCAGTTTGTATTTTCGATAGGTATTAATAACATTTTTTACTTAATTTTTAAAACAATTAAAGTACCTAAAGCAGGTTAAATTCATTAAATTAATAGTGTATATGTTTACCTAAGGTCTTACGATTAATTTTAAACCGACTTCAAAAAAGGAGGAGGTCCTCAATTCGAGTGTATGTTTTTTTTTGTATGTTTGTTACGCGATAACAACGCCAATTGTGGGCCGATTTTCAAAATTATTTTTTAGTTCTGAAAGACATACTTCCGAGGTGTCCTATTGACACCAAGTTAGGATCTGATGATGGGATCTTAGAGAATCATTTGGTGAACTGGACATACAGAAGACATTACAGAAGACCGTAGGTAACGGTACTCTGTTATAAAATGATATAACAATGAGCCTAATGGAATCGTTGTGAGATGCACTTTGGCTAAAAAAAATAACAAAAAATGGAATGACTTCAAAAACCTTGAAAAATAATTTTCTACTAGTTTGAGTTCGGTGTCTCAGCACGAGCCAGCAGGAGTGATTGAAACCCAATATATGTATAATATGTAGGTGAGGTAGACGACTATAGTTCCACTCCTTTTTGTTAATTTTTTATTTCATTTCCAATTTCAAGTGATTATTATCGTTTACCTTTACTTGCCCGAATTTCACTTGCCATACCATCGTTTGCCATAAAATATAAAGAACCGTGCTGTTTTTAGGATTTTTTTAATGTCATCATATAGAATGCAGTAGGTTAGGTTGGGTTAGTTAAATATCAACTATGATGAAATAACTATTTCAGAAATAAATTACTTTATGGCAAATGAATATTCTAGAAAACTAAATTCGGGCAAATGATAGAGAACCGATTATTATTATAAAATTTACAATACAATACAATGACTCTTCATTGTACCTGCATCAGAAATAGTAAGCGATACAGACAACAGGTACACAGAAAGAAAACTACAAGGTAAACAATAGGCGGCCTTATCGTTTAAGAGTGATCTCTTCCAGGCACCTTTTTTACGTATACGTGTGTTATTTACGCGTGAGACTGAAAAAATATTGGGCGAGTCTTTGTTTTGCTACTGTCGAATAACTTATTCTAATTTTGCGAAAGCCCCATCTTCAACTTCCCCTGAAGTTCGCATCAAATTAGAGGAAACAAACTTAAGGCTCTAAATCAAAAGCTAATTTGCTACGAATTTCACAAGTCTGCGGGCGATGTATTGCGTAACGTGTTCTTTACATCAAAAACACATTTAAAAGAAGTTAGATTGGCTTACAGGAGTTGGCGTGCCGCCATACATAGTTGGAGCCTTCTCGGCGCCCCAAAGCCAGACCTAATCTTCAAAGATTCGCCGCAGATTGTTTGCTAACATTTCGACCCGTCAAATTATGACCGACGGAGATTTCTTCTTCATAAATTACTTCGTCGAACCGAAGCAATATTTTTGGTATAAATTACAATCTCCATAAAGAATATTTTGTAATAAATAGGTACTTACCTGGGTTTATTTACGGTTCGAAATGGGATTGCTACGGATTAAAAGTTTTAGGTTTAAAACAAGCTTTATTTAGTTCATATAACCTACTCCTCTGGTACCGTGACGTGTATTACAATCACTCGCTCACAATAAACTCATAGTTACACTATCAGTAGACATAATTATACTCTCAGATATTAAAGTCACTCCATTGCTTTGTCTTAGGGGGTATATTTACAGTAACCTATCTATGTAGCATTACATTTCTTATAGTTAGCAATTTGGCAACATGTTAACGATAACATTTACATACAATGCTTTATATAAACTTTAATTGACCGAATAATTTGATTTGTTTGAAAATAAACTATACATAATTAAACCTTTTATAATGTTAACAAATTTAATATAATTAAAAAGGTATCGATCATAAAAAAATTAGTTTGCAATAAAGAAATGCAGAAAAAAAACTTGTTTACTTATAAAACACATCCTTTTATAACTATCGTTATATAAAAAAATATTAAAAGACCAGCAAATTCCATCCATTTATCATTTGTATCACAGCAAATATGAGGTTTACACGAAAGCACGAAAGAAATCACGAAACAACATCATTTTGTCTTAAGATAATATTATTTTTCAGTCTTAATCTATTTTATCAAAATAGGATTATAATTATAGTGCACTTTATATTATGTAATTCGTGTGCAGTGTTTTTACTATTATGAAGTTTACTTTTCACGGCCCAGCAGATTCATTGCGACTTTATCATACTATAAATTCCCGCTACCAGAGTGCAAGGTGTTTATCAATGAAACTACGAGAACGACACGAGACATATGTCTGTATTAATGTAATAAAACATAGGTAAGTTAGTATACATCATTAAAATCTGCTCCACTGAGAAGTTGTATTTAAAAGTTGGTAAGCCTTAAACACGTAAAACTCTGTAAACCCATTAAATCGTTCTCCAGTCCTTACCTGTAATCATGTTATGCTGCTGATATAGACATTTATTGAATCCGAGTGAATTAGTGTTTGAGCCTCCATTTACAGTTCAAGGAACTGTTGAATACCTATAGTTATTTTTATAATTAACAACGATGGTTTAACACTAGGTAATTTAAATTTGAAATAAGAACACCATTGAATAGGTAGGTACATACGATACGGTGACCACCTAAAAGTCTCATTAACTACGTCAATACCTGTTTTATGACAATTACTGATATTTGACGATCCATTTTAAGCTCTCTCACAACATGAGGTTATTTATATAATAATAGCTACTAATATATATTTCGTAGGATGCCAATTCTCCTCGTCCGGTGACCTGGAGTAGGTAATTGATTCAACATAATATTAACTATATTTGTCGCACTTGTTATTTATTTCGTGGTTCATTGTGTTGATAATGATAAGCTAGATGACCTCAAGAAATTCGTTTTGCGGCAGCGACAGGTGTACTGATATGATTATTTATATGATTAGAAGGCAATTAGTTAGCAAAGTCAGGGTTTTGAGAACTTCGAGCAAAACAATTTGTTCAGTAAAAGTTTTAAACTCATGACGAAATGGTAATAATAAGGTCATTGCAAAACGAAGACACATGTTAATTTTGAGTGTGAAATAAACATGAATGCGATTAACTTCTACCACATTGTGTTCATGTTTGTAACAAGCATAACAGAACAGTTATCAATATAGGACAGATAATTACAAATGAGGTAATATTACTAATAAAATCAAAATCCATCCTTGGCTTCTCCTCCAATCAGCATAACCTGAAAAAGAAAATGAGTTTTATTCACTGAAAAACCGACCACGCGCGAATCGGATTCGCGCACCGAGGGCTCTGTACATTTTGTATTTATCATTTGCCTTCCTTTCGTAATAAAATGGGATTAACATGGGGTTAGTGACATATGATTTAAGTAATCAATTATTAGTTAATGTTAGTCGTTACCCTCGACTCCGTCCGCGTATCATTCATGTAGCGCTATCCCGCGGGAGCTATGCAATTTTCCGGGATAAAAACTATCCTATGTCCTGCGGGACTCAAGCTATCAGTGTACCTGTGTATCATCATCTAAATCGGACGTAAACCGACTTACAAACTTTTGCATATATACATAGGTCAAATGAGTAAAATTTTATAGAGTTGAGTGAGTTCTCATTTACTTAAATAATTAAAATGTATCCTGGTACATAATGTGATTTACCTGTAACCTGCGACGCCCCACCAACCCAGTTGAGGTGCGACTTCCCGCCGCCTTCGTCAGTCTTCTGCTTACCCTTGTCGATCTCGTTTAGATTCGACTGATATTTGGTACCTGACCAACAAATAAAAGTTCAGTAAATCGATAGTAAGTATTTTACATGGTGGGTGATCTTGAAATTCAGGCTGAATCGCTCCAAACTGCCTTAAGAAAACAGCAGCAGCAAATGATATAAAGATTACCGCGGGTTACATGATAGTCATTGAGTAAAGGATTCAATATGGCAAGGGACAGCTCGGCGGCGGCCGGTCGGCGGGCAGTTATTGAAAAGTTGCGCAATATTGTCGAGTGGCCGGGCCGTAAATTCGTAATGGGTGCAAAAAAGAAAACAGCGGGGATGTCGACGCGCCGCCGCCGGTGCCGCGCAAAAACAACCGTCCGCAAAACTTGCACCGCGTCTCCTCTCCACGCCGCAACGGTTAAATGGATTTTTCAAGTTCATCTGTGCAGTTAAAAAAATGTGATACTTATTTTCCGTCACGTTTGATCGTAATAATGGAACTTCTAGTCTGCATGTATAAAATAAGTTGAAGCGTGCTTAACGTCCTTAATGTTACCTTCTAAATATGCTACCATAAAAACTTAGATAACCCTTGAACATGTGATAAGGTCACCTAGATATTGCTTAACTTTTCTTGTATTTTTTTTATCTAGCTACCTACCTCTTTATTGCTTGTGGTGTTCAATAAAAATCCATTGTTTTGTATTGTATTGTAACAGGTGCTTGACCCTTGTAAGTTCATAGAAAACTAAAATTTTAGGTAAGTACATATATGTCTAACATTTGTGAAGTTTTTTTTGAAGGTAGGTAAGTAACGGATAACATTAAATAATGAAATTAACGTATGCTAATTTCATCTTAATTTTCCTATTTGTAACAAAAATACGCGAACATTGTAAGTTTGAATTCTCAACGCAGTCATTAATAAAGTGAAACACCTTTAAACACACATACCTAAATTTATCCGAAAAATCTACGTCCTACAGCGTGTGTTTTATCATCGTAATTTCTCGCTCAAGTCTCAAAATAGACACTCAAAACTTATGATAAAAGTATCGTGAGGTTTAACGAGAGCGGAAGTGAACACTTGGTCGTAATAGGTTGTCGTGCAAGATGTTGCCATAGTCCGGCGAGCAACATGACCGGGGAAATGCCCAAGTTCCCAATAACGGGCGAGTAATAACGCCCGGACTTATGAATCCACCCCCACGACATACAACGTGCTCTTTTAATCATATTATTATGATATTCTGTGTACGAAATTGTTTCTGTAACGTTGCAGCGATGTAAATTCAGTCGTATTAATTAATAACATCATGAAATAGGTACCGAATGGAAAATAGGTTGAAAAAATTACATAGGTACGCACACAGTCTAATTATCATACTAATATATAGGGATGTAAGTAGCTGTTCAAACTCACAAATAAACAGCTTAACCACCCATAGACATATTATGAACGCAACATAATATTTTGTACCACTCCATAAAACGTTTGTTTATAAACGATTTGTTTATGTTTTACGAGAGCCATAACGTTTGAAGCCTGTTAGCAAACTACCCAGTGGCGACAAGCAGATCGCCGTAACACTTTACGATCAATAAACAAATATAACGACCACTAATAATAACTGAAACAGCAGCAAACAACGAATATAACTGAACGCTCCCGCGAGCATAACTCATAAAGGTACCATTATCTCTTAATAAACGAAACCGACGAAATAAAAATGTTGACTCAATGCGTTTACCTTTGGGGAACGATATCGAGCAATAACGAACTGATTTGACCACAGAATGAATTTTATTTTAATTGAGCAAGCACTATGAATATCCACTGTTCATTGAGCTGCTCCGATTGAAAACAAAGTTTTATCCGACAAAATTCATTAGTCATGTTTAGGGCTTCTATTAAACAGGAGCCGTTATTAAAATGTGTTAATGGGTTTTTCACATCAATCTTTAATCTTTATTATTTTGAAGACTGGCGAAGCTTATTTTATGTCATATTTCTGGTTATTTATAGGTATTATTATCCGACGCCTACATAGTAACTAAAAGTCCATCGATTGACAACGGGGTTGTATTAAAGGGGTGTACTGAAAATCAGCGCTATGTCAGTCAGGGCAGCCTATGGAACCCTAACTCACAGCATACGCTGAGTACATCCCTTTTGCCACAGCAAATGTTAGTGTTTAAGTCTAGTTTTTTTATATTAATTAAGTCTTCGTTGTACTATGTGTTGTGGCAATAAATGATATCTTATCTTATCTTATCTTAAAATAAAATAAGTAGTTTTTACCTTTATCTACATGCGGCGTGTCTTTGCGCGGCGGCCGCGAGGGCGGCGGTACCGTCAGCGCGCGCGGGTCAGGCGTGGTGGTTGGCGGAGACGAAGCTGAACAAATAGGAAATAAGTTAAGTACCAATAAATATATTGCTTCATACTTGAAGAACAAATCACTTACTGTATAGACGTATCGTCCCATCAGATTCTCCTCGTGGATTCTTGGCTACGCATTTATAGGTTCCGTAATCTTCTGTTACGATATTTCTGATTAACAGCCTCATATGTGTCTTGTATGCTGGCGCGCCAAGAGTATTTTCCATATGATACTTGGAACTCTCATGAATCATGTACCCGTCATCTCGAGTCCAGTAATTCAGAGAGGTGGGGTGCGCTTCGGTGAAGCATTCCAGTGTCACGTTGTAATAGAGAGGAGCGCCGACTAGTTGGTGCGGAATCCACAACATTGGAGGAACTAGAAAAAAAATACAAATATGAAGAAGGTATAGTTAACAAATTAAAAATTTCATCATCATCATCATCCCAGCCTATATACGTCCCACTGCTGGGCACAGGCCTCCTCTCAGAACAAGAGGGCTTGGGCCATAGTTCCCACGCGGGCCCAGTGCAAATTGCAGCTTTTTTTTTTTTGCTTCGCAGGTTTGTGCAGGTTTCCTCACGATGTTTTCCTTCACCGAAAAAAAATAATTAAAAATTTAATTATTATCAATTATTTACAGTAAAAAAAACTTACAATCAACGCTGACTTTAACTCTCTTGGATACAGTAGGCGGTACCCCGTTACTAGCGATGCAAAGATAAGCACCCATGTCCAGTCGAGAAATACGTGCCATCTCCAACACTTCACCTTCCCACTCGGACACTGAAAAAATGCGAAAGACAAGGGTTCTGGTCATTTAACGAGAACACCTCAAGAGCAATCTGTTTTAATTACAGCTTAATTTAAAGTCTGACCAGAATGGCCCTTAGTGATGGAGATTTTGGAGTTGTCGTCCCGCTTCCACTTGATGGTCGGCTTGGGGGAGCCATTAGCGCGGCACGTCAGCGTGACGTTGGCGCCTTCGCGAACGATCACGTCGCTCGAGCTTAGCGAGTCATCTATGGTCGGCGGAACTGTAAACAATACGGAAAGTATTCCACAACCATGTTCTTGATTTTAACGAAGCTCGATATTTTGGCACAGTTGCATGCGCCATGATCACGAGACGACTGGAGAATTGCGGGTATGCAGGTATAACATAAAATTAGTAATGACCGCGATAGTCTAAAATATTGTGTCTTTAATAGTACAGTGTATGGTAAATAAGGAATTACGACCGAGAGTCTATTAGAAGCCCGAGGTCAAAGACGAGGACTTTAATAAGTCGTTATTCGTAATTCCAGTAGGTAATACCGCTCGTACTCATATGAAATACAATATTTTAAAACCACATTTGTGACTAAATACATAAAAATATTTATTTATAAGACAGCAAATATTATTTTTAAATAACCTTACCAACTTAGAAAATTTTAAAAACTCCCGACATTGTCATTTCAAAGTTCAATCTCAAAAACGTCGAAATCAATTCTAATGATATTCGACTGGATGGCAAACGAGCAAGTGGGCCTTGTCTATGGGCGGTGGTCTTACCATCAGTTAAGACCACCGCCCATAGACAACTGCAACACCAGGGTATTGCAGATGCGTTGCCGACCTAGAGGTCTAAGATGGAATACCATAAAATG
Source organism: Choristoneura fumiferana (assembly GCF_025370935.1). Classification (NCBI taxonomy): domain Eukaryota; kingdom Metazoa; phylum Arthropoda; class Insecta; order Lepidoptera; family Tortricidae; genus Choristoneura; species Choristoneura fumiferana. The sequence goes on from NC_133489.1 coordinate 11,691,810, forward strand.
ATACCTACACAGCTGAAATCCACGGCAAGGAAATTCGTTTTCACACAAAATTTTAACAAGAAATGGAACCGACTACAAAAACCTTGAAAATATTTTTCTAGGTACGTACGTAGGAGTGGAACAATAGTCTTCTACCTCACCTACATACTATATGTTGGGCTTCGACCACTCCTGATGGGTCGTGCTGAGGCACCGACTTCAAGCTAGTAGGTGTAGGCCTACCTAGAAAATTATTTTCAATGTTTTTGCAGTCAGTTCCATATTTAGTAAAAAAAAAATTTTTTTGGTGTCGGTTTTGCTTTTTTTAGTTCATAGTTCATAGTATCACAGACAGACAAACACTGGCGTTAAACTTATAAGGGGTATTGTAAGTTTGACGTCGATTATTTTTTATTTTTAACCGATTTCAAAAAAAAAGAGGAAGTTATCTATTCGGTTGTATTTTTTTTTATATCAAAACTCCTTCATTTATGAACCGATTTGAAAAATTTTTTTTTCGTTCGTTTAGAAATGTCTTCAATTAGGTAACGGAGATTCTAAAAAGTAGTCAGTTCAGTAGTCAGTCGGGTAGTGAAGCACCAGGACTCCTAAATAATCAACGTCTCTGCCTCGTAAAAGCAATCTTTCGTAAAAGGTGACAAGCAGTTGACATCAAACTATTGTATCTTAAGATTGGTTTTTTGGAATCTTTTTGTATTTTTTATTTCAATTCCAAATTTTTACTTTTACGGTCATCCCGTAAAATATAAATTGAAGATACAAACTGAAATATAGATGCACAAAAAAAACCAGAAAAATAAGACCATCACTGAGAATCGAACCCAGGTCCCAGGTGATGGTTTTGACCATCAGTGGTGTAGGGGTATAGCACGCGGTACGGATTACCGAGGACCTGGGTTCGATTCCCAGTGATGGTCTTATTTTTCTGGTTTTTCTGTGCATCTATATTTCAGTTTGTATTTTCAATTTATTGTATCTTAGATTATTTACACTAAAAAGCGTGAAAAAAATATAAAAAATGTATTCGCTGGTTCGTGCTATGGCACCGACTTCAGACTAGTAAAAAAATATTTTCATGGTTTTTTGTGTTTTTTGTAGTCGGTTCAATTTATTTAAGTATGCAATTTTTTTTGATACTCTCGGTTATTCTTGAACGTCATTTGAGTGCCTTACCGACGACATGCAAGTATCCGAACTGCGTCTTGGCCGTGACAGTGTTGATCTGGCACATGTATCTGCCGCGGTCCTCTTCGCGCACGTCCGAGATATGCAGGAACCAGGTGCGGTGCTTGTCGTGCGTCACGCTCACTCGCGGGTTGCGCGTGATCACGTGGTTATGCACCGTTAGGATCGCAGACTGCTCGAAGTGCATCCATGCTACCTGTAAATTGTCTTTGTGTTAATTTTCTTTTCGGCAAGCGCAGCGAAAGACCTCCAACAACGAGATGGACGGATGACCTGGTTGAAGGCGCGCGCGGGTTTACGGTGGATGCAAGCCGCTTCTAACCGAAGCAACTGAAGTCTATGGGGGAGGCATGCCGAACAGTGGACGTCCTACGGCTGAGATGATGATGATGATGAAATTTTCTTAATGTACATTACTAAACTGTTACTGTATTGTAAATATTATGGTAATTGCTAGCTGGTGCCCACGACTACGTCTGCGAGAAATTCGTTAAAATTTGTTAGGGATATTTGCTTATTCACACTTATATCAAGTCAATCCGATCAATAGAACAGAGTGTAATTCGACTTTCACAAATCGCACCTTTGCGATAAAACTGTGACATCTGTAAAATTGCAACTAAAGATAGCACAGTTTTGTCGCAAATAAACGAAATATACAATAATTTCAAATTAAATAAAAACTCGCTACTTGCATCCGCACCGGTTCGCAACTTTCACGATATCGTCAGTCCATCTGGCGGGAGGCCTGCCACGCTTCGTCTCCCGGTTCGTGGTCGCCACTAGAGGACTTTTCTCCCCCAACGGTTATCTGTTCTTCGAGCGATGTGGCCCGCCCATTGTCCCTTCAACTTGCATATTTTTCCAGCTATATCGGTGACTTTAGTTCTTCGACGAATTTCCGTATTCCGGATTCTATCGCGCAAAGAAACTCCAAGCATAGCTCTCTCCATAGCTCGTTGCGTGACTCTGAGCCTCTAAAAGGCCAACAGTCAAGGACCACTTCTCAACATGGTTAGGTAAGCCAGAGGAGTTCTTTTCGCTACAGAGCTATCTCTTGCAGGCAACCTTTGAAAACAAAAAGAAGAAAAAAACAGATTTCACTACCTACTTCTTTTTTAGCTATCCACCAGGATTTATTTACGTGTCGATTATGAAGAACCCGATGACACACAATGTTATGTGATGTTGTAAATACGATAAAGTGTTAATAAAAGGACGTTCTTGAATCGTCGTCACTTCATCGTGAACATGACACGTCACATGATATTAAAAATGTGGCGATACCCTTCAAGCAGGAGGGGACGCGGCGCGCGGTGGAGGGAATGCGGTGCCTTCAATAATTTCCAATCGTTCACCAATTTGACGAGTGACGTAACGGAAATTAAAGAAAATGTCCCCCATTCTTGACTACAGGTCTTATTAAAAACGAGAAAAAAAAACGGTCCCGATGTAAAAATAAGATTTCGACTTCTAAATATTTTTTCTTCGTGTTCGAACACGCAATTAAATTGAATTAAATGTTGAAAGGTGATTTTAACGCTTGGGTTCAGCAGTTTGTAAGTGTGATAACTAAAGATAAACATAATGCCTTCACTGATATTTAAATAAAAACAATAAAGGAACTTCTGAACTTGAACGTTTACGAGTGTTGGAGGGCGAGCGCGAGCGCGACATCTGTGTAATTGCACGGAGCTGCCATCGCGTCCCCGCTTCACACCAATTTCCGCAGCATTAAGCGCTTAAAATGCATTTTACAGAGATTGTTATGCTTCCAACAATCCTGCTACTTTAATCTACGCTCTGGAATGATTCAAACTTAATTATTCAGGTGAAATTCATCCCGTAACACTAAAGATATCGTGCTCTGTGATCGAGACCCGCTATTGGTTATTATGAAAACTTTTCGTATCTTTGAAGTACAAAGTCCATCTTAATAAGCTATTAAGGCAAAAATTAAGTTGGTTTCAGAAGAAAATGCCTTAAGTTTCAGAAGTTCGACGCGCATCCTTTATCTCTTAATCCAGCTCTAAGTTTGATTCATGGGTAGGTTAGTTCTTTTTATCAAGATTGCGAAGGCAATATAGGGGGAAGTTTGGGAGCTGAAACTCGTGCCGGGTCACATCTTACCTATCTTAAGTGATGCGGCTCTCAGCCGCTGTCTAATTTATAATGGACTTGAGGAAACTTTGCCCATTTTATTATGCAATGGGACGGTAACCCCTCTAATGACGGCGGCCTGACTCGCCGGCGTAACCTGAGCCTCCCAAGATATTAAAGAATGCTTAAATTATGAAATAATTTACATGAAATACACGTCATATTACGTTAAACTTTAAATTGCATCTATCTCTTTTGTATAAAAATGTAGGGATTACAGCCTTTTACATTGTAATACTGCAACCACATCGTGCAATGCAGTTACGTCTGCAGTGTGTAGTAAGTATATGTTTTCATGCAAAATGCAATTCCTCAAAAAAAATTGTCGCTGAAAATGTAAGGTTTCATATTCCGCACCTGAATATTTCGCAAAGTCTGGTCATTAGACAAGACCCAAGACGTAGAAAGCATTGACACCGGCGTCGCGGGCCGCTCCGCCCGGATGTAAATCAGATCTGCGTAATTGTGGCCGGCGTAATCTAATCGCCGCGGTATGTCGGCTTGTCCGTCTGCGGCACTGATTCAATTACGCCCCCGCGCCCTGTTGTCCCCACCTGGATCGACAACTTTCCTGATATCGCTATATCAATATTGACAATTTATAATTAATACCATGTTCCATGGTCAGATAACAGTAGTTATGTAAGTACTCATGAGGCGTTGCGTGATGATTGAGGTGCGAATGTCATTTAGGTACTACCTGTACCTATATAGAAGCAATCCGGATTGTTTTACTAAAAAGCAAATGTTTTATTTTTCCATTAAGGCAACATACATAGGTAGTTGTACGTATAATTGCATTACAGCGCAAAGGAATATTTCAGAAAGTTTCCCGTGATTGTTTCAACAATTAAGATAATATTAAAGAGGAATCAAAATTTTATAAGCGGTTGAGAGATAAGCGTTGAGTGTTGAACTTTGGAAAGTTTTGCGCATGGCGGGTCGGTGCGAAATGTTTTGTAATAACCCAACTTTCCAGGAATTTGGATTATAAAATTACTTACTTACGAGAAGTGCGAAATTAAACAACGAAACTGGTTTTATTACGTTTAGTTTAGGAGAGCTGTGTTTAACTGTCTAAGTTTTCTGAGAAGCGATTTGGAAAATGAATTTCAGATGAGAAACAAAATAAGATAATAGTTTACAGTTTGAGGTATCACTTTCAATGGTTTATTGCCTACGGGTAATGAATGATAGATACATCGCTTTTAAATTGGGAAGATACCTAGTTCTTGTCTCAGTTTCAACGTCACTTTAATTCCGCCAGCATGAAAGTAGAAGTCAGTCATTTTTAAGCCCGTTAAAAATGTAAATCGCAAAAGCAAAGTGGATAACGAGGCAGGCTGAGGCAAATCTGATATTTAATAGCCGCAGCGGCGACTAATCTTGTTCGTTGGAGATCCTAAGTGAGTTAGTCTCGACGTCACCTCGGAAGAAAGTATCATCGTCTCGGGTGTCCAACTACGTATACGTATAAGTTAGACGTCGTATTTACAAATTCTACAAATACATATAAGCTGTAGGCTGCAGTACATACCTACGTATTTCAATTTTTCTGCTTGGGAGTGAAATTCCATACCACTACAAGTGACTTTGTAGCAAATTGCTACTAGCAATTTCAAACTATTGACTGAAGTAACCATCTAAAAGATCACGTACGGACCACAAAATGTTTAAAGTTTTGAAAGTTAAACATCTTACCGTGTCGTAGCTTAACTGGGCCACGAGATTGACGCGCACCGACGGTTCTATGCTAAACTTTGACAGAGGCGGCTATTAACTCGTTATCTTTTAACCACCTTTAATTTAGGCCGTTCTTTCTTTTTATCTTAATTGTTGAGGCATTTAGAAGGCGAAGTTGAAGTTTGGTCGTCGGTAGCGCCCGGGCGGCGGGGTCCCTCAGGATATGCCTGGAAGGCGTCGTTTGATTTATAATGGACTCGCCGCGAACTTTGCCCATTCTGCCGCGCTCCGCACCGAACCTCTTTAACGACGGACTCGTCGGTCGTCGCCGCAGGAGATGATTCGTGGACGTGTTACGACAGATTTAATTATGGAACGTTTAGGAGTGGTTCGTCTTATTATATTCATACTTTATACTATGAGGGTTTATCAAGATAAGGTGTGCGGAGGGAAAACACATTTTATATTATGATATGAATTTCCTTGTCGTGTGCGTCGTCGGTCGACACTTCTGCGACATATAATTCAGTCATTTAAGGAATGAGAAGGGGTCAATCTAGGAATGAGAGATAATAAGCTGGAAACTCGTATACAGCTTCATTAAGGTGTCCTAAATGTTGTCTCAAAAGTTACATTTAATCTCGTGTCCGCGTCGTAAGTTATTCAAGGTCAAATGTCAAGAAAGTCAGTTTTTCGCGATTATCTCCGTTTCTATAGCTCCAGTGATGTTAACACTTATTACAAAATTGTAGAGCATAACATTTGGAACAAATTTTCGTACGTCCCACCGTTTTTGAGATAGAGAGCAGAGAGCCCGCAGCGCTCAGCCATACTGACTGATACAAGGTCAACCGTGAATCTCAGTGAATAAAACCTTGTTTACAGTTTTAAGTCATTGAAATATCATTAATAATAAATTATTTATTTGATGATTGCAATGTTCGTAGTGAGTCTCCTTATATAACCGGATTAATAATGTCAGTTTATACGAGTACAATAGATTTATTTGCTATATTAACTTACCTACATACGTAGCTACAACAAAAGCAGTGGTATTAGCCTAATGGTTTGGCCTGTGGTCTCTCAAGCAGAGGGTGGTATGGGTACGAGCCCAGGCTCACACCTCTTGAGTTTTTCGGAATATTATGCGAAATTTTGTGTATGTTTGTTACTCCTTCACGCTAAAACGGTTGGACGGATTTGGATGTTTGGTATGTAGATAGCTGGACATCTGGAATAACACATAAGTTACTTTTTATTCCGATATTCCCACGGGATAGGGATAAAATCTCGAAATAACAACCACTGGGCTTAGAGTCATGAAATTTGGTACGTATTTAGATTTAGGTACGTACCTGCACGTCTGGAATAACACATAGGCAACTTTTTATCGCGGTATTCACACGGGATAGGGATAAAATCTTGAAATTTCAACCGCTGGGCTTAGATTCTTGATATTTAGGACAGTTGTTCTTAATACAACCTCAATGAAGACCACGATATACATTTTGGGAATTCCCAAAGGAATTTTATAATATCTCGGAATTTCAATTGTACCAGATCGAATAGTTTACGCGTGCGAAGCCGCGGGTAAACTCTAGTTAAACATTAAAATGATTTTTCGCAATGCTGAATTTTATTATAGTCTATCCAATCCAATATACAGTCATCATGACTGATTATTCATAATATACTTACCTCCTTAACGCAAAAACATTCTAATAAAACGCAAATATTAAAAAGGGAAATAAATGTCATTAATGTTTTATTTAGTCGTATGACATAAAAAATGAAAGCTTGTTCAGAAAAATACATCAAAGCTTGGAGATATAAACGGTCGCCAAACTACTTACCATCCGTGAGCTCTTAGAAAAACCTTCGGGTTTCGGGGGAAATCGGATTCGTGTTGAGAAAATGATAATTGTCTTTTTAACTTAGTAGCAATCCATCACGCGGAGAGTGCACTCGTTGTGTTTTCATTCATTTATATAGAACAGTTAAAACCACCACTTACATATTTATTTAGTTTTTAATAACAAACTAAATAATAATTCAGAAATTGATTTCCATGGGGAGTCAATTTAAACAGAGTATTTCTGTAAATAGCCAATCATGGGAAATTGTTTATAATGTATACCTATAAATATTTTGTAAAGAAGCTGAAAGTTTCAAGAAAAGTGTTGATCGTAAATATTAAGGTTCAAAACCGAGTTATAGAAGCAACGGGGATTTCGAAAAGTACGTTAAAAAATATTAAACGAAAGCAGACCAAAAAAATTCATTTGATATACCCAAGAGAAGTAGATACAGTATAACAACAGCTCTATATAATTCCAAATAAAAGTAGTGAATTTAGGCGGGGTGTTCTCTATTTATATTAACGATGGAAGTATTCTAAAATGCTGATTTTGTTTTATTGGTATCATGACAAAAAGTCATATTGTATTAAAATTAGAACAAGATAAGGAAGCGTAATATTATTACAGTAAGGTTTATTTTGTACTGGTGGTTATTCTTTACAAAAAAAATTCGGTAACTTCGAAAAGTTTTGCAAGTTTATAACAGAACAGAACCGCATATCACGATCACGTACCGTGTCATCGTCAATACCCGAAGAATGCTTCTAAAATCCGAAGGTTTTTTTAAGAGCTCACGGAGTGTAAGAGGTTTCGCCTTCATCTTATATACAAGTCCGTCGAGCGGTGGTACCTTGCCCCACGATTCTTTTTAATTAATTTCCATGTTTTGTTATTATTTTAATAATAGTTATGTTACAAAACAATTTACATTTCTTATTTCTGTTGTATTCGAGGTCTATCCACAATAACACAATAGAAGTTACGAGTGAACGTGTCTTACGTTAGAAACATTCCATTCCATCCATCCCAGCCTATATACGTCCCACTGCTGGGCACAGGCCTCCTCTCAGAACAAGAAACATTAATTATAATAATCCTTTTATCGAAGCGACTAACGGCACTTTTTAGAGACGCCCCCGTGACTTCGTTGTGGATACATCTTATTGAAAATAGAATAAGGATATAATACTCTTTAGTTTAGGTTAGATTTATTATATAACAATTTTGAACAATCAATGGATTCAAAGAAAAATAATTATGTCACACAATTACATTATGACTTTCAACAATTATGCTAGCCGATATGGAACCTTCACAGTCAAACACTCTTAATAGGGTGTTTGTATGTCAGTTTATCGCTTATGAGATGACTAAAACAATTAACGAATAATTAACCACCAAAAACATTCTGTAAAAAACTAGCCAAGTCTCGATGGAGCTGCTTGTTTATCTCTAAAAAGTAATGAAATCTAGACAAAGTCGTGCCAAGTCTAAGGTTCCTTACTGCGATTTCTTTATTATTATAGTTAATGTTGTGTGACTTGGACGTTGACTTGTACCTACTCATACCTACTCACGTATAAAGAATGTTGAGTCTTAAGTCTTATCCAGTAAATGTTGAGACTCAATACGCGGACAATTTAAAGAAATCGCAGTAAGTAACCTTTGACTTGGCACGATTTTGTCTAGATTTCATTATTTTTTTTTAGAGATAAACAAGCAGCTCCATCGAGACTTGGCTAGTTTTTTACAGAATGTTTTTGATGGGACTCTGGATAAGACTAGACTGAACATTCTTTATACGTTAGTGGGTACAAGTCAACGGCCAAGTCACACAACATTAACTATAATAATAAAGAAATCGCAGTAAGGAACCTTAGACTTGGCACGACTTTGTCTAGATTTCATTACTTTTTAGAGATAAACAAGCAGCTCCATCGAGACTTGGCTAGTTTTTTACAGAATGTTTTTGGTGGGATTTCACTTCTTTTTGTAGAAAATTTGTAAAGGCGGTATGTCGATCTCTAATAGTTTGGTTGAACTCTTGTGTTTTCTAATCAGGGTCACCATGTACTCCAGATCTTCGATTATCCTAGTTTTTATAGTTTTCCCTTTATTTGGCCATTAAAACCTAACTCTGTACCAAATTTCAGCTCTCTGAGTTTATGGGAAGTACTAGTTCTATTTTGATGATCATGAGTGAATGAGTGAGTGAGTGTCATAAATGCGAAACTTTGCTTTCGCTTAACTTCGGAACTAAATGACCTACAGACTTGAAATTTTGGATTTTAAGTATGTTTTGGTATTTTAAGTATGCGATTATAGCTTATTGGATGACGAAAATTTCTGCGTTCTGGTCTTATCCAGAGGTTCTCAAATAGGGGCCTGAAAATGCGGCGAAATGGTTCCAGTAAAGGATGGTATGGCAGTGTTTGCTTCGCGGTCGACTTGGCGGGGGCACTGCCGTGCCCGCAGATTATTTTTGGAAATTGACTTTTTGGACCGAGCGCCGTCGGCAGATATTGCGAATATTGTAACGCTTGTGCGTCGCTTCCAGTCGCATATGCATGCATGTACATATTTTTCGTATCTACAATTTTATAGATTTTAACCAGTATTTTTCAGAAACTTTGTATCGTTAAAGATTTTAAGCCCTTTCAATAGAATAATGAACACCTAATGGCAACATCAACTACGGCTAAATGCAACGTCGCAGATAGAAATGAGCGAACATCTTGCAGGAGACGGCTTAGCTTACTTCCACTAAAAGCCCACTTAGAGATCTCTTCGGGAACGGATTCGAGCCGAGGGCTCTCCAACTTTTCGCGGAATCTTTGGCCAATAAGTTATTTCGAGGTCGACGTGAGTAGTGTCGCACGGAAATGCTTTGGCAACTTCAATAAGTATTAATGCAAGTACTTGCGTACAATCGCTCTAAATAGTAAGTATATAACATAATACAAATGTTTAGTCTCTAATCTAATGAATATCAAAGTTTATGTTTGTGAAATTCTCAATTAAGTATTCCCATTTGAATTTCGTATGCAATTGTGATCATTCCGAATTGGCGTTCGTTGCAATAAGGGCCCTCGGTAACCCGGCGGTGGGTTCAGGCAGCTCAGCCGGCATGCGGCGCGGGCATAACATCGCTGCTACTCGTTGTGGCATGTTATTGCAAACCCACATACGTGATACTGCCGACTATCTGACATTTCATGCCGATGAACCGACTACGTGCGCATTCTTCCCGGCATACGTATAAAATACCAAATTCGGTACAAATGTATTGCGGTGTAATTGCAGCAATATTTGCGCTGCAATCACCGTTTTCCGGAATTAAGTAAGAGCTATCGATAACAGTAGGTGACAATATTTTGTACTGTTAGTACCTACTAAATTTATATTCAAGTCATGGCACATAAAAAGTTAAGCATACTTTTTGCGACAACCATCACTAGAAACACTATTTCGCAAAATCCACGACGATAAAAATACTGCCATAAATTCTGCGGAGCGGAGGGCATTTTGTTTTTCATCGCAATATTTTCACAAGTCAATAATTTTATATAAAGACGGACGAAGAGGCAAATCTTTTTAACCGATGCGGGAAACTAATGGCACAGGCGAGGCTTTCGAGAAAATCCGCTTCTTGTTGTCAATACAGGGCAACGGTGACGGCTCCCTCCGTTAAGCCTTTATTTCAGAAGTAAGAGAACACTATCTGCGCTTTTATTGCGACCGCAGCGCCCCGACCCGAACCGTCGAGCGCTACAAGCGTAAGTAAATGCAATAAAAAATAAAAGTCTCTTAAAGAGAAATCGATGCAGACCATGCGGATGTTTTCTATTCCTTATACGAACGTATATTTACTTAGTTGCAACCATAATTTACAGACCGAGAACTTAGATCCATTATTATTATTATTCTAAATACAAACTAGTATGCAGTAGATAAGGTGTTTGAGTAAAATTACTTCGTAGAAAAACAATTGAGCTGAGAGCGTACTTGCTGTCTATATTAAAGCGTAGAGCTTGCTACGGCGTAGCACCGGTGAAACAATAACAAGATAAAACGTGTAGAGTGCCGGAGCTGACGTTGATCAACGATACTTTCAAGTTAAGCCCTAAGCGCTTTCATGATCGTGAAATAGTTTAGTAAACTAATGAGTTTCTCAATCATAGTTGACGACAGCCGAGTAAACTAAACATGTTAGGCGATAAGCTAATACTAATCTGTGTCTCGAGTGGGGTGCTGGGAGTCCTAGCCCGTCTCAAATGGACCGGAGTCCCCCCTATGCAATAAAGGTATAGGTACACTATCGTTCGTAAGCAAACATGACTGATGCTTATAGACTGTTCTATATCAACGAACTACTCTGACGAGCAAAAATAAATTGTTGGCATTTGGCGACAACTGATTCATCATCATCATCATCCCAGCCTATATACGTCCCACCGCTGGGCACAGGCCTCCTCTCAGAACAAGAGGGCTTGGGCCATAGTTCCCACGCGGGCCCAGTGCGGATTGAGAACTTCGCACGCACCATTGAATCGCTTCGCAGGTTTGTGCAGGTTTCCTCACGATGTTTACCTTCACCGCAAAGCTCGTGGTAAATTTCAAATGTAATTCCGCACATGAATTTCGAAAAACTCAGAGGTGCGAACCGAGGTTCGAACCCACGACCCTCTGCTTGAGAGGCGATAGGGCAAACCACTAGGCCACCACGGCTTCGCTACGGCGACAACTGATTAAAAACATTAAATAAAAATAATTAAACCGACTTCAAAACTATAACTGATAAGGGAGAGACAAAATTTTCATCTCTTAAAAAACTAAAATAAATATGCATAAAAATAAATATTTTTGTGAGGTAGGTATCGGTGCTTTTGTAAATATACAGGAGTTATCTAGTCATGTGGGCCAATCAACTTTTTTACCGACACTTTGGGCATCTCCCGCGTTACCAAAAAATCATACTTCCAACAAGATATTTCACGGTTTAATAGGTTGAACTTACGTAGGATGGCATGTATTCGTGTACACCATCTATTAAATTACAGAAAAAACATGTTTACTTACAAAAATCTGCAATTGTTTGAAAAATGTCGCGGACAGATTAGTTTCGGTAAAAAAGTTGATTGATCCATGTAAATATTTCTGTTAAATTAAGGCTGGCACTTGAAGAGATCGCTCTGAAGCGTTCAGGCTGCCTGTTGCTTAACTTGTATGGTTTTTTTCTTTATGTGCTTTTTTTCTTTCTTCTCATGATAGGGAAGAAAGAAAAAATGGGGAGGCCTTCGCCAAGCAGTGGGACATATTAGAGGCGACATAAAAAAAATGTGTCTATTTTATGAATTGCTTACAATGTAGTGTATAATAAAGAGTCATTGTATAGTAAGTACTGTATACCCGCTCACTTTTATCGGCAATCGGAAATGGTACGGACTGGAAATTGCTTAGCGTAAAAAAACAAATGATCAATAACCATGGCACTCAGGTTAGATTTTGCCTGATGGCACTATAGATTAGCTAGTGACTTGGCTACCTGAAGGTTTTCATTTTGTTGGTAAATATGACATCATAGTTTAATACATCTGCCTGAACTGATTCATAACTTCCGCGGTTAGACTTTACGAAGTTAACTCGAGTGCCCTGCCAAACAGCCTATGTGTGGTACGTGTACATACAAACCTACCCCAGATAGAGATAGATAGAGGAATCCCGCTAAATGGTGATACCTGTACTCAAGTATCGAAAGATATACTCTAACTAATCTAACTTAGATACTTAGTCATTTGCAAGAAAATTTATTTGCGTCTGGTCACTATCTGCTGTAAATACTAGGCACTATTGCCATTTTTGAAATTGCAATCATTTTAAAGTTCGGGAAAAACGCGTCAATGTATGAAAAGGGTTTCATTTTAAAAGGCAAGTGGATTCTTTTCAGTATAGTTTAAGGTTGGTTTTGGATCGCAAATTTCTTTGTTTTTAAATCATGTTGGTAGCGAAAGCGAGGTGCAAACTCCGCGTTAAGGTTGTAAATCATATCTTCCTCCATTTATATGGACACTTTATTACGACGGCGCGTTCTAAATCAAATGATAAAATGCTTCTTATTTTATGTTTCCTTTCGGCGCTCTACGCATATTGTCGTCTCGCGGAATAGAGGTGCCTGCCGTTAAGTGATGTTGCTTTCAGAGTCAACATCTTGTACATTTTTTTCTAAGATTAAAAGAAATGCTACCTGTTACGATAGTATACTTAGTAATTCTTCTAATTTTTCTATTTGTCTATATACTTTTGACGAGGTACGTTATAAATTACCAATATTTGTAAGGGCAATAAATAAAACATATTTTATATGATTTCTGTAACCTCTCTAAATGTGCCGGTGCGTTAACTTATTGTCACAAAGCTCTATGTAACGATAACTAAGCTAAGTGCGTCTCCCATTTACTGGCTAATGCCTACGCCACACTGTCGACGAGTGACATGAGAAAAGACAAACGAGTGTGTACGGCTTCGTTAGTCGTCATTCCGCTTATCCAAATCCAATATCCTCTCTCTCTTTTTCTCTGTCTTTCCCATCACAACCGGCTGTAGAAACAAGGAAGATTTGCATGAGAGAGATATGTGTGGGTGGCTACTACATGTATTGCACATCGTGGCCGGGCGATGAGCTCTACGCCTTCTCTCTAGAAGGAGCAGTACGAGGAGCGTAGTGTGGCGCAGGTATAATGACGTACGCGTCGCAGTAGTTAGTTGCAGAGTACAGATGTACTTAGTGTATACTTAATGGCTTCCATCGGGAAAAGTTGGAATACGATAGCTACTGAAGTGTCAATCAATCATTGCTAAATTAAATGAGTGACATTTTCATATGCAATTTTAATGTTAACCCCCTGTTTAACCATCCATTGATTGAATTTATTTGACGGATAAATGTGATGCCGTCTCTGTTTGTTTTGCTCGAATAGACGGAGACGGCATCACATTTATCCGTCAATTAAAATTAAACAGCCCCTTAGTATCATATGTCAAAATGAAAAATGTACGGGTGTACGATGCGTACTTAAGCTAATTGAGATAGTACAATAACTACTTACGAACTTTTCCGATAAAACACGATGGAAAACCATTACGCGCTACTGTAGTTCTTCTTACCTTGAAAGAGCCAAGGTTTTTGACGGAGCAAGCGAGCCGCACGCTGCGCCCGGCCGGTACCGTCACGTTCTGGATCACATCCGTAAACTCCGGCTCCTCCACCACTGGAACAAAACCTAATGTTAACGTTAGCTGTGTGGACGGTATTGTTTCGTTCGTTCTGATATTTATTATGGAATCATTGATTTTAAAATGGAAAATTATAAAGGTTGCGTAAAACATGGAAGCTTTCTTAAACACGGAAACGTAAGTTTTTGGTTTTTTAAGATTGTAAGTTATTGAAAAACACACTACGAGTTACATTTTTGTTCGCCATTTCAATGCCGTCATGTTTTTCTACTCATGATAATAATTAAAGAAATAGTTACAGTATAAAAACTAAAAACGTAGTTCCGACTTCTTTTAAAGAGTTATTTCAATTTAGGAAACAAAAAAGCAAGTAACGTGTTTCAGCTCTAACTCCATACTTTATTTAGCAAATACCAATTAATTCTGATACGCTATAAAAAAATACTAGTCTTATACAATACAATACAATATAAATATTCTTTATTGATCACCAAAAGCAGTATAGTGACATTACAAAAATAAAAAAATCAGATAGACAATAGGCAGTCTTATCGCTAAAAAGCTTAAAAAGCTTATGTTACAACATTGCAACATTTAAGCCGTGTCATTAGATACTTATACAAATGGCGCTATTAAGAAATCACATTAGTACAATTATAAATCTCTTTGTCTGTGCCGTCTATCAAGAAACTGGCAGCCGTGTCGAGTTATGAGGATATTTTTGTGTCAAAGGATACGATTTGTAATTCCAAAATTATCAAAGCAGAACGCTTTTAAACAAATTGAGTGGGCGATAAGGAATAATGTCGTCGTTTATCAAGCTCCAAGATAGATGGTTGCTGCTCTGCTCTGCCCATTTTAAATGCGTTTGTCTTCTACGTGCCAAATTGGCGCTCTTTGTTTTCTTCTAACTTTTACGAACCAACCGAAAGGGGCAATGAAGGTTCAATAAGATAGTTACTGTGGTTACGCCGACGGATAAACTTGGTTCAATCGTGAAGAACCTAAGGGTGTTTATTGTCATTTTATAGACACAAAAGGGTGTCAGACCTAACAGAAAAAGATAAAAGAGACAGTGCGATAAGGCAAACGGTTTAGAGTGTCGTAAAGGAAGAGTTGTCCAGGGGTTGAGTGTAAACATTTGTCATTCAGTGAGCCGAGCTAGTCGAGTCGGGCGAGCGCCGGCACGCGCTCGACGCGGCGTGAGCGCGTTGCCACTGCGACAACGCGCAGCCACTGGCTTGTTTACAGAATAAACTTGCTCTGACTCTTCTCACTTGTTTACATATTCCCTGGCTCAAACAGACAACAATACATTTATTGAAGGAAGTGATTTACTTTGAAAATACTAATAGTTTGCCTAATATTTTAAATGTCTCAATGTTCAAACGTACCTACATTAATGAATTCTAATGTTTATTCCACGCTGCACGTCAATCTGTTTTAAGTATTCATGTGTGCCGTGTGCTTAGCGAAGAGATACCCGACTGAAGATGAAAGCTATGTGTTTTGTGTTTGCTCACCTGATCATATAGCTCTAAGCACGCCGCTCCATTTTCTACTCCGCTGCTTCTGACTCAACCGATGTAAATCGCACATTAACATCATCAACGCACCCTATTCGCAACGTATGCGTTTTCTCAACTGATATTTTGAATACAATAGAGTATTTTAATAAAAACTAATGAATATTGATAGGGTACACTTTAATAATAAAGATACTATTTATTCTCCGAGGGTAATAATGTCTAAGGTCGTGATAAGTAGCGGATTCAACAATGTATAAGCGTTCGTCAACGTAGGTATGTCACCTGCAGCACAGTCATTATGAACACCGCTCATCTCGTCAATAACGCCGCATATTGGAATTAACAAGGGTAGCCTTGGCAATAATCTCGCACGCCGCAAGACGCGACGAGCGTGCGGCGTGCGCGGGTATTTAGGGGTTAATTAAGAAACCGCAGACAGCGGCTACGGGGAAGGGGTAATCCCATTGTCATTGGAGGTAAGACGATGTTTTCCAGCCGATAAATATACGAGATAAATTGTTGTAATACAGTTCAATACGGAGTCAAGTACAGTATTTGTGTGTGTTTGTTATTGCCACGACGAGAAATGAGCATAGCAAGTTTTCTTGATATTTGGGAGTGGTATTTTCTCTAGAAATGAGTATCGCTTAATTGAATACTCTCCAAATTTAATGAAGAAAAAAATATTATCCAGGACTGCACCCATTGTACCTACCTCAGACAGCCTACCTATGCCATTTCAGCATATTTCGGCTTCGGGCCTTATCGGAATGTGCCAGGAGGCATGTCGAACACGTCCAGCAATTCTATTAATTGCGCTAGGGATTGGGTCGACTAAATATTCCAAAACTAATAATGAATGGGCCCGTTTCATCCGATGTTCCTAACTCGAGAATAATCTCATATTAAAGCTGGCCCTTATGCAAATCAAAGGCGGTCACTCGGAAGTAATCAGGCGCGGATGGGACCGCGCCGCGCCCGCCCCGCCGCGCCGCGCGCTCGCCGACCGCCGCAAATTGACAGCCGACGCATGCCACCAAATTGATTGTGGCTACACAGACACCTCGTTATACTGCCAATGACGCGCCGTAGACAAATAACCTGCCGTCCCCTGAGATTGGACTACCATTCTTCAAAACATAATGCAATATATCATTTTAATTCCTCCTTTTATTGTATAAAAAATCTCAGCCCTAGATTACTGAAAAAAGAAGCTTCTATGTTTTGTAAGACTGTTAGGGGGAAAATAATGAAACGGAATACACAAAAGATAATAAGAAAACAAGAAAATTTTAATAATGTTGCCTTTTTAAAACCTCCATAGAATAGAAATACACATATAACACAGTGTGGCGTGTCTGCCGGGTTGAACTAGAACATTGAGTTGCTAATTGAGGATTTTGGCTCCGGGGTGAGATACACGTTATATTGTTACACATTAGCGACTGTTAGTTTTGACCTCTGATGGCTAGTTATCTTATAAAGTCTAATGTCAATCAGTGATGATGTATGGCTAATTATAAAATACCATTTCTAACCCCGAGATCGCGGATGATTCATTAGTAGCCCATTTCCAAAACTTAATCTTTTTAGACTATCTTTTGATATTGACTTGAATATTTCATCCATACGCCATAAGAATAATATGGTTGATTCCTCCATTTTACCAGATTTTTTTACATCACATCACAAATGTTTACTCGTACTTTATCGAAGTCTGTGGCACAACCATCGGAAACTAATCAATTAGCATCACAGTAAGAGGTTTTTCCCGATGTTCGCCGCCGGGAGCCACGCTTTCTGGTAATCTATGTGTTTTTCAGTCCTAATAGAAAAAGCCATTGGAAAAACTCCAAACGTTCCTGATTTAATATGCACTTTTGCATTTACGATAACCTTGTTATCGCAATCCCTAAGTAAACCGTAGAAATAAGTAGAATTGGATTTACACCGTAGTGGTTTTGATTTGATTAAATTAAGTTGCCGTAAGTCGGAGGAGGTTGTCATGTACGCTACGCAACATTCAAGTTTATACGACGTCCCTTGTCACAGCTGTTGCTCGTAATATTCCCATATACGATCAAATTCTTTTAAGAGATCTGTAGATAAAGAACATGGCGTCGGGTGTTTGGGCGGTTTCGGACTTTCACTTATTTGTATGCTTTACCCTTCGCCGGGACGGGGACGTGACTATTCGAGATACATAAACTCTGAGTGAATACGGAAAATAGAAATAAAATAACATATTCCTTTAGTGGACGGATTGTGGGAAAAATTGTATCAACCTTAAGGCTGGTTTCTATGAATTGACTTTTCTGACGTATAATAAAACGATATAAAATAATTTATTGAATCAGGCGTTACTTTGCGGAAGTCCATATCAATCAAGATATCAATATCTGAAACAATTACTTAGCTCTCCCGCGACCTTATGGTAGCCATTATAAGGTAGCCAAGCCATCATAAGGTCGCGGGTGAGCAAAGTAATTGTTTTAGTTCATTAAAAATATATAAAGTACTAAAAGTTAAATCTTTTTACGGTCAATATGATACAGTGCCATAATAGTTAAGAACAAATACTGTACCTAAAATTTGGCCCACTAACTTGTCCAGTTAGAATATCGGGGGCTCTGAATCTGTAGTAATTTATATGCAAAGTTAGGTTTAAATTATACACGGTATTTTCATTTCATCATTTTATTTTTATTTTATTTTTATTATTGTTGCTGTTTTTTTTGGAAAATAGGGCGCTGTCCATTGGATGACAATATTGCCAGTGTCTAGTAGGTTTTGCCATTGTACGGTAAAAATTCTAGAAAACGAAATATGAGATGTAATGGTGGATGAACGATGACAGCGCGAATTCTATTTCTGTTCTTATTATTATTATTCTTATCCATGTCACTTCACGTCATGTAATGTCACGAATAAATGTTTTCTTTCTTTCTTTTCATTCTTTCATTTTAATTTAATGATGTAATATATGTGAGTCCTCAATCTACTTCAGGCCCATATTGGAGCTGTCACCCAGTCGTTGTTTAAATAAATATCTAAGAATAAAAGTGTTGGTGAAAACGTGTGTCCAAGCAGTAGGTACTTACAACTACTCTCTTATTGTCACTAATAAATATTGAATCAGTGGTAGTCCATGGGCGCCCTCGTCCCGCGCGGAAGCGGTGTTGACAGCACCTCTCTTATCGGTTGTCAGCGATGGTTACGAGCGACGAACGGAACGCCCCTTCAATCTGCTGCCCTTGCCAATAGAAATGCCACTAAGTATTTCTCATTCTGTCAACTTGTTGGGAGAGGAAAGCATTCATGTGTGTATTTTTAGAGACATTCTGAAAATATTTATAGAGGAGATAGATACGAGTAAGTTTCATTAAAAAGTTTTAAATGTCATAATTATTCCAACTACACAGTATTTATACATAAAAAAAAATCATGTCTTTAGTATAATTAGACAAAAGAAAACATTGTAGTACGACATTATTGCCGTATTTAAGTGGATGAACGTTTGCATAATAGAGTATCTTAAGGCTGATCACTAATTGAACAAGTGTTTTGAGGCTCACGGGCGCGTAAGTCGAGAGATCTAATTAAAGCACCTGCCGCGGTGCGCCGCCGCGCGCGCCGCCGCTCCAGCCCATTATCACGCCCCCACTTCCTATTAGCATTGTCTCCTCGAGGGCGATACTTATCTTTATTTAAATTCACTTCTTGGTAATTGGGTTGACGAGTCGACAACGTGATTTGCATTGATGAAAATTGGCCGTGTACCCGGTTTCAGTAGCTTATAACTCGTCGGCTAATTTGTTTTTATTGCATTTGGAAAACGAAAACGATTTAATCAGTGATAGGCACGGCTTCTGAGGAAGTAGGGTAGTTACAGAAATGAAATTAAACGCTCATCAAAAAGAGCTCAGTTTTTAATTATCAGTCGGCTTTGAGTATTCCACAGGAGTAGTCATTTGTGTGCTTCACGTTGCGTTGTAGGGATGCGGAGTCAACGTCACTTGTAGCACTTTTGATAGCTGTTCCCGGCCGTGCAGTCAAAGAGGACGCGCTTGGTTATTTCTCGTTACGGAACACGCGATAAAATCACACAGAGTCGTTGCCTCATTAAAATCTTCTGGCACGCGCATCTGCGAGCCTTTTGTGAAGGCGGTAACGTGAAGCACTCGACGCCTTTCACGTGTCATTTCGGGTACAATGCCGCGCGGCGACCGTCCTCGTGCGCCCGCGCCGCCAGCGCCAGGCTGCTCGCGCCGCCACGAGTACGACGCGCCTCAACTAATATGACGTGCAATTATAAAGCTGAGCCTTGAAATGTCAAGGCACTCTTTTATCAGTTTATTTATGATATTGAGACACGACACATCACATTTGAACCCGCAAACGTTATAATAAAGTTCTGGAATGAAATCTATAAGGAACTCAACTCATTCAAAATTAATAAAAAAATTAATCAAAACAGTGAACGTCGACTTTGCCTACAAACCTTGCTAACCATGATTATTAAGATACTTCTTTACAGCACGGAAGTAAGTTCCGGTTTGTCGCAAACTGTAACTAAGGGACAGACTTGAAAGTTTTAGAGAGGTATAAATTTAATTGAAAGAACCTTTGATAAAGTAGGTACTTATTTTAACTCTTCAGAAAAACATTATGACAGACTTGAATTGAACCACAGACACATATATAAAAAAAATCGACTGAATGGCAAACGAGCAAGTGAGTCTCCTGATGGTGTCGTGCTGACAGACTTGGCGTATAAATTACAAAGCAGGAACCCAGTAATTTCACCGGCTGTCTTACTCTCCACGCTGAAACACAACATGTTATATTATCACAATTAGGTATTATTGCGAAGATGCATGAGTGGGCCCCGTAACAGAAGCAAAAAATTAAAACACAGGTTCTGCTACACAAATGGAACTACTTTAGTTCTGCAACTTTCAAAAATTAAGTAATTTTATCATTATGTTTATGCCAAACAAATTAATTGGTATTTTCAATGTACGGCATCCAGTAGTCCAAATGACATCGCCTGTCACGTAACAAAATGACGGATTTCGCAATACATTATAGTGACGCGCGCGTTCTTATTACAATGTCATTAATGTCTAATTTTGACGAAATCACGCGTGGATGGCACAAGGTATACCACGAAAAATTTTAAACATAAAATAAATGTATTGCGATTCTAAACATAAAATAATGTCAAGTTTATTTAAACGACCGAACAATATTGCCCTTGACGACTTAGGACTTCTATTTTGGCCATAAGGAAACAGGCGTAACGAGCGTTCCTTAGGGTTTAGTCAGAGCTTCAAAGTTGACGAGGGAACATCTTTAGAATTAAGCGCACATTTAGACACAATACGATGGTTCAATATTTAACGATGGGCTCACTTTGCATATTCACAAGGCGGTCGGCGGTTGCCGCGCTCGCCGCTCACCGCTCACCGCTCACCTACCGGCTTGGAATGGTAATGCTGCCCATTAGCCGCTGTACCCTCGCCCTTGCTCCCGCCATCTTGTGCCAATTATTTGGTCTTTTAAACTACACTAATCAAAACGTGATTTTTAACAAAATTGCTACCTGAACTGTTTGTAACCTAAGTATTTGTTTACAGAAAAACAAAAACCAACCCGAATCCAAACTAAACTTTTGTAAATTGCTGCACCAAATTTTTGTAATGTTCTTATATATTTAATAACAATTATATAACAATGATATGCTCACTTACTTAAATTACAGGCATTCAAGTTTCAATTTATTGAAATATGGTAGGTATTGATCGTTAGGCACCATGTAAATTAATGTAACAAAAAAAACATTTAGCGGTGAATTTGTCAATGGCAATAGCATAATTTAACGTAACAGTATGCCAATGTATTTCGGCAAGGCACCAATTTCTATAGCTGTTTGATTTGTGAACAATGCCTATTCAATTACAAATAATATTCAGCAGTGCTCTATTACATTGTTAATTAACAGGAAAATTTAACGAGTCCCGGAGGAGCAATTGTTGGTCCTGTATCCACTGAGTTTGTATTGTACCCGTAAAGAATCTCTCCCAAACCTTCTACACCTTTTTTGTCGAATTTATAAAAATTAACAAATAAAAAAACATAAAACAGAAAAGAGAAAAAAACAGTACAAGTCGTGTAACACGTCGCCAAGCTGTGAATATCTACGCGCATCGTGTCGATTGCCAGCCGCTGGAAAAACAATTCCAAAGCACGGAGTCACTTGCTAGTGCCAGCCAGACCCGGGCCTGGCAATATCACTGATAATTTCTGCAGCTATATACGTTGTTTTATTTCTTGCATAAGTCTAATGACTGGATTAAATTTAATTAATTTTAAAAGCTACATTTCTTGAGAAACTAAAAGAATTAAAATTTTACTAGACATACACTTATACATTAGTTATTATAGGGTAAACACGTTTTACACTTTTTCTAAGTAAAGGTTGTAGTTTAAGTTAGACAGCGAGATCTGGCCTGGTCCATGCGTCGCGGCGACTGCGGCGGCGGCGGGGCCGCGACGCGGCTTGCATTGCGACCCCGCGCACGAATTCATGACGCGGCGTCTCTGAGGAATCAACGTTCCTGCTCCCCAGTACTTTACTTGTGTACTCTTCTGTTTCACTCGACTCGGCAAATACAAAGCCCGACTAATGAATAGAATTGGACGCCAGCCGCAGTTATTGCCTGTATAAAACCGAATCAGATCTCATTTATGATTCGTTAACAGGTTAGGCTGTCTTTCAGAAAAAACAACAAGTTTAGTGAAAAATATTTAAATGCAAAAAAGCCAGTCTCGTCAGTGACGCGGTGAAGTAAATGGAGCAGAATATCAATCTAGCGACGAGAACCGTGACTGAGCGCTTTCTTTCAGTAAGGCAAGGAAAATCTGTTGTGTTAGATACCTTTGATAGTCGAACACACCGTAGTATGTAGATCTATACTTGGTGAGTGCAGTTACGTTTTCTGTCGTCGGCAGTGGATCGTTATCTGTTTCCACTAAAGGAAACTGGCTTTTCTACGAAAGAGCCCCCACGGTTTCGCCGTCCCCTCCGCCCCGCCGGTTCGACTTCTCCTTTTTGTGTTATTTCATTTTTCTTTGCTAACGTGCACCTGCTAGTTAGCAGCCGCGGGCTCTCATTGCTCTCGTAATCTCAGCAGGACTTTACCTATAGGTACAGTGAAATTAATACGGGCGCGTATCTTTTTGCAATTTTACTTGTCAGGATTTTTTAACCCTTAGTCTGCTAATGGCGGACAATTCGTTTTTTTAGAGAATAAAGTCAAAGAGTAGGTACGTCGAGAAGTGCAATTTATGTTTAAGTATTAATTAGTCAAATCAATAAACATTAAACATTATGGTAAATGATCATAAACATATAAAAATAAAACACAAATTAAAATACCGCCAGGTACTGCAACGGGCATCTACGAGTAGATCCGGACACACTTTATTTCTTTGAAACAGTTATACTTTGGAATCTGTTTGCAACGCCTAGTTAACACCTGCGGGTGCGTTTGTATCGTCCGTGTTGAGTTACTCAGAGAAGGTGAAGAGTGTCAAACAAGTACTAACACCGTCTCGCGTTAGAGGTCTTCCATTTATATAGGCACTTTAGTATATTTTTTTATCGAGGGACTAAAATAAGCCAATATATACCCGAGTTTTAGCGAGGGTGTCTATGTAGCCGAGGGTTTATATTGACTTTTAGTCTCGAGGTGAAAACTCTATTTTTAACTTCGATTGCGAGAAAACGCTTTCTGTGAAAGAATTAATGCGTTTGTTATTCCTCCAGTTCATAAAACTTTCATAGGTTTTTAAATAAATCTTTCTAGATTTCGGCGGCAAAAGATTATCAATTATGTATTTTGCTCGACATCATAATTTTCACTATCACTTTGACGACATTGTGAGAATAATCAATTTATTTTAATCATTTATGATTAACGCTCTACAATAAAGTTTTCGCGGTAAGTATTTTTTTCCAACCAGACACAGATATAACAAAATCGCATCGGCGAAATGGTTCATACACAAACTGGAATAAATAGAATGGCGCCACCTTCTATGCGGTAAAAGCATAGATCTAAGAACACGTAAAATTTTCGTCATGAAAAGGGTCCACACACAATCTTATTTTATGCCAAAAACTAAGCTAGTACTGGCTGTTTGAGCTTATCTAAGTCTAAATTAAATAAATAATTACTATTACTCCCAAGGGACTGAAGTACTCACTTGACTCCCGCCTTTTAAGGCTATATTGACCCACTTTTAGAGCATGAGAAGTAAAAAATATATTTCTTCAGTTTTACAATATAGTAGATTTTTTAACAAGAGACTAAAAAAAGTCATAATGACACGAGATGTTTACCCGAGCAGAGCGAGGGTGGCTGTAGTTCGAGTGGCATTATGGTTGTTTATTCTCGCGTTAAACACTCTACTTTTTACTTAGAATGCGAGGAAAAAAAACAATGTTCTGTTCAAAATTACAATATTACTTTTTAAAAACGTACGCTCGACGGACAGAACATCTATTAAAAATTCAAATAGCAAAAAAAATTGGTTGCGCGGTTTTTTCTTTTCTTTTATTGTTTATGGAGTGATGCTTTAAATGCTTGCATACATATATAGCCAACAGTTTCAAAATTGAAGACTATTTTAAAACTAATTGGACAATGCATGATAAAATGAATTAATCCTTAATATAATTACGTAAATAGATTCATATTCGTTATCATTAATTGTGTTTCATGAAATTAAATCGTGTTTTTAGGGTTCCGTAGCCAAAATGGCTAAAACGGAAAACGGCTATTATATTAAAATAATTCCGTATACTGCCTCTACAGTTGGAATAAATATTTGTTAAATTGAATGAATTTTTAACAAATCTATTTATGTTTATGTAATATATAATTTAATTTGTAAATCTTAATACAATTCATATTTAAAGGTTTAATAACATTTATAAAAATATACGTTTATTGTTCAACCTTTTTAATGACCCCAAGATGAGGCTTTTTGCAGTATTAAAAAATAAGTGTGACATTAGTACAAGAAGTTCTTACAATGCATGTTATGAGTATGAGATTTGTATTGTATCTACTGGACACTTTTTTATGGTTTTAAATGTGATTATTATATTTGTTTCTTAATAATCGGATTTAAAAAAAGGTGTTTGTTTTGTAAACAGGTAGGTATATGTGGTTTTATTCTTATGTTACATTTAAATTATGTTCTCGCTGCTGAGGTGAAAAATTGTATGTGTCACACGAGACCAAAGTTTTTTTGCATCTCGTGTATTTGAATCCCTTGCTGCTCTCAGGATTCTAACCTAGAATCACTCGCTGACGCTCGTGATTCAATTATAGAATCTTTCGCTTACTCGGGATTCAAAATCAACACTCGCAACAAAAAACAACTTTGCTCTCTTGTTGCACAAATTTAACTATTTTTGATTACCTCGCATAGACGTAGTGGGGGTGATTTTTTTTTCTCATCCAACCCTGTAGTGTGGGGTATCGTTGGATAGACCTTTTAAAACCATTAGGGGGTTGCTAAAACGATTTTTCGATTCAGTGATATTTTTGCAAAATATTCAACTTTAAAGTTCAAATTTTCATTAAAATCGTTTAAAATCCAAACCGGTGGGAGGAAAATTTTGAAAAAATTCAGGACGGTACTAAATATATCAAACTTACAAGAAAAACTATAACGATTATGTTTTCTTGAGAATTATTAGTAGTTTAAGAGTAAATATTCCGTACAAAAATATTACTTAATTTTTTCGTAATGGCTACGGAACCCTATTTCGGGCGTGTCCGACACGCTCTTGGCCGGTTTTTTTAAATATTTTTGCACAGTTGTCATTTTGAGGTTATTTCCAAGCCCTAAAAATCCTCCATTCACAAATACCGTGTTTAGGGATTTCCAACGTAAACTAACTAACTAAACGTCCCGATATGCAGAGACTAAAGTAACAATTTATGAGCATGAGAAGTGAAAATAAATAAACAGTCCTAAATATTTATCTATGTATAAAGCCAATGCATCTTATACAATATGTTACCCTTATGATATTATTAATAACATTGGACTATGAATGTTAGCTTCAACGTCTTGGGAAGGTATGGGCAGATATATTTATTAAGATTATAACTTCGACTTCACAAACTAATTACCGGGAGTCGAACCAAAGTCGAACATACGCAGTGGACATGTTCAGGATTAATATAAAAATACAATAGAAACTTAATAAACAACACTGTCTTTTATCTAAAAGAGAATAAAAATATTACAGTGAAATATAACATCAAATCATAACTTCAGTTTCGTTATAAAGAACAATGTCAAGTCTGTCGAATATAAATTCGTATTGGAAAGCTAAACAGTGGGCGATCTATGAAGTTTAATGTTAGCCGTCAGCACGAAGGATGGTGTTCGCAGAAGCTCGAACACAGCTTCCTGATACATTTGTATTCCTTACAGACAAGTAATCAATATCCGTTTAAACGGCAAGCGCGGACAGGGGTGTCTCCAAAGTGACGCAACTGTTCTTTGAAAATGGAGCCACGAATACCAAGACAAACACTCACGGTCACATTAAATGCGTGAACAGCAGATAATGTCAGGCCGCATTAGGGGCTTATTATTAGGAAATTGATATGCGCGGGCGCAGATGCTTTTCTAGAATTCAGTTACCTAATTACTATTTTAGAAGATTTTTGTAGCAATTGTAGTAAACATCAGACGAACCAGAGAAGTTAATTATTTAGTGGCTTTCTACGCGCGGAACCCCATGAATGTTCAACGAAAGAGCAACGTAAAAGAGTGAATGTACTCAAATGCTCATTGGTATCGAGTCTATACATAAATACACCGTCGGGACAATATGATATTCTTGTATCGCGAAAAAATAAAGCTGGTGCGGCATCACGCGTATGAAATAAAATAACAACGGCTGGATGGTGAGGATGGAGCTTGATACATATTTGAATACATTACCGAGCACGCAGATAATGCCGACAACATGCCGGTATTCATAATGCCTGCTCGAACCGTACGTGAATACAGATACGCCGTCTTAGCGACACGACTTCATTATGCGATGTCTGATCAACTCAATGCAGATGGATGGGTACAAGGCAGTAATGCGTGCTTATTTAAATTTTTCTTTCAGTTGAAAAATTGTTGAAGTCGTGGTGGCAGAGTGGTTTGACCTATGGCCTCTCAAGCAGAGGATCGTGGGTTCAAACCCCGGCTCGCACCTCTGAGTTTTTCGAAGTTCATGTGCGGAATTACATTTGAAATTTACCACGAGCTTTACGGTGAAGGAAAACATCGTGAGGAAACCTGCACAAAACCTGCGAAGCAATTCAATGGTGTGTGTGAAGTTCCCAATCCGCACTGGGCCCGCGTGGGAACTACTGCCCAAGCCCTCTCATTCTGAGGGGAGGCCTGTGCCTTGCAGTGGGACGTATATAGATGTTTATGGGCGGTGGTGATCTCTTACAATCAGGAGACCCACTTGCTCGTTTGCCATCCAGTCGAATAAAAAATAAAAATAAAAAATAAGTAAAATCATTTACTCCGAAAAATATTGTAACTGTTAAATATATATATATATATATATTAACAGTTTTACAATATATATATAAATATATCTCTCTCTGGAAGTAAGACGTAATTATATGCTCCTAATGATATCTTGTAGGGCCTTGCGCGGGAAATGTGACAGTGTCGAGCTGGGGGCGCAGCTGGTGCGTCTGTACGTTCCGCCTCTCACAAAATTTAACTTCAGGCCTCGAGACCACCCTCTGCTGGCACTGCCACCGGCGCGCACCGCCGCTCGCAAGCAGTCGCCACTGGTCCGAGCGCTGCGCTACGTCAATGCCCTCCTAGCATCAGTGACCCAGTGTGATGTATTGGCAGGTTGTTGGAGAAGAGTGTGCGATGAATGTTTGAAGTTCTGTGAGATGATGGATGCCCGTCCGTCGTCATGTTATTGTTAATTTTGTAGTATTGTTATTATTATTATTATTACTTATATTTTTATTTTTTTGTCTTACTCAGTGCTTTGGTGTCAGACTGTTATGCTGTGTGAGTTTTTACAAATAAATAAATAAATAAATATCCCCCCCTCGTTGACTTTCTTGCCGGATTGAGTGGTTTTCCCGAACCGGTGGTAGTTTTTTTTTACATTCATTTGGTAGACTTTATTATATCCTAAATTGAACAAACATATTTTGACTTTGTCTTTGACTTTGATGACAAAAAGGTAGTTTAGAACGGAATAGAACTGTGGCTAAAATCGAAAACTTCATATCAAAAGTGTCAATTTTGGGTTGGTTTCATTATTAGTTTGGTTGTTTTAAACATAGACATTAATAATTGTGTCTTTATTTTGTTTCATTTTCATTAATTTACTTTTAAAGTACTTAACCCACTTAATTCAACAACCGTTTTGCAGCTGCCGATGCAACGTTCCGACGAAGGAGCAAGCGAAGCGGCTTCAATTAACCAAGTCGCAGGCAATGAATAACTTCCTTGCAACCTGTTCGTATTTGAAACTGCTTATTAACAGTCTTTTCCAAATAAAAGTAAGTTTTCTGCCAGATCGAGCTTTTTAAAAATATTTGCTGTGCAATCTATTTGAATAGCTACATCGTTTCTTCTATTGCTATCGGCTTCAATGATTTGGGTGATTATATACGTCCCACTCCTGGGCACAGGTCTCCTCTCAGAATGAAAGGGCCTGGGTCGCAGTTCCCACGCGGGCCCAATGCTGACTGGGAACTTCACATACACTATTGAACTGCTTCGCAGATTTCTACAGGTTTCCACACGATGTTTTTCTTCACCGTCAAACTCGTAGTAAATTTCAAAGGTGCGAGTCCGGATGTTAAACGATGATCCTTTGCTTGAGAGGTAATAGGTCAAACCACTAGCTACCACAAACCACCATGGCTGGGTGATTGTAATATTATTTATTTCAGTTATAATCTTATTTCATTCCAATAACCACACATCGCTACTGTATTTAAAATCTGTGAAAGGCGTAGGTGATAATTGCGGCTACCGTGTAATGTAATCGCACAATTAATTATATTGAATAAACCCAAACAAGCATTCACGTTATTTAATAGTGAGATATGCGAGCTGTTTTATAATTACATTACAGCACAGTGGGTAAATTTAAATACATTATTTGAAATACCTATTATGGGAATTATAGCTTAACATAGTCATCGTCATTTGTTAAGCTGCACTGCAATAGATAATTCTAGATATAAAATAGGTAAAACTCATTTACACTTAAAGGATTCATAACCGATTCCAAATGTTTAAAAAAAACTGAAATATTTGAAGTTCCCTTTTTGACTACAAACTTTAAAATACCTACGTTCGTATAATAAATGAAGGATCGCCACAGATCATCACAGAACTTGTCTAAGTAAGAAAACTACACAACGCAACTATTTGTCTCCAGGGGCTAGAGTCCAGCCCGTACATACGAGT
The DNA here is from genome assembly GCF_025370935.1 of Choristoneura fumiferana. NCBI lineage: Eukaryota > Metazoa > Arthropoda > Insecta > Lepidoptera > Tortricidae > Choristoneura > Choristoneura fumiferana. The sequence goes on from NC_133489.1 coordinate 11,721,010, forward strand.
ATTAATATATTATCCTTGGCAGTTTCCTGCTTCTTGACTTTTCACTATGTTAATTGTACCTGGGCGACCGAGCTTTGCTCGGGCTAAAACTCAATAATAATCGTTTTTCCAGAGATAAGACCGAGCTAGATCGATTTGTCATCCTCGAAAACCCCTACAAACCAAATGCCATCGAAATCGTGGAGCCGTTTCCGAGATTCTGATTATATATATAAAAAGGTACAAGAAGAAGGTGCAAGAATTGCTCGTTTAAAGGTATTTGATTAGATACACGTCATTAGACAAAAATACCCACACAAATAGGCTAACGTATATTAGTGATTTTATAAATATAAAAAAAACATCGTTGGAGCTAATTCAATCACAGCCACACAAAGCAAACCAGCAATTGCTGAAAATATTCCAAAATTGATAAAAAAATAACTTTTTAATGTAGCTACTTTATCATTTAATAAGACGTTCCGTCCTCTGCAAATGACTGTATGTTGCCGCGATTAGCGACTGGCTGCCACCTGGTGAGGGTCCTCGACGAAAGCCGAGGGGTCCTCGAGACGAGCCGGTCCTTGCGACATTTGAGAGCAAACATCCCCAACAAATAAATATGCAGATGCAGAACAGCACTCTTGAATCACATATACTACTTAGTTTATGTTTGTTAGACTGATACTCGTGTAAGTATTCCATTTAAAATTGTTCATTATTTTCTACTTGAATATTTAACGAACCACAAATATAGTAAGTGCACATATTTTTGCAGCAAAGTTATCTTTTTAAAACACCGGAAACAAAATATTAATGGCTGAAACGAGTCGACCGCGGGACGGTTCACAAAATCATCGCGGAGCATTCCTGCGTGAACGTGTTAATAGTACCTCAGCGCTCGCTGGCTGAAAGCGAGGCGAATAATTAGAAATGTTCAGGAGCAGCGGCCGCGAGTGATTGATGTAGTGGAAGCAGTGAAGTCGCTGCTCGCCAGAGCTCCCTCCCCAGCTCGGAGACAACTTGGAGACATTAAGAATATTTAAATTGTAAATTACTCCCCTGTACTGAATACCTATTTAGTCAGAGTTCCCCATTTGTAACACGCTTTCACAATTACTGCTACATATACATAATTACAATGTTCACGTATATTACGTATGTATATATCTACTCAAATTATTATGTTAGTCATACAAATTAATGTGAAAATAACCCCTTATTATAACAACGTTTGCAATAGTCACCCAACAATAAAATGTTGTAACGAGCAAGCACAGGGAGAAAGAACATGGTGATAACAATACGGCTCATAGATTTGCGCCTGAACCATGAATATAACAAACTGAAGAACCGGTCGGCTGATTGAATCATCCGGCGTTCTTTGTCATAAATCCGACAACGGCAACGGCCAGCCTTCCAACAATGCGTCCTGAAATCGTTTCATTTCTCATTTTGCTACTCTCCCCTTTAATCTCGCATCCGTAGAAAAGTGGATAAGCGTTGCAGAAGGGCATTGCATTGCAGGCAACTGGCTGATTAAAGTATTGTGCAATGGCCACCACCACCTCCGCACTTTTAACGTAGCTTATAAAATTAGTATTCATTAATACTTTTCTTGCGCTAAATTTATACTTTTCTTTTAAATTAACTGATCATAAATCTGTCCATGCTCTGTAAATATACTAAAAGTCACATAAAGTTAGCAATAATTTTTACTTTTTTGTGATTTCGAAGTTGTTGGTTGAATGAAGTGGATGAATTTCTCAAGAAATCCTGGAATTTGTCCTTTCTAATGATGTAGGGGAGAGTGGGGTATGACAGGATGGGCAGCAAGACGGGGCAACCGACTTTAAAGGCTAAAGAATCCAATCAGGATCGTATTAGCACCTGACATCGCGCCACCATTACGGCAACTAGTCATCGAATATTGTTTTCGAGAAAAAACTATTTTTTGCCAAATAGCTAGTGATTTTTCCATATTGTATAGGACGCGGTTTTTTCCGTAAATAATAACACATCGGAAAATATTGAATTGTTATCAAATGTGACGATAACTAACAGGTAAGAACTTGTTTTTTTTTCTTTACTGCATAACCACTATGTTGATAAAGAATGATTTAGTTCTAACAAATTTGTTGGAACTAAATCATTCTTTATCGGACTCAGATTCGTATGAAGTGTTACATTATTGTGGCAAGGGGTTTCGTCTCGATGTTTTAGAATGCATGGAGATAATTAGATACAACAGTATGGGGTCTATTATTAATGAGCAGGTAAATTTAGTTTCATCTCCCTTGCTACGGCTTGGATCTAATTTCAGCAATGGTAGTTAATAAAACATGCCTTGACAGTAAATAAATAAAAATCAAGGTAGTTTTGAAGGACGGTTCAAAAATTTATTAATAATTTGTGGGTAGTTTTGCTTTGTTTCATAAAACGTATGTGGGTACTTGGGGAGTTACAGTGACAAGTTAAAACGGTGGTTGTGGTTCGTTAGTCTAACAACTGTTAGCATGGTGTACGGTTGTGTCACTCTGAAGATGAGCTCTGGTTGAGTTTGAGAAATTTTTCCACCCATCGGTTTAGATTTTAGAGGAGGGGGGGGGGGCGCTCGATTTTAATGAAAATTTGCACTTTAAAGTTGAATATTTCGCAAACAAATCTCTGAATCGCAAAATCGTCGTAGCAAACCCCTATTGTTTTTAAAATACCTATCCAACGATATCCCACACTATAGGGTTGGATGAGAAAAAAAAACACCCCAACTACGTCTATGGGAGGTACCCTAAAATTTTTTTTTTGTTTTTTATTATACCATTTTGTCGGCATAGTTTACATATATATCCGTGCAAAATTACAGCTTTCTTGCATTGATAGTCCCTGAGCAAAGCCACGGACGGACAGACAGACATGGCGAAACTATAAGGGTTCCGTTTTTGCCATTTTGGCTCCGGAACCCTAAAATTCACCCCCACTTTACATCTATGGGAGGTACCCCTAAAAAATTTTTTATTTTTATTTTTATTGTACCATTTTGTCGACATAGTTTACATAATTATATATTCGTGCAAAATTACAGCTTTCTAGCATTGATAGTTCCTGAGCAAAGCCGCGGACGGACGGACAGACAGACAGACATGGTGAAACTGTAAGGGTTCCGTTTTGGCCATTTTGGCTCCGGAACCCTAAAAATGACGTGTAAAAGTGCCCATTGCGGCCTATTTACTGAATAAATGATTTTGATTTATTTTTTAATTGCTTTTTGTAACTTTTCTTACGATATAAACAGATTCAAAACTATGTGGAATACTAACGTGTAATAAACTAAAATTAAAATTAATATGGAACTTATGGAGCATAAGTACTTATTTTTTATCAAAATCTCATACTACTACAATATTTGGGTTTGAATGCTGAAATAACATTATGCAATAGACATAAAATAAATCATAAAAATAAATAATGTGGTACAAAATCAGACAGGAATAGAAAATCCTACTTTCGTTTTATAACGGAGTAGATAACATTTGCATGAAACCCATCACTCGAAGCTGTGGTCGACAGAAAAATTATTATAGAGAGCAGAAATATTTCCAATACAAACAAACAAAAAACATACAGTTAGAGCAAGTTTCTCTACCCGCATACGAAATAAGCGCATGTCACGCGCTCCAAGCGCGCCTTGATACATACGTAATGCGGACATGCCACAGAATTGAGTTCCGCTACCACTAACATTTTTCTGAACATAATATGTGCTTTAATAAGAATAGTTAGTATTAGTTTTCATATCTCGGAACGAATGGAATTTTATTGACGAGTCAATGCATTATTAATATTAAAACCACAAAATACATCTAACATTCAATGTGGTATTTTTTCTAGGCACTTTGTTCAAAACCGCAATTTAAGTCGTAGTAGTAATTTAAAATTATTATTTAAAATATACATGGAGAAGTCGTCATAAAAAAAAGTTACATCTCTATTTAAACATAAACTGGCTGTCTAGTCTATTTCATTCATCTTTTTGAAGGAGGTTGGCCACGGTTAGTTCACGGAATTTTCACAGGCGAGTCTTTCAAACAGCAGTGACACACAAAATGGTAAAATGAATGAAAGAGACTTTCTTAGAAGACATTTGAGATTCATTCATCAGATGGAAAATCCTTTTCATTTTGAAGTTTACACACTAAAAATCATTTTATATGCATTTTCTGTTAAAATATCAGAAGTCTTACTTACTTAGTAGATCATAATAATAATATACAAAATTAAGAACTAATTACTTACCTATTTCTTGACATAAGAGTGATTGTTCGAGGTCGCGATTTTTGTCTTATTTTCTATTGTATTTTTTTACTTATTTGACAAAAAAGCATGCTTCGGGGGTTTGGTTCGGAAACATGTTTCAGAAATATACAAGGTGGGCCCTGTAACAGGAGCAAAAATTAAACCACAGCTTCCACTTTTCATCTTGAGCTAATTTAGTTCTACAACTTTTGAAAATAACTTTTACTGTGATTTTTATTATGTTTTAAGTTTAATTGGGCAAGCAATGTATTGCGAAATCCGACATTTTGTTACGGACAGGCGATGTAATTTTTAATTTAGGATATTGGATGCAATTTGTTTGGAATAAACTGTGGAATAAACATAATGATAAAATTACTTAATTTTTGGAATTTAGTAGCGGAGTAGCGGAACCTGTGTTTTAATGTTTTGCTCCTGTTACAGTACCCACCCGGTAGATATTGTTTTGGTACTTATTTTAATAAAATCATTTAGAAAAAAAATAACTTTTTAATTTTTGTGTCCTGATGAATCAGAAACTGACAACAGAAGAATCAAAATAGTTATAGAACTCCCCATATGTTTATTCCATTTTTAAATTTAATAATGAACAATGTACTTAATTATCGTTGGAACCATTTTTACAACCTTTTCTTTAGCTTGCCCTGTTTATTTATTTCTTTTTTGTTTGTTTGGGTCAAATCTTGGAAGCTAAATTTTACCCACTTCCAACGGTCCAATTGACTTGAAATTTGACATACTTATGTAAATCTGGCCACAATGCAATAATCTGGTAGTGACATCTTGGCGGTCCTACTACCAGGATCGTCTCCGCAGGAGGGAACTCGTCAATGGTTAATATCACCGACTTGAAATTTAGTACGGATATGCAGTTTAAATGACAATGCAAGTGCAACAAAAAGTACAGTCAGCAAAAACATCTTGTATTAAAATTACATTTTTAACAGAAACTTATTTTACCTACTTACTCGCCGGCAAATCTAACAGCCCACCTTACATACACGCTTGTAAATACATGTTTGTAAGTAAGGAGGGCGGTTAACTGGAAGAAATTAATGTGATTGTTTCACAACATAACGAGCATCAATGCGAGCAGATGTGCGGCGATCGGCAAGGGAAGTTTCTGAGTGAGGCCACTCCACGCGCACCCCTGTCAGCTTCCCCAAAAACAGGGGTTTTTATTTTCTCGGGCTAATTTGAGGTTACTGTTCGACTGACGTAGCCGGAATTCGGGGTCAGTGTGTTTTGTTCAGAGGCCTCTTGACTTAGGGAGGAAGACATTCAGGGAACTGGTTATTTTTATCCTATGATCCTATCGTTGGTCGACTTTACTAATGTTAAGTACTTATAAGACCAAATAAGAAAAATCTTTTTAGTTCGAAAAATTATCCTTTTCATTTTTATGATATTGGAGCTTGATACCTCCACGCGCTCCAGAGAAAAATGGTCTTGGCATACGGAAGAAGGAAGGACAGACGGACCAACTGACAGACCGACGGACAGCAAAGTAATCCTACAAGGGTTTTGTTTTTGCCAACTGAGGTAGGACCCTAAAATGTAGATATCACAGACATAAAACAAATTGTATATTTCTGTGTTCGTTTTAAAGTAGGTAAAGTCAGTACTCTGTCGCATTGACACATTAGCAATCTTGCATGGAGTTTAGTAGGTGACTGTAAAACGACAAAGTGCGTAGCTACTTTTGATGCTGACTGTCCCAAGCACAATAGGTAGTATGAAAATATAATGTAGATAGATAAGCTAGGTCCACTTTTGCCATGGCGGCCGGTACACTTGCGATAGAATGAGGGAGCGTAAGGGGGCGGCTTCAGACAAAACAGTTAGCGCATAGTTCTATTTCTATATAAATATATTTTGATTTGTATTTGTTATATTTTTATAAATAAATCTACAATATTATGTTTAGCTTTTCGTGCTAATTTTGTGCTTTTAGAAGTTTAATTTTGACTTTCTTCGGTTTTGCTTCTTACAAAGCAGAATATATGGAAGTACCCTAAACACTGCATACCTATATTTACTCAAAAATGACTCGTTCTTTTGAAGGAGATCAAGCCTAAATATTTCTAGTCGGTTCTAACCAACGAAATTCGACTTCCTAAATAATACTTCTAATACGGATAAGGGTAAAATCTCTCTTTTAAAACCATGAAAGCCAAAATGAAACATGAAATGAAAACATCACTGATTATTTTGCAGCACATATGTATAGGTTTTATACTGATCTCTCTAACCTGTCGTATAAAGCAACACTGAAAATTTAAAATTTTCTCATAAATAAAGCTGAGTGGAAAAAATATGCGGATGCCACATAATTGTGTAATTCCTGCTTCCAGGAAGCGGAAAATCCGAGTCAGCCGAGATTACAACCGTTAACCAACTGATCCCGGGACGGAAGAAAACAGAATGTCTCGTGAGTTGGATAATGTTAAATTTATTGCAGTGCTAAAATGTTTACGGATATCGCGCGGGAGCGCGCCGGGACTCGGCGGCGAGCTCTACTCACCCTTGTAAACACGTTTTATTGGCTTTATAATATGTTTTACGCGTGACGTTTTACAAACGATCCCAGAAGAGCGTCGAATTATTTTTACGGCACGTATTCTCACCCCGCGCCGGAAAACGTTGAACACGAGGGATTTTGTAATTACACCTCAAACAAACACATAGCACAGACGTAAAGTCGAATTAAGAATTTATTTTCTGATTTAAACAGTCCGGTTAGTGTCGTAAACGGTCGGGTCATAAATTTAATTTTGTTGAATGATAGTTTTGAATCAAAGTTAAGTGTTTCCTAGACACCTTTCGTAGACGAGGGTGTTAATGCGTGAAATCACAGTGTGAAATATGTGTTGTGTTGAGCGTGGAATGCGGCGCAGTGGAACAATTGCACGCCCTAATACCAGTCAACCGCTTGATGAAGGTCCGGCCACTCCGCCGCTCTCCGCCGCGCGCTCCCTCCGCGCCGCCTTTTGCTGCTCCGATTGTTTGCCTCGCTATGTACTAATGTTTGATTTTATCTTTACAAATTGCGATGATACACGCTTAATAACATGCTGTAATGCAATAATACTGTTTACCTACTACACAGTTTTAAATTTAAGTAAATGGAATAGTTACAACTGTTATAGCTTGTACTAGCCTCTGTATCTACGTAATGTACCTATAATGTACCAATCTTTTTTTTTCAGACAATCAATTCTTGTACTCCAACTTATTTATTTAGAATATCTTGGCAGCATGTTTGTGAAAAAAAAACCAGCCAAGAGCGTGTCGGACACGCCCGAAATAGGGTTCCGTAGCCATTACGAACAAATTAAGTAATATTTTTCTAAGGATTTCGTATTTCGTACGGCTGCCATTTACTCTTACTACTAATAATTCTCAAGAAAACTTAATCATTATTGTTTTCCTTGTAAGTTTGATATACTTACTACCTTCCTGAATTTTTTCAAAATTTTCCACCCACCTGTTTAGATTTTAGAGGGGGGGACGCTCGATTTCAATGAAAATTTGCATTTTAAAGTTGAATATTCTGCAAACTAATCGAAAAATCGTTTTAGCAACCCTGTAATGGTTTTAAAAGACCTATCCAACGATACCCCACACTACAAGTTTGAATGAGAAAAAAAATCACCCCCACTTTACGCTTGTACCATTTTGTCGGCATAGTTTACATATATATTCGTGCAAAATTACAGCTTTCTAGCATTGATAGTCCCTGAGCAAAGTCGCGGACGGACAGACAGACAGACAGACATGGCGAAACTATAAGGGTTTCGTTTTTGCCATTTTGGCTACGGAACCCTAAAAATGAAGTTATTTTATATATTAAACTTACTTATATGCTCAATAAAAAACTAACCTAACCAACAAAAAGTTGGAAAACCCCGACTTTGTCAGTTCAAAGTTCAATATCTCTAAAACTGAGCTGATTTTGATAAAACATCTAAGAACCATCGCAAGAAAACCTGCTATCAAATAAAAAAACCGCATTCAAATCGGTCCACCCGTTTAAGAGCTACGGTGCCACAGACAGACACACACACACACACACACACACACACACACACACACATAGCGGTCAAACTTATAACACCCCTCTTTTTGCATCGGGGGTTAATAAAAATAAAGAAAATAAAATATTAAAGAGGTGAATTTTGTTTCTTTGTATGTTTGTCTATATGTAGGGCCTAACTAACCTATGGAACTACAAAATCTATCAAAATAATCTTTGACTCACTAAAGAAAGCTATTCCAAACTAGCAAACGTTTTTTATTAGGTATAACCAGGAACAGACAGAGTTGCGGGCAACAGCTAAATACTCGTAGTAACTTATGCCTGTGATCAAAATAAACATATTATGATGCTATAAATATTTTTCACACCTCTCCTTCAGAAAAGTAACTTTTCCTCCCTGACGAGGGGGAGCAAAGTACAACTTTTCTGTTGAAGGCTTTTCTAAGTGTTTTATTGCAAGTGCCATTTTTTGAGGTTGATAATTGCAAAGCCACGCCATTTTTGTGCTGGTTGTTCTTTAATAATATTTATCTACATGCATATCATAACTTCCCTATTATATGTTCAGAAACGACTATTAAATGGTCTTTATTAAGAAACCTGGTATCTGCGGGTGCATCTTAATGTTCACATTAAAGTACAGTGCATCTTAATGTTTACATTAAAGTATCGGTAATACTTTTTTTAACAATGCATATCTGTACATATTGTAGAAAACTTATGACATGCATGTAGATAATAATTATTATTATAAATAAACTTTAGTTTTTTATTATCTGTTTTATTTAAGCTTTGGTAGGTACTTCAAACTAGTTATCAGTAACACTAACTTAAAAATACAGCCCATATCTGAACATACTATAGAAAACTTATGATATGCATGTAGATAAAGTTATGTATGCGGCTATACATAATTAGGCATTAAAACACTCTTGTGATCTTATTATCAAACTCGCCTTCGGCTCGTTTCATAAAACCACACTCGTACTTTAATGTCTCTCATTATGCACCAGCCACATACCTAAATAACTATTAGATTGTTTTTTCTCGTATGAGCCACTCGGGAGCAAAATTATTTTCATCTTGGGCGTTTCTATTGTAGAATCCTTCGCTACATTCTGGATTCAATGTACGCCCTCGCCGTAAATACACCATTTTGCTCCCTTGTGACACAAATAACTATCTCTGCTTTGTTTCGTATGATTCAAGATGGTTTTGCATGCTTTCTATTCATGAACAAGGCACTCATATTTGAGATAGGGACGTATAAAGTTCCATACGTAATATATTCCATAACGGAAATGGGTTAGTGTCCATGGTTTTTACCTATACATGGTACGGTCAAGGACTTTAATTCATGATCCACCATGGAACCTTTTCACAGTAAACGTCATAGTGACATCTCATTAATTATCAAGGAAATTCGTAATGGCTTTTCCTTTGAAAAGGTTCGTGGTTGCTCATGAATTAAAGTAATTGACCGTACCATACCATCGTGGAAACTAATTCTCATTTGGACATTCGCACAAACAAATCTAATGTAAAAAATAATAAAATAGATTGTGTGACCTTTGTTTCACGCATGAGGTCCTTCGCCTTCTAGTACAGTCAAGGGCAAAGATATCGACACGGCCAAAGTTGCAAAAATATGTATACACGGTCTTAATGTTAAGTGCATAAAGTCGTGTATACATATTTTTGTAACTTTGGCCGTCTCGATCTTTGCCCTTGACTGTACCTAGGTACTAATAGCGGTCGTCAGATTTAACACACAAGTCACTCAGCACAGTATCACAAGATTGAGTTCAATGTTTTTGTATTTTCCTTTCGTTAAGTTAAAAAGAAGGAGCCCTTCGATGTCAAAATGTGTCAGTCAGCATCCAAGGAGCGTATATTAAGGTAAGAGCTGTTTATATAAATGCAAAACAGATCGGCGCCTTGTCAGATCGGCTCAGATCCCGCTGATCGAATATGGATTTAGAGTCTTCCCCATTCCGTTCGCTCGGCGACGCACCCTCGTGCCCTATCGACGCGGTCGGACAGCCGAAAAGTAATCTCTGGCTAATAATAATAATAACCAAAATGACGTATAGTCAGAGCTGTGCTTTACTGTCGAATTAAATTTTGAGTGGGAATAAATCGGCAAGAGGGTTAGAGTGCAAGTTTTAGTTTTCGTTTCATTCATTATTGCAATTTGGTACTATAAGACTCGCGATCGCTACAGGGCACAGGTCTCCTCCCAGAATGAGAGAGCCAAGGCCGTAGTTCACTGTTTCACGGCAGGATTAGCGAGCAAGATGGTGGCAGCAATCCGGGCGGACCTTGCGCAAGGTCCTACCACCTGCACGCACACATACTCCTACACCTGGCCCTACACACATGCACATGCTCCTACTTGCACCAACGCATATTGTTTACAAATTGAGAACACACACAACACCACCATTATTAATTTTCAAATGTAATTTCACACATAAATTTCGAAAAACCCAAAGGTGCGGAACAGGGTCTGAACCCACTCTCTGCTTGAGAGGTCAAACTACGAGGCTACCACGACATAAGTAAGACTAGAATATGTATGCCTAATGATATTTTGTTTATGGTCAGTAAGACATTTCTACTTCTATTAAGTGCTGTAAAAATGCAGTGTTGTAGTACCTATGTAGGTATTCAAACAAACAGACAAAGTCAGTAGCTTGTATTCAGACAAGTAAGCCCCCCAGAAAGAGTTCGTTAGCAAATTAGGGACCTAAGACATTTCGATGAGTTCTTCAAAAAAGGTATTAGTCGATTTCTATATCGTTCCTTATTCGGATTCGTGTTCAATGGCAAAACATTTTCTTTCAATGCTTCGTCCGCCCTCGCTGCGGCTGAATCCAATCGAAGGTATATTAAAACTTTCCTTTCGTATCGCAGCCCTTTGTGCGGCTCCCGCGAGCGCCGCCTGCGCGCCCGCTCGGGTCGGCTTGCGTCTTTTTAAAGATGCATGGAGCTAATTTAAATTTACAAATCGGTAATAACGTTCAGCGAATCTCAGGTGACATTTGTATTGTAAGTTCAATTACTTACAAGCAAGAAATTAGCAAGTCAAGCAAGAAATTCCTTGTAGCGGTCCAATAACAAAACAACGGTCCATTATTTTTTCATATTCTCCAACTTATAATAAAATTAAGCCAGTAATTAACTAGCGATTTGCTTTAACAGCACTTTCTACAGAAGTTAGAGGGTTTGCTCACTTTTTAGTACTTTGGAGGTCAATTTCTCCGAATAGGTTGAGTTTGGGCAGCTAAAAAAAATAACGTGCCCGTTATTTAAGACCACTCTCTAATATATATAAAATGAAATCAATCGGAGCCGGACGGTTGGGTACCTTTCCTTGTTAGTCAACTATATTGTACCTGTATCAATCCAATTTATAAAAAGTGTAAACAAACCGATTTCATCATAATTCTTGTATAAACGCCCGTGTCTTTTAACCCGACGTCTAATCAATGTTTTCACCAAAATTCACTAGATTTCAATATTTCTTTTTTCATTTGAAAAATCTTCGTCAAGAGCTGACGTCATTCTTGAATGAAACACGTATACAATCTATAGTAGCTTAAAGTAGCGTAGAGACAGTGGATTTTTTTTTACATTTTATAAATTGATTAATACATACAAATTTAAAGTACCTACATAGTGTTTATTTTTACTAATTGAATACGTGAGAACAATAGGTAAATAGGTAAAAATATTTATATTCCAGTTTAATTTAATCAAAATTGTTGATTTATTGCACAGCCTGTAGAAGTTCTTCGTCTTCTTTTAATTTTGGCGCGAGGAAGCAAGTGTGTTCCTTACTCCGCCTGCAGCGCATAAATAATTAAAACGGCGTTCGACGCAGCCGCCCTCGGAAATCTAAATTAGTACTAATTTGAACGAACTGTAACTTTCGTTTTTTTCCTGATATGTAAGTATATAACTTTAGGGACAGCGCTTTTCAGGCTTGCTACTAATAAGTTTACTTGTAACTGTGGTAACAGCAAACTTTACTTTTAATAACATTTGTGAAACCGCACAATTAATAAGTAGGTACCTATATAGTCAGTATAATTTCCTTGTTGTAGGAAAAAACTTCGTATGTATTATCCCTATAACTAAGCAACTTATGCGGTTGTTTTGTTTGTATTAACTATGAAAGTAAACTTTTTAGGGTTCCGTAGTCAAAATGGCAAAAACGGAACCCTTATAGTTTCGCCATGTCTGTCTGTCTGTCCGTCCGCGGCTTTGCTCAGGAACTATCAATGCTAGAAAGCTGTTATTTTGCACGAATATATATGTAAACTATGCCGACAAAATGGCACAATAAAAAAAAAACAAAAAAATTTTTTTAGAGTACCTCCCATAGGCGCAAAGTGCATCCAACCTTGTAGTGTGGGATATCGTTGGATAGGTCTTTTAAAACCAATTAATGGGTTGCTAACACGATTTTTCGATTCAGTGGTTTATTTGCAAAATATTCAACTTTAAAGTGCAAATTCTCATTAAAATCGAGCGACCGAATGGAAAACTGTGAAAAAATTCAGGATGGTAGTAAGTATATCAAACTTACAAGAAAAACTATAATGGTTAAGTTAGCAGCCTAAGGTATGAAATATATCTAAACTTGTAATATTCCGAACAAAATACGAAATTCTTAGAAAATATTACTTAATTTTTTCGTAATGGCTACGGAACCCTATTTCGGGCGTGTCCGACACGCTCTTGGCCAGTTTTTATAAAAAGAATCCGACCCTAAAAAAACAATAATAACTGAAGTCGAATAAAAAAAGCAGTAAATGCTCTCTCTACAGCAGAAATAAATCAAAATACAGATCTAACTTGTAATCTGTTCAAAATCTCCCACCGACGCTCACTCATTTCATTGCTGTGTGGCAGTGCATATTGTTTAACGCATTCGTAAGAATCTGTTTCACAACTTCTATCAGTCAAACTGCATAGGATAGTTACGTGGAAGAAAGAGATGGTTAACGATATCGGGGGTATATGCGCGTTAGACAATATGGATTCTGGCATCAACCTACGGAACGGCCAACAGACTTCAAACTTATCAGTAGTTAGTTAGGTATGCACTAGGTCTAGGTAACACACAGAAATGATATGAATTTAAATTTATTTTACAGTAAACGCATTTTCTTTTTTGATCTATGACTTTAGTTAAATATTTTTTGGTTTATTTTTCTGTATGTTTTTTTTAATAAGTATCACAATCCTTAGTCAAAATACGAGTACAACTAAAGACTAACAACCTCAAACATGACCAGGTTAAATTATTCTGTCTTAGAGTTCCAACGTCTAGTTTCCGACTACATCATCAAATTAGTTCGATGTACCAAATTATTGTATTGTCATCAAAATAACGCGTAATTGCCAAGTTTCGTATCAAGTTGAAGGATTCCATTACATACATACATAATACACAATTACAAGTAACATAATACATAGTTACAAGTGAAGCTATCGTTAAAAATTTGTTATTTAGTTGTTGGTATAGGTACGTATTTCCCTACGTAGTGAAGAGTGCGAGTTACCTTTTTATATTAAATACCAACATACTGAGTTTTGTTTCATTATTGAAAACAATTTATAAGTAGATAGATTCCTAATTATTTTTGCATTTAGTGAATGTTTCTCATCTTCAATTCTCTTAATAAGTTGGGTTACCTACTCTTTTTTAGTAAATTGATAAAAAATATTAAAAATATTAACCAGCTGTTCTGTCTAAGAATCCCATCAAATCTTTGTGATTACCGAAAACGCTATCATCATCATCATCATCATCGCATGTTATTTTAACAAATTAAGTTATATGACTAACAAACAGATTCTCAAACAATGGTCTTTGTTATTTACACGGCAAGTACCGCTCAAGAGTTCTAATATCCATCACGGTCTTCCTCGTCAGTTCCGCTTCACCAAATTATGCTGTTGTATTTCGAGTAAATATCTTAATTGATCTGAAATTCAGTAAAATTTATGTGCATAACTGTGTAGGTAGATTATTTTAAGGTAACTCTCGCTCGATTTAGCTGTTAAATAACCCATTATCAGATCCTGACTTGATGATAATGGGATAACCTCTAATGGGATAGAAGTATACCCTGCTAAATAAAACATTCGTAATCGGTCTAGACGTAGGTCTACACCTATCGAAGATATCGGTAGGTAAATAAACATAAAAACAGGCAAACTACCTCTTTTTTGAAGTCGGTAAAAGTAGAAAAAATAAAGATGAGCCCAATTTAAACCCCAAGAATTCGTTATATTCCTTGAAAATGATATGCCGTACTATGTGCCTAAGATTAAAGTTTCAGAAACTAATCCAGACGTTACTCACATTAACCAATTTGCTGAGAACGAAGTTTGCCTCTTAATTTGTATTCGGCCCTCGGTCCGCCCAAAAGGCGCGGGCGCGCGCTTCTTTGTAGCTTCAGAAACCAATTTGTATATGTACTGGCGAGAAAACTAAAACTTTCCACGGTTAAAGCCACTTAGTACAGTTACTTTGCTACAATTTCGACCTACATTATCTAACATTCTTTGCAAAGAGATGTAATAAACTTTTATACCGCAAATGCTTAAGAATTTTCGAATTAAATTAAAAGTGACATTAAGACAGATGTTAAGAGCGGAAGCAATAATTAAGAGGCTGTCGGTTTAAAACCGCGTTGTCGCCGGCGAGATTTAATTAGAGAGAGAACAATTTGAGCAGCCGCTCCTGCCACGCCGTCGCCGCCACCGGGCCCGGCCGACGTCTGCCCAGCCCACCCAGCGACCCCAGCGTACCTACGAGTGGCACCGAGCGGCTAGCCGCCGTACCGACGCAACATCATATCTTGCTTTGTTAGTTGTCATGCAACAAGCATAATATATGATTTTAGCTTGAATAGTAATTATGTACCTACGTGCGAAAACATATATTTATAGATGTATAGTTTATGGAAGTTTAAGATACATTAAAATGTAATTTAATTTAAAAAACTTTACCACGTAGAAAAGTTCATATTGAAAATACAAACTGAAATATAGATGCACAGAAAAACCAGAAAAATAAGACCAACACTGGGAATCGAACCCAGGTCCTCGGTATTCCGTACCGCGTGTTCTACCGCTACACCACTGTTGGTCAACGGCACAGACACGAATTTCCCCTATGCACCACATATCTCAGCTTGTTTGTTTCTTATTTAGCCACTTAAGCAGTGACGCTAGCAACATCTATACCGTAGCCCTCATCGAGAAACTTTCGGCATTTTCGCTAACGTCACTGCTTAAGTGGCTAACTAAGAAACAAACAAGCTGAGATATGTGGTGCATAGGGGAAATTCGTGTCTGTGCCGTTGACCAACAGTGGTGTAGCGGTATAACACGCGGTACGGAATACCGAGGACCTGGGTTCGATTCCCAGTGTTGGTCTTATTTTTCTGGTTTTTCTGTGCATCTATATTTCAGTTTGTATTTTCAATTTAGGTTTTACGGGATGACCGTAAAGGTAAAAGTTTGGAATTGAAATAAAAAATACAAAAAGATTCCAAAAAACCAATCTTAAAGTTCATATTATTAAGAGCCTGATACTTAAATTTCATAGAAAATACAAATTTATTTAACACACACACAAACATCACGCCTGTATTCCCAAATGGGGTAGGCAGAGCACACGAAACGTTTAAATTTAATCTCGTTAAAAATTTCAAACTTAAAGAGGATTATATAAGTGATCGTGTTTCTGAATGCGTTAGCTATTTGTAACAAAAAGAGTCCGATAATACGACACGTCTGGGACTGCCGGCGAATCCGATTTCCCTATCTCCCCATATTTGTATTCGAGGCCCGATCCATCTAATATTTCCTTCCAACTCCGCCGACGCTATCTGCGTTCCTTCCTGACACTGAATCTAATCGGAATAGATATTAAAACCGTCCTTACAACCGACTCGTTGCTTTTCGGATTTTTCGCAATTACTTATAACAATATCGCTCGAACACGGTGTTGGTAGGTATTGGTTACTATATTAAAAACCTCCACCGACGCAATCGGTTTACATATACGAACAAAACAAATAGTAGAGCAATGTTTATCTTGACAGTCTAAAACCAAAAGAATTTTAAAATCGCATTGCACCGGTTACACATTGATATTTGTTTACTTTGTATATTATACAAGTATTTTAATTAACTTAGGGGCAGAAATACTTCTATTTTTTATGACTTAACCGAGGTAAACCAGAATGAATTTAACGTGGCTTAGGTATACAAAGTTGAAGAGAAATTGAAAGAGTCTGCAGATACTTTTGGTCAAATAAACACTCAAAGAACGAGGTCTTGATTAAATGAAGCGTCCAAGTTTTAAAAAGCGAGGCAAGCAGACAATATTCCGCGTCCGCTCCCTCTCCCTTAGAGGGCTTTGTAAGAATTCCCAAGGAAATAACAAAAAAGAAATGCCATTCTGGTATCCAAATTTCTGCAAAACTGCAATGTAGGTATAGATGGTGAAAAATTTACCAACGGCTCTAATCAGCAAGAATTAGTATTAGCTGTCTGTAAATCCATAGGTGCTAATGTTATAAACGTGAAAGTGCGTGTGTTTGTATGTTTGTCCGTCTTTCACTTCGAAACAGAGCGACAGATTGACGTGATTTTTAGCATAGATGTGCCAAAGAGTGACATTATATACCTAGGCTACTTTTTATCCCGAAAAAAATCACAGTTCCCGAGGGAACAGCGCGCGATAACCGAATTCCACGCGGGCGAAGCCGCGGGCAAAAGCTTGTGAAGAATAAGAAAGAAAATATTTGTTCATAATCATAACATTTACAAAAATGACAAAAAAATTATAAATAAAGGATAAAAGTTTCAGAACATGCGTGTTATTTACCCTAAATCTGCCAGAACATAAGGTTGGTTATTTTGAAGTTCTAACTTGACACGCGTTAGATTCCATTTGTATAAATAAAGTAGTAATTCTATTACCGTGTTAGCGTAAGTAGTATGTCTGAAGCAAAGTAATGGACCAATACACACAAAAAAGTGTTGACAACACAGAAACTTGCTAAGTGCCCCCGTCAGCGCGTATCCCGTCTTATCTAATTTATTTAACCGTTAGAGTAGGCCGCATCGAAAACAAGCGCTGATCGTGGTCGGTGTGCCCTGTGCGTTCGTGTGTAAAGAAGTTTATTGTTTGCAACTATATTTCAGACAGAAAATTTGAAATGTTTAATTTTTTTCTAACTCGTCAAAATTAGTACCCAATTTTTTTTTTCAAAAATGGAAAACTCATTCACCCCACTCCTTTAAACCGGTTCCAGCACGCATCCCTGCCTAAATTTGTAGCCTACCTTCCGCCGCCTAACTTTGCCTAAAAGTTCATTAACACGGCTAGTACCACAAAAACTATAAAGGTATAACTCCAATAATTGAATAGGCACTATACCGTTAAGCGATTCGAACCTTTGAGTATTTATCTAGATAAATACTCAAAGGATTCGAACACAATCCGGGATTACCGTAAAGACGTCGCATAAAAAATGTATCTCAAAAATGCGTCAAAACTTAATACTCAGTTGAACTCAGTAGTTAACTTTTAGGCAGATTTATACGGCGCGTGGTATAGCAGTCACCCGCAACTTCGTCCGCGAAGAATTCGTTTATCACGCACCCGTTACACAATGGACAAAAATAATAGTAATCATAAATACCTGCTAACGCAGCTTTAACGGTGTGCAACTTTTCGGTCTTCACCCAATTAGGAACCAAAATTATGCTAATATTGCAAAACTGATTTTGTAAGAGATCACCTAACTTTTAGCTACTAGTACAGTACTCAAGTTATGTTAAGAGCAACTATATTTTTTTTGTTACTGTTAGCAAATCTTTTTTTTTCGGTGTAGGATTCTGATTAATCGTAAAAGTTATACAAGTCACACTATGTTCTAGCTCAAACTAAAAAAATGTATATTAGGTTACGAGCTGCAGAATCGCGAAGAGCATAAAATATTTATCAAAAGAGTCCCGAATGCGCCTGTGTCCCGCGGGAGCTCCTCGGCGCAGACGACTGCCCCCGCTGCTTAACGCCCAACGAACATCGTTTTATTTTGTGTTAGGTACAATCCACTCTTATAGTCAAAAAGTCAGAATTAAGAATAAATGTACACGATGTCACTTATTTTAACGTTGCGTCAAAAGCTGCTTAAGTTATTATACCTAGTGCCAACCACGAAGACACTACACTACACACCCATAGAAGCTCATGTCAGTTTCTATGGACGAGTACATGAAAAACAGGGTCGGTATTTCCATGTCAGTATTATTCGGCCTGGTAAAAAGTGTCACCTTTCAAAACTATCGAGTCAAAGACACATAAATTCTTTTTTAATCTTTTTTAATGTTTTTTATTCTGGACTATGGAACAACCCGTAACCGACCGGACTGTCATAATTTGGCGGTAAGTAAACTCTTTCATTTTTAGGGTTCCGGAGACAAAATGGCAAAAACGGAACCCTGATAGTTTCGCCATGTCTGTCTGTCTGTCTGTCCGTCCGTCCGTGGCTTTGCTCAGGGACTATCAATGCTAGAAAGCTGTAATTTTGCATGGATATATAAGTATAGTATAGTTTATGCCGACAAAATGGTACAATTAAAAATTCAAAAACAATTTTTTTAGGGTAGGTATCTCCCATAGACGTAAATTGGGGGTGTTTTTTTTTTTCTCATCCAACCATATATTGTGGGGTATCGTTAGACAGGTCTATCAAAACCATTAGGGGTTTGCTGAGACGATTTTTCGATTCAGTCATTTGTTTGCGAAATATTCAACTTTAAAGTGCACATTTTCATTAAAATCGAGCGTCCCCCCCCCCTCTAAAATCCAAACCGGTGGGTGGAAAAATTTGAAAAAATTGATGATGGTAGTCAGTACATCAAACTTTTAAGAAAAACTATAACGGCTAAGTTTGCTTGAGAATTATTAGTAATTTATGAGTAAATAGCAGCTTAAGGTATAAAATATACCTAAACTTGGAAGATTCCGTATAAAATACGAAATCCTTAGAAAAATATTACTTCATTCTTTCGTAATGGCTACGGAACTCTATTTTGGGCGTGTCCGACATGCTCTTGGCCGTTTTTTTTTAAATTAATTGATGCTGCCTGATGCTACTTAAAAATCTGATATTTTTTTCTGTTAATTAGAAAGGTTATTCCTATTGATATAAAAAGTTTCAAGCGTTACAAAATTTTTCAGATTTTCCCCATTGACGCATATTGCAGTAGTAATAATATGCCGACAAAGCTCACGGTTGACCACATCAATGCCCAAATGGATGCCCAAGGGCGTCGGTAAAGTTGGACCTATCAATATTCATGTGGCTATCACAGTATGGTATGTGAATAGGACAAATTGTGCGGTGCGAATGATTTTGTTTCAATTTAAAGGTTGAGGGGCGGAAAACCGGTTCAGCGGAGCGGGTGAATGGCCGTTAGTGTTGCTTTGTGCGCCGCCATGTTTGGCTGAGTGGGCCGACATTTGCACCGCTCTGGACCGAAACAACATTTGCTATCCAAAAATCTAAGCACACCAATTTACCACTGAGTAGGTAGTATATCTATGTAAATCAAACCTTGGCTACAAATAATAAATGATTTATGTCGGTACCTAGGTTCTACAAAAAACGTAGATTTCCCCTAGATTCTCAAGATAAATATAGAAATAATAAGTACGTACTGTTAAGCATTATACATTTACGTACAAACGTATATTTATATAACCATCTAGTCATAGTTTATGGATGGAAAATTTTAACATTATATCCCAGCTATAGCGAGCCCAGTGCGGATTAGGAAAACATACACGATTGAATTGCTTCGCTGGTGATGCAGGTTTCCGCATGATATTTTCCTTCACCATTACCTACCTACCTAAGTTTAAATGATCTGACACTGTCACTTGGTACTTACTTAATAGTTTTCCCGAAGTTTTATTCGCGTACTATTTTACTTTCTCCATACATAAAAACGACTCCATATTGAACCTTGAAAAGGAAAAATGTAACGTATATTTCTCACTGTCATAAAAACTATCCACTCCTAATTTACGAGATTATTAGGTTTATGATTAAGCAAGTTAGCAAATATACCTAAATTATTATGGTATAAAATACAACCTTAGAAACCTTTACTTATTCTTTCGTACCGGTGGAACTCTAATTTGATTAATGATCTTTTTTTTAAAAATTAAAATAATAAAAACTTTTCTTTATAATATCGGACAGCTCAGTGACACATCAAATTATGCCCAACGGTAAAACCTATCAATATTCATGTGGCAACAGTATATGTGAATTTGTGCGTGCGAATGATTTTGATTTAAGGTTGACTAAAATTGGTTCAGCGAGCGTTTTAGTGTTCTTTGTAGATCAGCAAGGGATTGAAATGCACGAGATGCAAAAAAAACTTTGGTATCGTGTGACACATACAATTTTTCACCTCAGCAGCGAGAACATAATTAAATCACAAATAATAAACCATTTATCCTACCTGTTTACAAAAAACATTTTTTTAAAATAGATTCTCGATAAATATCAAATATAATAAGTACATTTGAGATACATTTAGTACAAAGTATATTTATATAAATTGCATAGTTTATGGATGCAATTTAACATTTATTATGCAGCCCAGTGCGGATTAGGAAAACATACACTTGAATTGCTTCGCTGGTGATGCAGGTTTGCATGTCACCATTACCTACCTACCTAAGTTTAAATGATCTGACACTGTCACTTGGTACTTACTTAATAGTTTTCCCGAAGTTTTATTCGCGTACTATTTTACTTTCTCCATACATACAAAACAGGACGATAAAACTTTTCCATATTGAATGTTTGTTTGAACAGGAAAAATGTAACGTATATTTCTCCCCGTGTCATAAGGCAAACTATCCACTCCTATATTATACGATGATTGGTTGAGGCTTAGTTGATTAAGCAAGTTAGCAAATAAACCGAAATTTACATTTATGGTCTAAAATTCAACCTTAGACCGACCTTTAGGTACTCTTCTCTTTACCGGTGGAAAACTAATTTAATTAGATTTTATTGTATTTCTAGATAAAATACAAATATAATCAAGGCCGTCAATAATTTAAAAAAAAAACACTGATTTACTTATAAATTTACCTTAAAAATATTTTTATTTGCGGACGATTTGCTCCCCGGCCTTTTTCCTTTGTGGTCATTTTTATTTATCGGACACTGAGGGATTAAATAAATAATACCCTCATCCTTAATGTGGGGAACAGAAGAAAATAGCTTCCATGTAAAAGCTTAAGAATTGCGATTCGGGACCGATTTTTTGCAAACAACCACCAATAAATATATATCCACAAGTATAAGTATAGATACTTGAGTAAATTTAATGTTGTCGTCACTTGTTCATACATAAAAATCAGAAACCTATTCTAAATACATATGTGCATGTCGATCTAATTTTAATTGGCAAGAAAGTCAGTAAAATATTGAAAATCTTTTGCTGGCCGTAATTTATTAAACCACACATATTTTGCATTCGGTAAAATAAAGATGAGTAAAGGTCGGATCTCTACCTATCTTCTACTATTATTACCTAGTTGTATCCCGTGAAAATCATTAAGAATGTATTTTAAGTAACTTATGCCTGAAACACATCACAGCTAATTGAATATCCATGATTAATTTGTGACAAACCAATATATCGGGTAAACCTTTTACTTGATTTGGAAGCACTTTAGTTGAGTGGCATTATTTAGGTACTCGGTGTATGGAAGCGGTGGGTCAATACATCAATAGCTCGGCGCTCCGTCACCAGCGATCAAGTCTCAACTTTTTAATTGGTTTAACGACAACAATCGAACACTGTCTTGTTACTTCCAATCTTCGCTCCCCAGCTCTCACGATATAAGCACCCAAGTTTATAGTTTAGTAATAACGTTACAAACTCGTGACCCTAATCAATACTTAGTACGGGAAACTCATTTGTTTTGTTCAACTGAATTTCAGTTTATTTGTTTCTAGAGGTGGATACTTTTTGGTAGAGTTTTAATTAGCGTGTTTGGCCAAGTTTTCGTATACGTGCCGGAACGATAAAAACAAATCAGTAACTGACGTCTCTAGTACTTATATTTGCTGATCAAACTTGATATCTCTTCTTGTTTGTTTAATGATAATGCTATTTTTACACATTATAGGCAGGTATTTAAAATATCATGCATCCTGTGTTCTGTTATTTCATGTCTTTTTATGTACAATAAAAAGTTTTACAATACAATACAATACTAAATAAAAAATATTTGATTTATTTTATTGTTTTATTTTATTTTATTTTACTATTTGATAATAAATAAATAAAATGAGTTGTGCTCTGAACTTCAGATTTTGAGCAGTGTGTCTGATCTACATCACTAAACAAATGGTTTATGACCACTATAATAATGTGACTGTAATCGTTTAACACTCGAGCATGCAAGCGATTCAATGAATTTATGTGTGGCGGCAGGGCGGGCGCGCGGCCGCTGGCCGGCGGCGCGCGGCGCGAATGAATAGCCATCGGAAAGTCATCAGTTATGTACGGCGTATCGTCGCGCGCCATGTGGCCAGCGCTTCTCCACGCAATTTTTCCGCGGGCAATTTTCCGCAATTCCCAAACAACCATCAGCACCATTTTGCCCTCGCCCTTTATTTAAAAGCGTACAAAATGTAAACGC
Source organism: Choristoneura fumiferana (assembly GCF_025370935.1). Taxonomy (NCBI): domain Eukaryota; kingdom Metazoa; phylum Arthropoda; class Insecta; order Lepidoptera; family Tortricidae; genus Choristoneura; species Choristoneura fumiferana. Next base: position 11,744,118 of record NC_133489.1, read on the forward strand.
TCGAACGTATCGCACGCTTTTGTGCGCATAAAAACATGCGTGTTGATTCCCTGACATGATGAATAATGTAATCTGAATACGTTATTTCCAGTAGGTTAACGAGGGTATCACAGTAAACACGGAATAAAAACACTGCCGCTGCTTATTGTTGCGAATCTTCTTTTGGTCGGTAAAGCGAAGCTGGCTACGAATATTTGCGTTTAGAAAACAAAAAGGAATCCCTTTGAAACATTTTTTATCTTAATAAAGTGAAAATAATTTATGTAATAAATGATATATACATTTTTTACAAAAATCGGAACGAGGACACGCGAGAGAAAACCACACACAAAACACTGCCTGCAATAAAAATGGACAAAAGCAGCAGATCTGCATTGGACTAAGGGTCTTAGTAAGTAATTGAATCAAATGTTTGTTTTTGTTTCAACTTGCTGCCGCAGATCGGACTTGACGAGGATGTCGTTTTTAATTTTGAAATACGTGGTTTTGCGTACTGGCCACTAAGTTCAATCATTTTTAAAACATACTTTTTATAGGTATGTACGTAAAATTCTCAGTAAACTTCGTGTAAGTATTTCCTTTGTAGAGGATATTATCATGTTTCTTCAAAAACTTTATAAACTTATCCCATAAACTTCATAGTGAGTCACAAACCAAAGCAAGAGCTATTGTCATGTAATTAATGTTAATAAATTAATCTCCAGTTACAGGAGACAAATTAGACGCAGGCTGCTCGACTAACGAGGGACTATTTGGATTAAATGGAGGGTTGATGTTTATGATTTACGGAGGCTGGCGTAATTGTGGCGCCCGGTTGTCGGCACTCGCCGCGGACGCGACGCGCCGTGTCACTGACGCGACCAAATTAACACTAACACAAAACCTCCCCAACTAAACCTAAACACTTTCCCTATTCAACGATATAAGAAACCTTCCAGCTAATAAACAAACTTCTCTTCCACAAAACATAAAGGAATCATGAACGAGAAGCTAATAAAACAATGATCGAGCATACAACGTCGCCGGCATGTTGACTATTAATTATAACATTTCAGCGTAAGACAAACAGCCCTCTATTATCTATTATGTTATTAGATTTACGGCATGGTCGTAGCGATTCATATACACCCACCCACCTACGTGGTTAACTCATTTAGCTCGCAACATTATTGTCGGCAATTTTATTAATTATCATATAACTAAATCACTAAAGGAATAAGTGGAGGAGATTTCGTCAAGGCACAAGTTTCAATGGTAAACTCCTCTTTCGCTTATGGTTATTTGATTGTGTCCTAAACTTTAAAGACAAATCATATGATTGATCAGTAATTATTAATCCATCCATAAAAAAACATTTTCAATCGTGGAATAGATTTTATTAATGTTTTTAATTAAACTGCCATAATATACTCGTATATATATGGCACAACCATTGTCAAAAACAATTACATTTACTTATTTTCCCTGTTGTTAATACATCGCATCCAATAAATCATTCAGAACCGACACTGAACAAGTTGCTACAGTATTCTATTTGGAGAAAGCAAGTACCGACATAATGTATCGAAGAAACTAGGACGACACAGCTTGTTTGTCCTCGCAGACTAATTAAAAAGTTTGTTTGCACAAGTTTGGAGTGAAGTGGCGTCGCAGCAGAGCTGCCTCCATTTAACGTTCCGGTAAAATTAGAATCTTATTTGTAATGCAATTACAGAAACAGATAAAAGTATGTAAAATAAGTGCATTACAGCATTGATTCAACCGTGCAAGGGACGACTCGGCGAGCACGATATGAATATGTATGGGCGGCGGACACGATCCTACAGATAATGGAATCTGCACACGGAAGCGGATCCGATTAGTCTGCCACAATTAGCGGACATTGCGAAAAAATATTAAAAGAAAACCGGCCAAGAGCGTGTCATACACGTCCAGGATAGGGTTCCGTAGCCATGACGAAATAATCAAATAATATTTTTCGTATTGTGTAATGAATCTTCCAAGTTTAGGTATATTTTATACCTTAGGCTGCTATTTACTATTAAACTACTAATAATTCTCAAGCAATCTTAGCCGCTATAATTTTCCTTGTAAATTTGGTATATTTACTACCATTCTTCATTTTTTCAAATTTTTCCACCCAACAGTTTAGATTTTAGAGGGGGAGGAGGGGGAGGCGCTCGATTTCAATGAAAATTTGCACTTTAAAGTTGAATATTTCGCAAACAGATCACTTTATAGCAACCCCCCCAATGGTAATTCTCAACTGATACTATCCTGAATTTAGGGATTTTCCTGAAGGGGGGGAAGCTCGATATTAATGAAAATTTGCACTTCAAAGTTAAATATTTCGCAAACAGATCATTGAGTCGAATAATCTTTTTGAAAATTGTTTTGAAAGACCTACTTATCCAATGATACCCCGCACTATAGGGCTAGTCGAGAATACCATTTAGTTTGCGTAGTTGCTACATATACCTGTGCAAAATTACAGCTTTCTAGCATTGATAGTCTCGGAGTACAATATAAGTACCGGAGACTCTTATTCCGAAGCAATAAGGCCGTAGTAACATATTTTTGAGTGGTTCGAATAGATACTTATTTTTGCACTTGACTGCACGTTTAATTTTTTATATGTATAGATAACGGGTAATTTTAGATACGCTTGGGAGCAGTGTGTTCCAAAGAGGTAGATACAAGAGTTAGCGTTAAAAAACCGAAACGTCGAGGTAAATATTACTCGTGTGTTAGCGTGATAAGTCCTGTGCGTGGTATTTTGACTATTAGCGTTAAAAGGCTGTGAAAGGTCCCTCAAATATATAGTTTGGCTATAGTTCCAACCTATAAGACTTCGGAAGTAAGTAATTTTTTAAATGTTGTCTTGCTAGGTACGGTCGAGATTAAATATATATTTACACTTTACTGTCTTGTCGCAGTCACTTAATTCTTATTACAGATTCCGTATAAAATTGTCAAAAGGCATAAAGAGGCAAGGTACTAAAGTGTAAAGATATCTTTGACCTTAAACATCTAATTCTACAGTGAAAAGATGACGCCGAAAATATTGTTATCATCACACATATCCGAATGGGCAGTATGCTCGCGGAGGAGGCAAACATGGGACATGTAAATAAAGATTTGCGAGTGCGGCTGGAGGTGTGCGATAGTGTAACCCCGCCATAAGCACGTGCCCGTCACGGCCAGGTGCATAGTTCATTACTGGACCTCAAGTAATGTGCTTTAAGGTACTGTCCCTGTGCCCCTAACTGCAATATTCATTAATCGCTACTTTTTATTCAAATTTATCATTGTAAGTATTTGTGTTAAAATTCTTGCTTCAAGTATCTGTTACTCTCTTTCCAGATTCGTAATACCCACCAGACTACAGTAATTAGGCATGGATATACATTTATAGTGCATTTTTAGATATCTAACCTAAAAATTATTAAAAACACAAAGGTATTTTTCGAGTCTAATATTACTCTACTATCTATTTTTCGACTAAGGATTACATTTTATTAGTTTGCCATGTCATGAAGCTAATAATTGTTTTTGATGCATACAAACACTTCTCAGCTTTAAAAAGCAAACTATTACGAGTACCTACAGCTACGAGTGCAGGCTTAACTATTTAAGGTAACATTTCGTATTCGACGTACTTATTTACATATTATTAAATAGTAGCTATGGTTGTTAGTTAAATAAAAACATATAATTGGTTTTTACGTTTTAAATATCACCTGCACTATTTTTCCTATCAATGGTCGAAAACTAGATAACACTAGGACGAAAATCAGTTTTTTTGGACGAAAACTAGCAAAAACTCTAATTGTGTAAAATATATTTTTCATATAAAAATACGTGGAAGTCATTTATTGTCATGTCATATTAATCTAAAGAAGACTATATAAACACTAAAAAAATATGAAGCATACGAAGGCAGTCCCCATAAAAAGTACACTCATATTTAATAAGTAGCAAAAGTTACATTCGCATTCAACTAAATAATAATCAAAGCCTACAATAATTTCGTAAAATTTTCACTACATTTACGTAGCCAATCACTCCAGTTAAGGCTCCATATAATCACAGGAACACAAAATTTATTTCATTTCCATATATCTTTCCATGACGCAGGTACCTACTGAAAATTACATCAATTCTATAGATTAGAGTCATCAAAGTGCAACTACGAAAACGGTGAAAACAAATGTCGCCGAGTGTTCCTCCGTACCTGTGATTAATATGAAAGTAATAGCGTGGGGACCGGCGCAAGCGCAGGCGTCGCACGGTGGGCGCGAGCGCGCACGCGAGACCCGGCCGGGTCGGCGCGGACGCGGGCGACCGCGGGCGCCGGTAGCGGCGCTAAGCCCGACAACACGCCCTAATAAATTGCGATTTAACTTGTCTCCCGGATAACGCCAACTTTTCCGCATTTGTTCCGTACCCGACACTTTTTTTCGCCTCTTCATTTCCTATCTCTTACTTTTGTATTTTCCGTTCTTTCCTTGCCGAGATAAACAGGCGAGAAACGCTGAAAGGGGCTTTACAAATTCAAATTGAACTTATCACACAACTTTTTACATTTGTTTCTGGTCTCGAGTTCGAGAGAAAAGAGCGAAGAGGCATTTAATAGTACAATCTCGGGCAAGATTGATGATTTTGTATCACACCTCGCTTCGGGCGGCTCGTAACGAGTTGGATGGCTCTCGACGTGGGTCGTGCTGCGTCTTATCTGGAATGGGATGCCGCTTTATCTTAAATTACATATTTTACTTGAGACGTGGATTTCGTTCTTTTCTCTGAAACATTAATAGGAGACTCATGCGCGAGTACCTTTTAATTTGACCTACGCATACGTACCCACATAAATAAATAAATCCCGAACTGCATCATCTGAAGGATGGTATTGTTTGAAGATTTTTCGCTACAACAAACAACGAACTAGAGTTGTGTAAAACCAGTAAGCAACAAAATCAGTCTAGAGGCAGTAAATCTGGCTAACCATTATTCCTCAGCTATCCCTAAATGTTTGTAAGAGTGTTACGAAAATAAGATTAATGTCACAAGGTGTTTTCCAGTGACTACACAGACAACTAAAGCAGTAAAGCATGTCCCGAGCGACAGTTGTTGGTTTTATATTATAATGCAGACGGCGGGGCGAAGCATGCTAAGCGTTCATCGCAGCCAACATCTTGCGTTTAATGTGGAGAGAGTAAACACAATCTTGTTAATCAAGCGGGTAAGGAAGTTTTCGCGCGTGCAGTAAATAGCGCTCACTTAATTCGAGGGCCATGTGTGGGACATAACCGCAGCATATTTATCCCATTATGCACGGCACGGCGGGCAGCCGCGGTGATGCGAGTCACGTCGTCTGAAACGAATCGCATGTGACATTATTTGTGAAGATCGTGCTCTATCTTCGTCGGCGACGTGGCCGGGACGTGGAGGGATTACTCACAAAGAAGTACAATTTCAACGGTGCGATAAAGAAGCGCGAAGTTACACCCCGACTATATTCTCATTGGGATTAACGCACTGTTAGGCGGGATCAGAGCGGCAGAGTTACTGCGTTCGACTGCGGGCTTTTCCGATTTTATCTCACGGAATAAATTGTACGGCATACCAATCGATGGAAGCACCGACCGATTTGCCTGAGACTTCTTAGACTTCCCAGTTTGATTATATTATAACAAAAGTTTTAGGAAAATACAAACTGAAATATAGATGCACAAAAAAAACAAGAAAAATAAGACCAGCGCTGGGAATCGAACCCAGGTCCTCAGCATTCCGTGCCGCGTGCTATACCGCTACACCACCACTGGACAGGAGTATAGAAATGAATTTCTCCTATGCACCACATATCTCAGCCTGTTTCTTTCTTATTTAGTCACTTAAGCAGCGATACTAGCGACGTCTATGCTGTAGCCCTCATCGAGAAACTTTCAGCACTCCATTGGAACTAACCGCTCACCCGGGCAAGAGGATGTCGTTGTCGTTGACGTTGTGTTGTAAAAATAACAAAATTTGAAGTTGAAATAAAAAATACAAAAAGACTCCAAAAACCAATCTTAAACATTTTAGGGCTACAAACGTTGTTTTTTTTTACTTACATTTTTTTACATTTTAGTTACGTAATTCGCGAGGATAGGGGAGTCATCATTTTCGTGCGTTTGGTCATATAAGTACTCTCACCATTTCAGTATTTTCGTGACCCCGACCGTTCAATAGATTACGTCTGAGATGTCAAAATAACCAAAATAAATTAATATTTTCCTAAATGATGGCACTGAACGCTCACATCGTAATTTATAAATGTCATATTCTAATTGTGTCAGCATACCTAACACACATACCAAGCGGCGTGCTTTGTGGGTTCACTGTACCGTTGTTATACGATATCATCACTGTGGTTGTAATTACGGGCAAGTCTTGAATACCTCTCACGTATACAGCCTCATAAACCATCCTCATACAATAAAACTCGTTGCGGACCTACAGCCAAATTATGCAGCAATACAACATTTATTGCACGTGCCAAACTAGGTAATTTGAATAGAGACACATTTCGACTCCTCGACAAATCACATCATACATGAATGAAATTCAAATTTCAACACAAACATGATCCAATCATATGCATACTGCATTAACAGCATAGACATGATTGTGCCAAAATTATCATAAAATGTCCGCAAAGGTTATGTTGCTAGATGGGTTAAATCCAATTTGATGTGTCTGTCTATTTAATCAGCTTTAAAAAGGGGAAGTTCAACATTCGACCATTTTTTTTTGTAAATTGGTTTATAATGCTTACCGGCTGCGACTACTACTTACCTAAGGTAAGCAACATAATAATAGTATTATCATAGATACTAAAGTAATGTGCAACTACATGCCTGCATAAATATAAGTATGTATGTATCCAGCTAATTAAACGCGAAACAAAGGGTAACTTAGCTAAACGGCAACGTAACGTAACATTTAATATCATTATCAATATTAACGCAAGCCAACGAGTTTCGTGAGAAGGTAAGTAAAACAATATAAGACTGGGCGAGGCATTAGTTGGTGGTGTGTGACGCAGCACATTATTAGAGGCCTGCTGCTTGGTATGCGCCGCGGCGCGCGCGCTTCGCCCCACGCCGCCTTCCGTACCAGACAAAGCACTATGCTCTGAGCCTTATTCAACAGCGCCCAAGCTATATAGAAGCGAAGTGAAAACCAGATGTATACTCGTAGTCTCACTTTCAGGCATTGCTTGTACGATGCCGAAACCAGCTTCAGCTCGACATCTGTTTACTGGTATGGTTTCAAATAGAGACCCTGAGATACAAATGTATAGAAAAAAAAATGTAGAATAGTCAACTAATTCATAAATAAATTATTTTTTTAACAAATAAGTTAGTTTACTTGTCACTATGTGCCCAGTGGGCTTTGCAATAAAATGATCATACTTCAGGTCCAGATGCATTTTTTCGGAAAAAAATTATCCAAATTGTATTACAGCATTATTAATTAATAGCCGCGTATATATCGCCCGACAGAAGGTATTATTGCAAAATTGCCATTCATTTTTCCGGCGGCTCGCGGCGCGCCCAACCATGCGTGATTTTGTTTTTGTGCGTTTGCTCAGTCTCTGTGCAATTTACGGTTATTTGTTTACTTGGAAAACGATTCACCCGATATTAAAGGAATAATATTTCAAAATGTCAGTTGCGGTTTCAAGCATCGACTGTTGGTTGATACGACAAGTACGATAGGACGATTTTAGTTTGTCGCTGTGACTTACAAGGCAGTAAAAGTTTTTAATTAGTTTTCTGTTGATGCTACCTTAAATTTAAATACTTTCCCAGAAATTATTTCTTATGTGTATATGTAGGTACTTAGGATGAAAAAAAAAGTTTTCCTATATGACCACAATTGATTAAAACGTTCAATGTGTATTAAGACGAATATACTAGCGACAAATTGAGCAGCTGCCTTCTGCTGTCCTGCTTCTTGCCTTACTGGGCGGTTCGCGCATTTAGCAGTTCTCATTTTTAGGGATTACTTGTTCTAGACGTACTGGTATGATTGCAACGCCTCAAACGGGCGTTCGAGGCAGGTGAGCGTGATAGAAAGATTGTTCGATTCAATAGAGCAGCTCCCTAAGTCCCAAATTAAATCATGGCACATCCCTGCACCTGCCGGGCCTCGCGGGGCACGCGATTGCTCGCACGCTGACTTACGATTCGTTTTCATTATTTTCTCTGTGATTTTGGCAGTTCCGTTTACTGCAATTTTCTTTTCAAATAGATTGGATATATACCTACTTATTAATCTTGATGTTAAAAATATTAGATAAATAAAGAATTGAGAAACCCAACAAGTCAGTTTTTTGGATGTTCTGTCTGTCTGTCTGTCTGTCTGTCGCTTCGCATTCCATCTGTATGTCACAGTGCTGTACCTCGAGAACTGTAAAGGTACTACACATTATACCTTATCATGCTATGACGGTACTAGGAACGTGTCAGACGAAGTGTCAAACGGAATGTAAAACGTATACATGACACGCGACGGCGACGGTATGTTACGAAACGTGCTAATGGGCATAGTCTCTTACTTTTCAATACAAAGAATATATCTTTTCTTGTCTGACATGTGTTGCAGGTGGTAGGACCTTGTGCAAGGTCCGCCCGGATTGCTACCACCATCTTGCTCGCTAATCCTGCCGTGAAGCAGCAGTGCTTGCACTGTTGTGTTCCGGTGTGGAGAGCAAGACAGCCGGTGAAATGATTGGCACTTGAGGTATCACATCTTAGGCCTCTACGTTGGCAACGCATCTGCAATCCCCCTGGTGTTGCAGGTGTCTATGGGCGGTGGTGATCTTTTACCATCAGGAGACCCACTTGCTCGTTTGCCATCCAATCGAATAAAAAAAAATTTGCTATTACGATCATGGTAAATATGATACGGTGTAATGTGTAGAGACCTTAATAGATAGAATTCAAAATTTGATTTTTAATATGTGTTATTTTACAATTATTTTATAGTTTGTGATTAACTAGCTGTTACAGAGAATAGAACAAAGACTTAAAAAAGATGGTCCCGTACAATATTGTTTACCGTTGTAACTTTATAAACTTTAACCGGTACCTAGATCTTGTCAGTTTCTTTTTTATAGATGTACAGTCAAGTGCAAAGATATCGGACACGGCCAAAGTTACAAAAAAATTTATACCTACACGACTTTATGCACTTATGGTAAGGTCGTGTATACATTGTAACTTTGGTCGTGTCGATATGTGTGCACTTGACTGTACCTAAGAAATCCTTGGTGTATTGGTCACTTGGCCGGTTTTTGGTCAATATTTGGTTAATAAGAGTGTTATTATATAATACTACTAAGCTAAGTTTGCTCCTCGTACTTAACAAGAACAGTTCAAAAATTAAAAATTCAACAAATAGGAGACGAAAATTCGTAAGACGCGTATCGGCGTCAAATTAAATGAAAGTTGCAAATGCTAAAATTATCTAACGTTTTAAACTTTCGTGTTTCTCACTCATAGTCAAAATACCATAAACGGGACTTGTCACGCTATTTTTACACGCGTAATATTTACCCCGACGTTTCGGCAACGTTACAGTTGCCGTGGTCACGAGTAGTCTACTCGCCGAAACGTCGGGGTAAATATTACTCGAGTAAAAATAGCGTGATAAGTCCCGTTTATGGTATTTTGGCTAAAATTGTCGTCTCCTATTTGTTGATTTTTTAATTTTTTAATTTTTTTTGTTCAGTGCGAGGTGTAAACTTAGCTTGGCCGTGTTATAATTACAGAATGAGACCAAGAATGGCTGTATAGTATTTTGTCACCTGAATTTAAATTAATCAAACATGATTTTTCTGTACCTATTTTATCTGACTGTAATATCTCCACAAACCACAGGATTAACTTAAATGTTTAGGATTTACCGGGGCAATTTGTTGGAAGGGACTGCTATCTTTATCTGGGCCGCCGAATGTGCGGAAAGAGCTACGGATTTAGTAGGACAAATCTTTTCGATTCAGTCACTTTGCACCGAAATGGGAATCTTAGCAGATTTCGGTGAGCGTGTGTTTAGATTTCGCTCAGCTGTTTATTGAAAGGGATTGTAAGTGGCTCAGCCCGTACGTGTGCCTTTTACGCGGTAACTTATTGGTCACTTCTGAAGGAGAATTTAATAAAACTGTATGAAAAAGTAGCGGTTAAAATAATATCGTATACTTTTATGAGTACAATACGACATAGACACTATGGGAGTTTGTCATCGGGCGTGTAATTGCTACGGCCAGATGGAGCGCCGACATGTGCTACGCGGCTACGAGCTACGCCGTAGCACCGAATGTAGCGTAGCGGGCTACACCATGTGAACAATACTAGCGTTTCGTCGCTCTGAATCTTTCAAAAAGGTACCAGTAATAAAATCATATTTACTTATTTATGTTCATTGAATATTCAGGTACGTGCGCGTTATGTAATTGTATGTATGTGATTAGATTAATTATGTGCATTATTGAGTTAAGGTACTGTTACACAGCTAGTTACTAGCACTAAAGCATGCTACTATTGAGCAAATGCTACCTACTAGCATGTGTGTATAAGGACGTGCTACTAAGTATTAAGCATGCTTATTAGTGTCATACAGGTACAGTAGCCTTATTGTTAATCAGCTTAATTTTAAAATACGTCCTGGCAAGCATAGTATAAACTTCAAAAGTATTAATGAAATGAACAGTTTTGGCGACGGCGTACAAGCATGGATAATTAAGCATTGAAACCACTTTGAATATTTTATGAATATTTCATATGTATGAGGACATGGCTACTAGAGGGAAATCATATAAATTTACATCCTTGATGAGCTTACATTTATGAATTTCGTTTGACACTTTAATATCAAATATTAGGTACATTAAGACCTTTTGTAGCGTTCATAAGCCACGAAATGTTTTTGACCAGAACTCTGGACTGCTTTGAGGGAAGTCACCAATGTGTATGGCAAACGGATATGGATTGCCTGTTTACATCTCATACTGAACGGTAATTTACTCTTACTTTTCAGGGCATTGACTTACAAAGGTTAAATTTTTCGTTGTCTTAAGGGGTAGCAGACCCGAGTATTTATATTAATTTCAGCTTTATACCTTCGCATTTTTCTGAAAAAAGTCTTGACACCGACGAGCGAATAGTAAAGTAATCCTATAAAGGTTCCGTTTTTGCCGATTGATGTATGGAACTCTAAAATCAAAAGAGCACTAGAACTAAGTGAGAACTGATTACTCAATGAAACACTAGCCAATAATTAACCAAGTTGGTTCAAGTTGGTTAGGGTGTGATCTAATGACTATTCCTGTATCGCCGTATATATCTACCCTCACTACTGAATACCTATAGTTACCTACAGTCACCGACACAAATATCTGATACAAAAAGTGTGCATAAATATATGATACGACTCCATTTCTAGGGCTGGTAGGACGTGTCCGATAGTTTTGCATGCTCCCCCTGGTAGATATTAAAGCAGGTGACTGTACTCCTAGCCTCGCTTTCGCACCTTGCGTCACGCGTTATCATGCCACATCCCTCAGAGCTTGTTCACACTAGCGTTTTCCCGGGGGTCCCCGTCGGAGCGGGAACGCGGCGTCGCGATTTTTTACCTCCAGCCGCTGACGCCGCGTGGACGCCAACATTAGTGACCGTACGTGGCTTCATCGTGGCGAATATGTCCCATCAATAATAACGGAGGTAACGCAGCGGGCTCGCTACGTGCACGACGCGTGCATGCCGCGTTCCCGCTCCGCCGAGAAACCGCCGGCAAAAACGCTAGTGTGAACAAGCTTTTAGCCCGGTTCACGCGCGTCATCCGGAGAGCAACAAAAGCGTGCGCGCCGCTCGCGCGTCTGTCACATTGCGCGCGTAATTGCTGCGCGACGCGAGCGGGCGCCATTAATCTCCACCACGCCGCCACTCTCGATAAAACGCAAGTCACTGACTAGTGTAATGCCTTCACTTTGCCGTGCTGTGCAAAAAGTTCCTCCAACCATATCACCCGAAAATATAACCGTGGAGTTACGGTTCCGTTTATAGGCTATTCTATTTTTAATCCCTGACGCAAAAAGAGAGGGGTTATAAGTTTGACCGCTATGTGTGCCTGTGTGTCTGTGTGTCTGTCTGTCTGTGTATCTGTCTGGGCCACCGTAGCTCTTAAACGGGTAAACCGATTTGAATGCGAATTTTTGTTTTAGATTATGGTGTTTTGTTACAAGGACCCTTTATTGAACATCACAGTAAGCTATACAGAAAACAGGTGCATAGAGAATACAATACATGGTAAGCAATAGACGGTCTTATCGCTTCAGAGTGATATCTTTCAGGCAACCCAACAGAAAGAAGTAAGAAGTAGATAGGTATCAGCAGGTATGTTAACGTCCTGTGCCATGTAGGTATGCCTCAAAGCAAACAGTAATCATACAGTAGAGAAAGAATGACTAACAGAAGGTTTGTTTGTTTTTTTATACTCTTTATTGTGCAAAAAGGCAATATAAACAGGTTACAAATAAAAGTATTAAATACAAAGGCGGACTTATTCCTGATGGTATTGTCTTGATATATATCACGCTAACAAACGACTCGTAATTACCTTGACGTTTCGATCGCACTGCGTGGCCGTGGTCAGGAGTAGACTCTACTAAAGTGTATGGTATCATGTTTTGCTCAGCAGCGCGAATCCTCAGAACTACCCGCACTTGATTACAACTAGTACCGGTATTAATTATGAGTGATAATCACGAATGCTTAAAACATTATATGTTTATGTGTATCACATGCTCGCGCGCTTATTCGCAGCGCGTGGCCGGCAGCCACCGGCCTGCTCCGCTGCCCTGACAGAGCGTTCGAGACAAATTCAATTTGTGCGAACGCCGGCGACGAGCCAGTTTGCGCTACTAACTAGCTGCGACGTGAATGCTGCCCCTCTTGTCTTTATGATATATCCACCTAACGATCCCGGTCTTCAGTTTCTATAACGTAATATTACGATTTTAAAATACGCTTCAAGATCTTTTCGCCGCTGCTACAGAATTTTCATTTAGGTTTGTTATTATAAACTATCTAACTTTTATGTAAACTCTCTTGCTGAACGAAGCTTGTTGTATTTGGTTATAATAAACATTAGGTATAAACATTGACTGGCATATTGCAGAGGACTGCTTAACGGGCTACTCACTGACTTCCAGGACACCGGCGTGTTCGTTGGCATATGGCATTTGCTTATGGCTAATATTATTAACTTGTTGTTCAATTCAAATTTGTAATAACATTTAGTTTGCTTTCGTTGCTCTACCTATGTCCTATGTGTTTGCTTTTGTCTATGTCTATTATCTTATCTAGCTTAATAGGTGCTTTGGTCTAAACTGTAGTTAAGCCTGATATTTGTGGTAAATAAATCAATAAATAAATCAGATAACAGATTTTTTTTCTCTAGTGAAGAAACGTCAACTTTCATTATGTACCTTCGGACAGCGTTACTTATTAGGTCAACTATTCTCGAAAATTAATAAGCTATCGTTTTCAATCACAATCGATGGGTAATGGATACGAAGCGAAGAAGCGGGAAGCACGCTGCGTTTAATAGCGAGCGAGAGAAAACACATTTGTCTTGTCCCGGCCCGTTAGCGTATATTACGGCGCGCCGAGACATCGCCTGCTGTGTTTCTTTACTTTGTGTCGCTAAGTTAAACTACACGTTTTTTATCCTGAGCTAATATTAGCTAGGTTACAAAAACAGAATTGCAAAACAAAGAGTACTTACCTGGATTGCAGAGGGTCACGTCACCGTCTATTTGGCATAGGGACGTCGCGAATGTTCCTAATACCGTAATGCTTCCGAGCGTATCCGTCAAATAGAGTTAGTAGATCTATAGAGCAACCCCACTTCATCGGGGCAACAATTGTGTTAGAGAATAGCGGGACATTGGCTATATTAGATATTCTTACGCAAGTAGGCTCTGCATAGAGGATAAACCGATGAACAGAGGCGTGTTGGCTCAGTTGGCAATAATTGCGCCCTTATAAAATTACTTCGTTATGTTAAGACACTTTTTCTCAGGAACACGTGGAAGTATCAAGCTGAAATTAATATCGAAAATTCAAGCCTCCTCCAAGTTTTCAAGACTCCTTGGGGCAGTCAAAAAAATCAAACTTCTATGTCAGCGCAATCTAAAGATATTAACTCTCTAACAATGGGTGTTTCCATGCAAATTGCCGCGGAATTAACCCAGTTTCTAGGGTCCAGTTGTCTTATGTAGATCCTAAAAACTTAAATTTGGTAAAAGAGCTTTTATATCACTACCAATAAAGAAATTCTGATAATCTTAATTTTTAAGTACGTCTGTCTGGGATCCTTTCGATTGCCATAATTTTATCACAATTCTGAAAATGAATGGTTTCAGAGAAAAAAAAGAGTTACATCAAACATTACATTAAGTATAACAAACATTACATTATGACTAACAATTGTCGACCAGTCGATATAGACCTACGTCTGTCTATGTCAGTGACCATCTTAAATGAGTTAATGACCCCGCCCACACCTGCTTAGGAGAAGGGCTCTGATATTTTTCGCCTAAAATATCCCCAGATGATTTAAGTATTTCCGAACTGTTTCACATGGAAGAACGATTTTTTTTAAACTAAGTATTGGTACTCCAGAATTGTTATAAAACTAACTTAATTATACTATTATACATGACAGTTCTAAAATATGATATCTTGAATAGTTTACATTACAGTTTCAGAAAAAAAATCGTCCGTCCATACTCGTCCATACCCAGGACTCTTACTTGTATTGGGGATCCTGGATTTAAGCCGAAAATATATTTCCCAAGTGATATCTAAAATAACACGTATGTACAACCTACGCCTTTAAGCTGGAGACAGATAATAAAAAAAAAATATACCTACTTGTCATAATATAACAACGAAGTAAGTATGTTATATACCTTTTCTCAAACATCCAAGTTAATTTCGTCCTTATCTTCGTGATCATAGAACGCCAAGTACGTCATTGTATAATAGCACTTATTGAAGATTCGTTCTAATTTCAAATTAAAGGATAGTAATGGAATTTCATACAACATTGCCGGCCAAGGCAACAAAGGTATTGTCTTTTGTTTCAGTGGGTTTTATTTATTTTATTGAGTACCTATGGCATACTGCCAATTAAAATAAAACCGTACCTAGTGCGTGAAAGTGTATTTACTTTTATATCTCTTATTTTATTAGATTATTTAATTACAATAAATCAGGTATTCAATGATAAACAAGTATTGTCAATTATTGTTAATAAATAAGGAGTCCTCATTTTATTTAATCAATAAAATCATCACAAGATTTGGTGCCAAAAACATCAACTCAAACAGCTTACAAAAAATAGCCAAAAAAGATTATTTTGGCGGGAATAGAATAAAAACCAAATAGTTGTACAGTTTATACCAAAAACGAGTGTTTTTTTTTATTCAAATAAGTGTTATTGTTTCCGATATGAGTTCATCATGAAGTGACTTGATATAATTTCCTTGGATTTATTTGAGAAAAGCACTATACAAGCCTCGTCCGCTAACAGGGAATGTCTCTAACTACTTGGCCGGCAATCCCCTATTTTGCGGACTCTGCAGTAATGTACTATTATAATAGCCTCCGCTCCACCACATGGCAAAATTACAGGCGCCGGTTATGCATGTTAGACAGATAAACGCTAAAATTGATTATTTATATACTCCTTATTGTACAAAAATGAAATACGAAAAGGTTACACAAAAGAAAAAGTGCTAAGTACAAAGGCAGACTAACCCTGAAGGGCAGACTAACCCTGAAGGGGTCTCTGCCAGTCCACCTTTGAATCCGCATTGTATCCGATTTTTCGTAATAATACATATGCATTTAGCATGAAACGGAACACATGACCTAAACTTGAAATTTTTGCGAACTTTATTTTGTAAAGAGGGCGTTTTCAGAAAAAGTTGTTGAAATTACTTTTTTTAGATTTGGATGAAATTTCGTTTTCCTACTCAGAATCAGGAGCACTTTCGATTGTAATAGGATAAAAAAAGGGGCCCAAAAAAGTACACGGATAACACAAAATTATATGAAAAACCTGACACACTTTTTTTCTCCTATTACAATCGAAAGTGCTCCTGATTCTGAGTAGGAAAACGAAATTTCATAGAAATCTAAAAAAAAGTAATTTCAACAACTTTTTCTGAAAATCGTGACTACTTTGAAAAAATCTCGTATCTCAAATCAATACGTCAACAAAATTAAACCTTGACCCAATGGTCATAAAGTGCACTCAGAAAAGTTATCCACTTTGAGATGGGAGTTTTTTTTAAGTAGTGACGAAATGCCCAAACAAGGTTTCTGTCGATGTTTATAAATCCTTGGCAACAGTCTATTATTTTCCAGTAGATAGGTACAAATCTTAAAAATGGCCGCAGCAGCGGTACCAACAAAGCGTAATGAGTGCAAATACTTTATTTGTAGAAGCCCAGAGTTGAGACGCCACGTCGGTTGCGCACAACTTTCCTCTCTACTTACAGTTAAAGCTAAGTAGTAACGTTAACAAGGAGAATTTAAGTTTCATTGTTTTACTGCAACTAAGTTATATTGGTTGGAAGATAATGCTCCAATAAAATATCGCATAATGATTCATTTACAAATTAAATTCACTTACTACAGAATCTAGCCTTATGGCTCTTTCTGTTTAGAGTTCCTACAAAAATATATATGGAGCTCTAACTAATAAGACTTGGTAGAGAAGTATTCACTGCAAACTTAACTGTATTGTATTTATAGTTTTGTCATAAGGTTGTTATTACAAAATAATAATTTAAATTGTAAACAAAAACGTATAAAAAAATGTGCACGTAAAATAAACAGCGACACTTACAAACTGTTTATTAGTTTTTTGTACCTACTGTTGTTTTACAAAATGTTGCAAAAATAGGCACAGCGACCGACGAATTGTATTATCAAACTCAAATTACAGGTTTCCCCAAATTGAAATTCCAAGTCTTCCTCCCGCTTTAAAAACTTATTTCACAAGTTCCTTTCCTTTGATCCATCCGGAGATTTAGCTGTCATACCGCGCGGCGAATCAAGAAAAAGTTATAAAGATTTCCCGGGTTCATATCTGTAGACTAGTAGAGTACTGCCGATATTCGTAACAAATAAAATAAGCATTCAAAATTGTACGATTGTTGTGGACTTGTACTATAAAACAAAGAGGGTTACGTGTACTTAAATATTTAGAGTGAGTGTTGTCTTGCTGCAGCATCCATTGAAAGCATTTATTCGGCTTGTGAATATGGAGAGTTAGGAGTAAGTCTTGATTAAGCATAATACTAAGGTGCACGTGGGAGAGTCCAGCATTAAAGTTGCACACGCGACGAGGTAGTTATGACACAAGGCAACCGGCGCCACTTTGTCGCCTCACTTCTGTCCCCTCTAAATCTTCTAGCAACACACCGTCATAATGCAAGCAAGACACAAACATGTCTACGTGCGCCAAGCTTGTTAAGTGGTTTGGAAGAAAAACATCTCGGAAACTTTTTTATTATCGTAGGCCATTTAAGCAATAGGTTCCCTCACATATTTAGATCGCACATACGATAAACGCTCGGATAAACCGACCCGACACGCAATATACACAATGGATGTTATTGCTATAATTTATATTTTAAAAAATTCAACAAGCAGAATGTAAGAGTTAATTTTAACTCGCTGTCTCCGAGACCTTGCTTATAAATTATAAAACAGCAGCGGTCGGCAAAAAGAGTCCAACACTACCCCTCGAGTCGAGAAGTTGGGAAACCGTCCCGAGTCTGTTTTTTGTTGTGACGTAATAATAACCTTTGTAATTCTTGAAGTGAAACTTCACCAAGTTTACAAGGGTACCACAAAGCGACTTTGCCGTAACTCTTCATAAATTATGAAAGGATCTTGCCTTCTTCGCCTTTGTACTGAAGGTATATTTATATTATGGTCAGTCAGCGAAAGTATAACGTTACAAAACATTACAAGTATAAGTATTATTTTGCATAGGTACACTACTTAAAAGAACACTTTTAGGTCGTGTAGTAGAAATATGATATATCTTTTAAGACACTAACATCCAACTGTTTCATTTTTTGTTAATGAAATTATAAAAAATATTTCAAGGCTTTATTTGATACAGATATTTTTTTATAAAATATTAAATTGTATTGCATTGTATCAAAACTTCGGCAGATCCTGAGGTTTCTAATTTAGTGATCCAAAAGGTTGTATGCATGAAAAGGGCTACGCTGCGCGTCTGCCCCCGTAGAGCTCCCCGCCGCGACTAGGGCGCCGCGCCCGCCCTGCCCCTGCGAAGCGGCCTCCTCCGTGCCCTACGCTGGTCTGCGCAACGAATATTTTTTGTAGGGACATCATAATAATAGCTCTGTATTACTTCAGGAGAAATTCCAAGAAGTTTATAACTCGAGATGAGTTTCGTGTTCCTTGTCATAAATAATAAAGCGGTCGTGGACTACAACGTTGTGCAGATTTTTAAGTGAAGTAAAAATTAAATAAAAAGATTTTACATTTTGCGGGTTTACACTCAGGAAAATCTGAAAGTTTAAAGTAATTACCTTTTTACTGTTTCTTTGCTTATCTATGGACTACAGTAAGATAACTTCCATTCCATGTTTATTACGATATATGAAGTTTTAAAATTTTAATGAACGCTAAAGTTAAGTAAATTTGTTTTAATTTAGAAGATGACAAACCGAAAGATTCACAAACATCGGACATAACAAGCTAATATCGTAAATTTAGCTAAACGTTCAAACTACGAACAAGGCAAAGGCACTATTCTCTGTGCTGTCTACAGATTCTACTTAAGTTAATGGATAAGTTGCCAAAGCAAGTTTACTTTGTGTTTTCAGGTAGACAGACTTAGATCGAGAAGTTTTCTTCGTTAATTTACACAAGTCGGGAGCTTCGCAAAACTGAACTGTCAGGATAGTTTTAGAGCACATTGTTCTCAGATTGAAAGCAATTCAGATTTTCAGAACAGAACAAATTATTTTTTACTGCTTACATTACATACTTCATGAGATGGTTTAAAATTACTAAAGTAACAAGTTATACGTAAGCCACTCGCTAGAATCGTTGCCTTTCAAGTAGCATTCAGCACGGCATAACAAATTACGACAGAATTAGGTACAAGTTATTTCCAAAAAAGCAACTTGCCCGAAACTTCCCTCGCCTAAAGAATTATGAAGATTAGCATAACAAAGTAAGCTGAAACTGTGTTCAGGGAATGCGTCGCCTTTTGCAACTTGGAAATCTTTTACACGAAACGCTTTATTTATGTATTTTTAAACCAGCTTTTGCAATGTTAACCATTATGTCAACGGTGTGTAATGAATCTGATAAGGAAAGTTTAATAAAGAAAAGTTGGTGACAGAAAACATTGACCTTTATTGGCCGATAGGAATGTGGGGTACGTTGTGGGGGCCATGGGGTACGTTATTCATATACGTCGCTACCCGCTAGCCAGTGCTCGCTACCCGCTACCCGGTATCCGCGCCAGGCCGGTCACTAAACCGTCTGGCGACGAGAGCCGACCCCGATCACTCTCTACTGCTACCAATTACACTAATGGAATTTATTTGATTTCAAACGCATGAGCATCGGAGTAGTATCAACGTTGTGCACTGGCTTTGGAGTACACTAATTGCGACTCACATTGCGACAATAATGCAAGCCTTTTTTATTAGTTCGATCTTGTTAACTGGACAAAACATTCGAGTACTTCCCATGTTTTTAAGTGAACATAGTAACTTCAGATAAAAAAACGCCTTCTGTGTGATTTTGTCCCTGCAAGCGGACTAATAATAGTAGATTATTGCACCAAGCAGAAAGTTATTTATTATTGCACCGAGTGCCGATTTGGAGCCAAGCGTCAGCGAGGGCTTTAAAAAGCACGAGGGCAATATAAATTACTTAATGCGAGGTGCATAATCTGCTTTACTTTCAACTATTACAGGAATAGTAGACGAAAAAAAACTCATGCTAAACAATTAATAGGAAAGAAATGTCACTAGGACTCGATGATTCCATTTTTGTAAGTTAACTTACATTCGCACTCTCAAAAAATGTCCACGGAAAATTGTCAAGGTTCCCACCAATCTGTTTTTTTTTTATAATTTCTTACTTTTTTTTGGCAGAGTACTAACCACCAGTACCAGTAGCAGATATTTTTACCCGCGAATACAAAGTTTTTTTTTAAATATACGGCTACTTACTTTTTTTGGTAGGATTGGTAGCAACAATTTTTTGTGCGCAATCTGTCAAATTTCATAAGACCGTCAGGTTAAGCAACCTAACACTAGATTTTTTTACACTATATTATAGCAAAAATACTTGTGTTACCTCTTTGGTGGTGCAATAAAAAAAAATGTAAAACAATAAAGGATTTTCATACATTTTTAGACCCGCTTTGTGCTGGGTATTTAATGCGGTTATGATGAAATTAAAGCCTAGTTGGAAGAAAAATAAATTAACACTCATTTCTCGGTGCATTTTAGTAAGTATTTAGGTAATTAAATACACGCTACACAATACTATGAGCAAAGACGACCATGGAGATTGGCCAAGTTCTCGTATTAAAACTTAAAAAGTATCCCTTACAAGACCCGTACGTGTTCTTTGTCTCAAGTTTTGTACTCACCTCTAAGGAAGTTCCCCCCAGCAGCAACTAATATTAGTCAATTAGGTATTCAGGGCGCGCGCGGCCACCCCGCTCGCCCGCCGCGGCCGGACCGCTCCCGCTGCCACTCCGCTATGCAACGCAGCATCTTCACGCGACTTCGTTGCATCGATATTTGCTGACCGCACACTCCAATTTGACTGTTGATTGAGGATATCCTCAATCCGAAGCTGATTCGGAATTCAAAATTGCTTCAATACCTGCTACCGCGCTCATTTCCTCATAGAATTATAAGAAATAACCATTACTATAATAAACTTAATAAATAGAAAACAGAAATGGATAGCCATATTTAAAGATAACTATTATTATACTTAGGTCCATTGAGGACAACTAAGCTGATGAAAAAAAAAACTAAAAATAAAAATATGAGAGAGGTAATGGCAGAAGAACAACGACAGAGCCCCAAACGATCCCAAATTGAACATAACACTGTCTCACACACTATCTTTCTTTGTTATCTTTTTTTATCACGTAATCCATCGTAGGCCTCATCCTCGCTTTCCATCAGACGTGACTGTGGCCAAACGCATGCCTATGTTGTATAAAAAAATTACATTAATAAATTAAATTCACCATATACTCGGTCGAAAATATAAACTGAGACATGGATGCACAGAAAAACCAGAAAAGATACCAGCTACACTAGATATACTAGGTATCTAAAAGCACGACAGAACTGATTTGCAGAATCTCATTGCAAGCACTATAAAATAATTAGCGAGCAGTAGATACTTATGTTTGAATAAAAATTACACACACGTCTGTCACTACTTAGCCCTTTCCTAAAGTTAAATTAACTTTCGCTTTAAAAAGGTAGGTACATTTGCTGTTTCTCAATAGAGTTAGAATATGAATGAACCAAGTTACCTACGGATTGTAGGATTGCGAATGAAAAAATGTATAAAATTCGTATGACAACAATATGTTATCAACAGAATTTAATACGTAACGTTCAGAAAAGTTCGTACCAACTCTAACGCTAATTTATATTCAAGCGATATATATTTTTGCTATCATATCCTAAGAGCTCTTTTTAGAACACTCTTGGGTACTTCGACTTTTATCGCAGGAAATCTCTCTCCTTTCTGCATAATTCATCGCTATGAAGTTGAAACCGAAGTCGTAAAAGGAATCGCTCTATGATTTCATGTCTTTGGCGGGAAAGTTTCTACTTGTCTTTCTTTTGAATCAATCATCGATCGCCGCTTACAATCGTGTTGGGTTTACTTTAATTTGCATTAGAACATTTTACAAGAAATATTAATAAATGTGTTAATTTATGTGAGTATTATTCACGTCTCACTGTAAGAAACTAAATCTAACTGATCTAATCTAACAAATCAATATCAACCTATCTACGAACTATCTGCCTATTAGCTTCTTTTTATTGTATCAGGTCTATCAAGTAATTAAATCGAATGTGTAATGATGATCTAAGTGCCGTGAAGACGTTACAAGTATGTAGTCTGACAAAAAGATACATCACAATACAGAATCTTCAGCTAATAAATACCTTACTCCAACGAGTTTGTAATCTTAATATTGTTTATTTTGACTTGCATTTCGCTACCAAAGTTACTGCTTAACTAGTATATTCTGAACTGTGATAAAAGTGCAAGCGAACATCTAATCAAAAGCTACATCCACAAAATCCTCTGGTTATTTAGTAGGTACTCTTACTCTAATACTTATAGGGTTCTGTCAGAATTTAATCTCAATGACCAATTCAAAGGTTTCTCCTATTTGTATCGTATATACGAGTATAATGTGTAAATGTAACATTGTAACACTTTTCTCCTTGTGTTTTATTAATATCTGTGACAATAGTTGTATTTTTATACCCAGAAGTAGATGGATTGTTCTAAGAACTAAAACTGGATGCGGCAATTATTTTAACAAACTTACCATAGGTGCGATACGGGAAGTGTTTTTTCGTATGCGAATGCGACTTTGCATGGTGTTGCATACTAACTCGCGTTATTTCACTCGGTGCTGGAGGGGTTTGGCCATGTTGGAATTGGAATGTAATTGGGTATAAAAAGGTTTTTCACTTCTCATGCTCTAAAAGTAGGTCAATATAGCCTTACGAGGCGAGAGTAAAGTGAGTACTTGAGTGAGGGAGTAAAAGTAATTATTTTTTTAATTTACTTCGAGTGACTTAGATAAACTCAAACAGCCAATACTTGCTTAGTTTTTGGCAAAAAATAAGATTGCGTGTGGACCATTTTCATGACGAAAGTGTTACGTTCTTAGTCTACGTGGTTTTAGTTCCACAAAGAAGGTGGCGCCATCCTATTTATTCCAGTTTGTGTATGGACCATTTCGCCGATGCGATTTTGTTATATCTGTGTCTGGCTGGAAAAAAGTACTTACCGCGAAAACTTTGAAATTTTTGTAGAGCGTAAATCATAAACGATTAATGACTATTTGTTTCTCGCAATCGAAGTGAAAAATAGAGTTTTCACCTCGAGGCTAAAACTCAATATACTGGCTAACCACCTCGGGCATATATTGGCTTATTTTATTCCCTCGATAAAAAATATACTATAGCACACATCACTTTGGTTCTTGACTAATATTTCGTTTTTAGCATAGAAATGCTGCTTTACTAGCTATTTAAACGTGCTAGCTATTTAAACCATTGAGTACAGAGGGAACTCTGATAAATTCACTTGCTTTTAAGTTGCGCATTGTGTATTTGTGGGTGTCTGCGAGTGCAGTGCAGTCGGGAGCTCCAACTTCACAAGAAACATTTTAAAAAGAATACCGGGAACCCTTTGCCGCGATTAAAGAAATAATCTCGTTTAAAATTATCAAAAAAGCCAGTCACTTTATATTATCTTCCAATTATTTTAGTGAATTTGATTTCATATCGAAAATACAAACTGAGACATGGATGCACAGAAAAACCAGAAAAAGAGACCACCGCTGGGAATCGAACCCAGGTCCTCAGCAATCCATGCTGCGTGCTATAACCCCTACACCACCGTTGGACAGGAATCTAGACACCAATTTTTCCAATGCATACATATCTCAGGTTGCTTATTTGCTGAATTTGATTTTTTTTTATATCTGATACCTACATAGAAAGATATTTCCTTACTGTATCCATAATTTTACTATTTAAAACTACAAAGCCCTTATGCTCGCAAAATTTCCATCGCTAATTTGTGTTTATAAATTTAATTAAGGAGGTTCATCTTATTATTTTCCAATAAGAATTACTTTTGAATAATTATCATTTATTAGCCACCCGCTCGACGTAGGAGAGGAAATTCTGTCGCTTATCTTAGGGCGTTTTTTGTCAAGATATAATTTGATTATCCCGGCCCAAATTATGGTAACGAACACAAGCATCTGTCTATTTAAGCAAGCTGCTGCCGATATTAAATTCTTAAATCACGGGAATAACATTATTCTATTACACACTTAATTACAGTTTAAGTTAAAAAGCTCCCTATAAGACTAAAGTAGACATGAACGGTTAACGGCTCTCGTATCATTTATTGTAATAATTGAGTCGTTTATATTCAACAAATCCGATTTTTACCCTATTTAATGGATAGCTGGTATTATACAATAAATAAAGGCAATCTCTCCATAAAATGGACCATGTGCCTGCCTAATCCCGTAATAAATCATAACTTAGAGCGAATAATCATCATAAACCTACGACCGCGGCGCACGCGGCGACGAGCGGCGATCGGCGATCGCTCGCCTCATACATCATGTGGCGATTACATGTATCAAATAAACATTAGGTGCGCCGCCTGCCCGCCTGCCCGCGCCTTTATAACGGGCCGTAAGGCGCGCCTGCGGTTTCGCCGATAATAATAATAATACCGATTTTTTGCAATCCAATTGATTTATTATTGGATTTGCTGACGAACTTAATCGGCATGATAAACATGCACATTAGAGGTATAGTGTGGACTGCAGTGGCAATATTCAGGACAGCTATTTTTAAGATTTAAGGTACTTAACTTATTATGATCATACGATATTAATTTTGAGATTCAAAATCAGTACCTACTTTACCTACCTATTCGACCAAGCGAACGCTTGGAGTCTTTCGCTAAATTGTTAAAGTCATACGTATTTATTTACCTTTCCGCGTTTTAATATGAAACATAGTTGATCGTTTTTTATCTCAGAATATGTGTAACTATACTTATACCCATTTATCTACAAATAGTGTGAGTTCAATAGTGGTGCCTTAATATAAGTACACATCATTAAAAAGAGATAATTAAAGAATCCTAATCTAAACGTGACATGATTTCCTTAACTTAACCAGTAAGTAATGAAACTTAAGGAAAACCCAAGAAATTTGAGAAATCAAAAAGATTTGCTCGCAATAGAGAAAAGTAATTTACGGTGGTAGTATGATATGAATTTTAAATTAGCGTAGGGGTGCGATGTAGTCGCGTAGCCGCGGGCGCCGGGCGCGCTCCAGACAAACGACATCAGCGGTCGCGATTAAAAATTCGACAGGGGGACTGGCAACCACGTACCCAATGTTATCGGGGCGCGAGCGGCAGCCGCCCTGCGCGCTGCAGCGAAACTTTGCTGCGTGATATTCTCCGTGAAGAAATTCGCTATAGCATGGAATAGAACTCTTTTTATTTGCTTGCTTGCGACATGGAGAAAGCCGTGGTTGCAGGAAACTAACTTATGTCTTATGGTCCACGTACGACTGCTCGTCACCGTCCCAACAGTGGACATCTTCAGTTGTATATCATTGGCTATGGAGGTGTCAGCAGGATATCATTAGGAACTTCATAGTGTGTCTATTACGTGAATGACCGTTCCGTTTTATTTGAAGGCTAGCTGGATTTTTACTTCGAGTTACTAGGCATTTATTTTTTAAGGAACCCTTTTGAATGCAAGATAATGTGATATGATAAATAAACAGTTTAAAAACAGCTGTCTAAATCCATATTGCTATACAACCCAAAGAAAGAAATAAAGTAAGAATAACTAAAAAATTTGAATTAAAATATTAGTATTCGTTCAGAATGTAGTACACATACTTACCATAAAGCAAAACTTAAAAGAACTTCAGCCGGGTAGCGCAGGGGCTAGTAAGCGCCCCTAAAAATGCTTGCAAATTAAAAGGCACGGCGGTCACAGGGGACTCCCATTTGAGTCGGTGAGATTTGCGGAGGGTTCCGCTGCAATGGGCGCTCTCGGTAGACAAGCTACGATCAATCATTAATTACATTTAGTCACATTTACGCGCCACATGTTACTAAGCTTCAACACGATGACTAAGCCCTCTATTACCTATAAATAATGACTTGGTGGTTTTCCCTCGCGTTAGATCGACAAAGTCACTGAGATTAATCTTATAGCTTTTAATAAATATGTTAATATGTCATGCCCATATTTCATTATAAATGGTAATTAAACCGAAATTTATCAGCACTAATTCAAGCAGCGGAATTCGATCTCAAGTTTAATATACGTACCTCTCGTTTAATTATGTATACGTTTTTAACAAGATAGAACAAGACACAAAATACGTAGCCTTACTTTTATTTTGCGTTTTCGTTTCTGCCGGCCCGTCTCGATTTCTCACGTATACCTAAAAGTTGTATCAGTTATATGTATACCTAGTGCGACTCTATAGACGGTGCTTTTGTTATATGTACCTGCAACTTCATTATTCGACTATCATAAAATCAAGGATACAGCTACATAGTCTACAAAGTCTTCTCATGAAACACCATAACAAATTTATTTATTTACCTCGTTTGCTTTGTCCAGCACATACAAATATAATTTATTCTTCAAATACTACTGCAAGTTTGCCGGCGGAGCGCGCGGTGGCAAGTTATGATAGGCAAGGAGCTGCACATATAGAAACAGGAATGTTGACAGAGCGCGTGTGGAGATAAGTATCTGCTGAGTGGTCCCCTTGTGTTTTCCGATCGACGCACGCTCTGGGTTGCTATTAATTTCTGAACCTTGTCACAAAGCTAATACACACGCTGGAGCGTAATGTGGTTACATTTGCAAGTAAAATTCGTTACTATCCTCGGTTTCAAAGAGAAAGAGGGTCCGAAAATCTTTTGACAATCTCAAAACATTGTAAGTATTAGACAGTATCAGTGTTATGTTCGCTGACAAAATTGTACCTACTCGCTCATTTATTCCGGTCCGTATTAACTCGCATAAAATTCTTAATTCTATTTTTTGTTCTATATATGACAGAAATGTGTTCTTAATCGTAGTTTTTTTTCATCATAACTTTTTGTTTATAAATTATGACTACTACCAACGCAACTCATCAAGACAGTAATCATATTTTTTATGTTAATAATTTATTTAATAAAAACATACTTGAACCTCGAACTCAAGTAGAACTTTTTCAAAAAGGTTTTTTACTTATTTACCTAATGGGACTTTGGGACTATAGAACGTATTGGGCGTCATTATTAGTCTATTTCAAAGAAATCACAGCATAACAGTAAAAACAAAGCACTGTGAGATTATGAAGGTTATGGCTATGACTATGGATTATGGAAGGTGGTAGGACCTTGTGCAAGGTCCGCCCGGATTGCTACCACCATCTTGCTCGCTAATTATGCCGTGAAGCAGCAGTGCTTGCACTGTTGTGTTTCGGCGTGGAGAGTAAGACAGCCGGTGAAATTACTGGCACTGAGGTATCCCGTCTTAGGCCTCTAGGTTGGCAACGCATCTGCAATACCCCAGGTGTTGCAGATGTTTATGGGCGGTGGTGATCTCTTACCATCAGGAGACCCACTTGCTCGTTTACCATCCAGTCGAATGAAAAAAATCGGCCAAGAGCGTGTCGGACACGCCCAAAATAGGTTTCCGTAGCCATTACGAAAAAATAAGTAATATTTTTCTAAGGATTTCGTATTTTATGTGGATTCTTCCAAGTTTAGGTATATTCTATACCTTAGGCTGCTATTTAAGAGTAAAACTACTAATAATTCTCAAGAAAACTTAGCCGTTATAGCTGTTTTCCTTGAAAATTTGATATACTTACTACCATCCTGAATTATTTCAAATTTTTCCACACACTGGTTTAGATTTGAGGGGGGGGGACGCTTGATTTTAATGAAATATTGCACTTTAAAGTTGAATATGTTGCAAATAGATCCCTGAATTGAAAAACCGTTTTTGCGACCCCCTAATGATTTTAAAAGACCTATCCAACGATACCCCACACTATAAAGTTGGATGAGAAAAAAAAACACCCCCACTTTACCTCTATGGGAGGTACACTAAAAAAAATATTTTTGAAATTTTTATTGTACCATTTTGTCGGCATAGTTTACATACATATTCGTGCAAAATTACAGCTTTCTAGCATTGATAGTCCCTGAGTAAAGCCGCGGACGAACAGACAGACAGACAGACAGACATGGCGAAACTGTAAGGGTTCCGTTTTTGCCATTTTGGCTCCGGAACCCTAAATGTGAAAAAAAATGATTCGATACGAAATAAGTTTTAGGTAAAAAAAACATTTTTAATACAAGCTTTTTTTTCGCTGGCTGTACTTTTTGTTGACTGTACTTGTATTGTCACCCAAACTATATTTGCATACCAAATTTCAAGTCGATTCTATTAACCGTTGAAGAGTTCCGTCCTGTAAAGACGATCCTGGCCGGACTACCAGGATGCCACTACCAGATTATTGTATTGTCACGCAATTTACGTAAGTACACCAAATTTCAAGTCAATCCGACGAATGGAAGTTGGTCGAATTTAACTTGCAAGATCTGATTACAGACAGACAGACAGACAGACGACAACGGGACAGGTGAAACTAAGGGGCTGTTTCACCATCCATTGATTAGCGTTAACCGACGGTTAAATGTGATGCCGTCTCCGTCTATTCGAACAAAACAAATAGAGACGACATCACACCTAAGCGCCAGTTAACACTAATCAATGGATGGTGAAACAGCCCCTAAAAGCTTGTAAAATACTTCGTACGTTTGAGCTCTCCTTAGTCGGATAAAAGAGGGTTTTTAAATTGGCTTACCTATTTCAAAACATAAAAAAAAATGTTATATTGCCCAATAATATAATAACATAGAATCATGATATCATAAATTGATCTCACTCAAATCCCTTGTATTATTTGGGCCAGGCAGAGCGATGTGTAGAGATTTCTTGCAAGAAATGCGAATAAAGCAAGGTAAACTTTGTCTTCACCTTGCCAATAACAACTGCGCGTCCCTAAAAATGTAAAGTGAGGGGAGACGTTAATAAAAATTCCACGCTGAAACAACAAATTAAACGAAGCCGAGCCACTCGAAAAGCCATAAGTACTCATCTCAATTGCCGCCGATAAGAAATCCTTGGCAATGTATTCCAAGCACGTTTCAGCTCACGGTTTTTTCTCGCTATGCTACTGCGGCGTTTAAAACGAATTGACTCTTAAATTCTTCAGAATGAAATGTTGTCGGAGTTTTATTAAATCGAGTGTAACCATTCCTGACATTACGCAAATGGCGGGTCCTCCCCTACATCTGTCGCGGGGATGCACCCCCTTAATAAGTGTTAACGCTCGCCGGCTGCGAGGAGCACGCCGCTACTGCGCCGCCGACTGCCGGCTGCGGCTCAAGCTAAATCTCTACAAATTCTTGATACAAATTAATGCCACGGGAGGACTCCGTGAACGTCTCTTGTAATTTCATTTTGCGTAACACTGCGCCCCCTATGAAACTCACGACTAAGAATAAACAGCAATTCAAGTGCGTGGGTGAAAGTTACTCTAACGCGCTAAATACTGAGATTATAGCTTTATATTCTGATGAAAACACCAGAGAAGTGAATGTATTACTACATTGCGTAAATTAGACTTGTGTTCGTTAATGTAATCATGAAAGAACAGTTATGAGTGTGCTTAAGGTGTCAAATATTCCACTGATACACATTCGTGTGGGATTTTCTTCGTGAGTTCCTTAAAAGACGTAGACGTCCTGAATTCAAATTGTTCGGTGACCAAAGCATAAGCGGATTATTAATACATCCTAAAATCAAAATCAATTGTTATAGCTTTGAATTCTTAATTCGTTTGATAAATTTCTAATAATGCGATTTTTCGCAACTTATTAAAAAGTGCGAAAAAACATCACACTCACTTTCCGAAAGTAAGTGCTCGTATTATGTTGCACAAATGATTCATGTCCGGCGTGTGCCTACAAAGTCTACAAAAATGACATATTGCTTTATACAGAGATATTAGGTACATCAAAACCATCCAACAAATTGTACCACATTACAATTTTTCAGCCCATTAACCTTGGACAATAACACGACAGCACAGTAGAATAGACGAGTAAAATAAACGCGGCGAGCGAAATAGTTCGGAACCGGTATCATCGTTGCAAATGTAAATGAACAATTAAAGCGTTTGCAGAGGCCAGGGACAATGATGATAATTATTTTAGTTCGGTGTCGGCGCGGCTGTCAGTCGGCCCGCGCGCCCGCTGGAATGCTCCTCGGACCCCTGCTCCGTCGCCATTAAACTGCGACACTTCTGCTATTCGTAAATTATTATCAGCCCACGTTTTCATTACTCGGCCGCCAAACAAAGGAACTCTCTAGATCTACGTACTGATTTAGCTTGAATCCGACTGCGCCTTCGCCTCCCCATTGTTCAACTAAAATCGTGACTCATATTAGGCCCGAGGTGAAATTTTGATTAATTCGTTATACTATTCTCGGTTATCGGTAATTCCAGTCGAGAAACTTCGATGAAAGGACGTCGGTGGCTTTAAAATAATTGCATTGGAATAGTTTCGCATGCCACTGCGCTCTGCAATATGAATGTGAAACAAGCTAAAAGCTTTCTACGTCAGAACGGTGAATAAATAAACGATATGTGAAACTACGTGCATTTCTGCTGTTTTTAAGGTTCCGTACCCGAAGTGTGACCAAAAGAACCAATTACTGTCACTTAGTTGTCCGTCTGTCTGTCTGTCGCAGGGTGGTATCTCAAGAACTGTAATAGACAGACAGACAGCTGTACAAATAATATTGTAATCACTACAAAAACAAACATAAAAATAAAATGAATAAAAAATTACGAATGATCGCCAAACAACTTACTCTTTATTATTTGTTGATATGCAGTATATTGATCTGTATTATAATACCAAGTTTAAGATTTGTGTTTGTATGTTTAACCATTACAGAGATAGAACGAAAACATGTTGTTCGTGTGTCTGTTTTTACTGTAAATCGGCTGGATGCCTTTGGATGAAATTTGGTGCCCGGATAATTTTCCTTATCAAATAGTAGATTGTACAACAAGAGCATAAAACGAGCCATTTTACCCGAGACGTTCAAATAGCCCCCCGAGCCGGTACGGCGAGGGTAGATAGACACGTCAAGGGGAAAATGGATTTAATGCTCGAGTTTTACTCTCTGCTTTTCACTTCGATGACAAGGAAATGAAATAGCAACAGTGGAAAAAGTTGTTCACTTACTATGTACCTTTTATTGTTCACGCATTACTATTATAATTATATTTTTTAGTTTTATTAATCCATTTTGATTAATTTGATTAATTTCTAGTTTTACATAAATTAAAATTATTAAAAAAAAATATGTAGAAACTTCTTTGTTTGTGGCTGTTTACACCTAATTGCCTTGTTCTTAGAAGAAGATTTCACTTTATGCACTAGAGCATAAAAATACATTTTATGTCACCTAGATCCAGCATAAATTCCAACTTAACGAGCATGAGAAGTAAAAAATATTTTTGTCACCCTTCACCAATAAATAAAAAATTGTGATAATAAGACTTACTCTGAAAAAAAAAAGACAAAGCACATCACGAAATATATGTTACAAATAAAAATAAAAATAAACATTTCAACGTACGCTT
Source organism: Choristoneura fumiferana (assembly GCF_025370935.1). Lineage (NCBI taxonomy): Eukaryota > Metazoa > Arthropoda > Insecta > Lepidoptera > Tortricidae > Choristoneura > Choristoneura fumiferana. The sequence continues at coordinate 11,775,814 of NC_133489.1, forward strand.
AAAATGCAGCAAATGTGAAGCGAGGAATGCTCGTCGATTAAATATTTTTATTTATATGGTGTATCACCAAATTCATCACCAATTACGCACTCGTTAATTAAATGCCATTGATTCAAAGCTCATTTGTGAAGAGCTTCGGATGCCTACATATCAGTGGTCGCGCGAGAGTTGTACGGAATGAAAATGGATCGTGTCGAATAGCAGAGGAATGCTTTCGGCTCGAATAATTCAGTTAAACGAGTAATTTATGACTAGCCAAATTACTGACATCGCCACGACTGGCCATCAGCCGCGTTAACAACGATGCGCTTCTGCATTATTAGATGCAACTGCAATGCTATTGAGTGCCACTATGTTCGCCACATCACACTTATTTAACTAAGATACGACGGGACATGCGCTTTAGTCGAGGGTGATCTGTAGCAATATTTACTAGATAGTTGCATATTTTTAAGAAGTTTTGAATAATTTGTGCGAATATAAAATCAGTCAAACAAAACAAATTAACCCAATTTTACGTCTATAGGAGGTAGGTACATACAATAAAAAAATATTTTTCTTACATTTTACAATACAGTACACTTTTAGTCAAAATACCACAAACGGGACTTATCACGCTAAAAGCTTGGCAGTCTACTCGTGACCACGGCCACTGTAATGTGGTTAAATGTCGAGGTACCGTAAACTGCTTCAACTTTGCCCTCTGGCCCCAACATTGCCTTATTCGATTTAGAGTAGATAACTTAGCACTCTTATAGGTTTTAAACTTTAATCTACACGGGAATTATTATTACGGGGGGATAAAAGTTTAAAAACCTAGAAGGGTGCTGGTTATGGACTCTAAATCGAATCAGGCAATGTTGGGGCCAGAGGGCAAAGTTGAAGCAGTTTACGGTAAATATTACTCGTGTGTTTTAGTGTGGTAAGTCCCTTTTGTGGTATTTTAACTATGAGTGAAAATCACGAAAGTTTAAAACACTACACTTTGACGGTATAATCTTTTTTTTTTAAGTAGCCTGTACCTATAGCGTCACACTGCTGGGCAAAGACTTCAGAACTTCCATTCTGACGCAATGTCAGGCCATAATCTACATATTCCATACAAGACTACAGCATTCTAGTACCAATAATAGCCTCTGAGTTAAGCCGCAGACGGCCTGACAGACGGACAGACAGACATGGCGAAACTATTACGAGTATTATTATTCGATTTTTCTATTTAAGCTACGGAACCTTAAAAATCAGTCGTACTGTCAAGGACTTTAATTCATGAGCCATCATAGAACCATTTCACAGTAAACGTCATAGTGACATCGCATTAATTAATGCTTCCATTGTGGCTCATGAATTAAAGTCCTTGACCGTATAAAACAATGAAGTTTCTTTGACGAGGTACAAGAATCGTGATTGAAAGAGTTTTTAGTCAAAATAAATTTAGTTTAGTTTGAGTTTTTACTGGAAAGTGACAGGTGATAGTTTTATATAAAAAAATATTATTGTAGCAAGACGTTTTATTCTCTTTCTATTAACATGCTATTAACTGGTCTGTTCAATACTTTCTACAACTTATAATGAAAGAGAACTAAACTATACCAAAGAAGTCAGATATTTAAAAAAAAAAAAAAAAAAAATACAAAATAATTTATTTGACCAAAAGAGATAACAGTATATACAACTTAGTAATCCGTCAGAGGCCAAACTAGGCTAAGCCTGTATCTTGGCCCTCTGCGAGTGCGGTTGACAAAAGTAGGCAGATAAGAAAATCATAATTAATATTATATTTTGTACACAATTTTATCGTTTTTAATATTACTACAAGTAGACCAAAGTTGTACCAGTAGACCAAAAGGATACAAATGATAAAAAAAAAAAAAAAAAAAAAAAAAAAAAAAAAGGAGTATGATTTTGTCGATCACCTAATAAATGCATTGTCGGTGACCTAATAAATAATATTTGTTCCTAATTATAGTGTCACCTAAATTGAATCACCAAATAATATAAAAATATTTACCTAAAAATTTGTTTTTAATGACTGAAAAATAATATTAATTATCAAATTACGTGGCAGTCATGCGGTTGTCCCTTTCTCTGGCTTTAGGTATATTTCGTATTAGTATGATGGTAATGATGATGATGATAATGATGATGATGATGATTGATGGTGATGGTGTTGATGATGGATGGTAATGGTGATTGGTGGTAATGATGATGAGGGTAATACTGATGATGACGGATGGCAATTTGAACAAATTTAAAATAACGAAGTTTCATGGCGTAAGTATTAGCAAAAATGGTCGGTTCTGGCACTTCGCCGGCCGCTACAGCGGAACGCTCACTTCGCACGCTCGGCTCGCGCTGCGGGCCATAGTTCTACCTAACACTCCTCCTCGCTTCGCTCGCCGTCGTACTTAACCAGACCTGTAGTACCTAGTTATTCTTGTTAATTTTAGTTTGAAACTTCTCTTAAGATGCCAATGTTAAAAAAAATAAAGATTTGTTTTATGCGGAAACATATTATTTCTATAAAAAGCGGTATTTTCAGTCCACTGAACATGAAACAATAAATGAATAAAAAACATTCTGACTAGTCAAAAAAATATTCACTCTTTTTTGTGTCACCCCACACATGAATAAATCCTTTATATTGTAGAAATTGTTTTATTATGTTCTTTTCAGTTATACCTTCGAGCTCCGAAGTTCACACTGCCCACACCTACACATAGTTATTTATAGCGCTCATAAGTACATTTGCTTTACTTTTAACTAAAGGTGAAATTCAAAAATATAATGGACCTTATTTACCTACCTACTCTTATCTTGAGGCTAACAACGTACCCGTAATTCTACTTATATTGTGGATGTCCGTGGGCGGTGATTGCTTTCTACCAGGTGGATGAAGACCAAAAAGATCATACATTTGTATGGATAATTTTCATGTCACAATTGAAAAGTTAATGGAAATTAAAACTATGTGCTAACGCAGCTTTAACGGTTTGCAACTTTTTGGTCTTCACCCAGGTAACGCCTGCGCGTTTTTTTTATTCTGGGAGGGATTAAACGTTTACTGCCTTTATATATAACGAGGGACTAAATAAAGCTATAATAAACCCGAGGTCGCTGAGCTGGGGCGGCTAAAAAAGTCCCAGGAGTTTATGGCTTTTAGTCTTGAGATGAAACTATACTTTTCACTTCAGATGCGAGAAACCTAATAATTCAGTCGCATAAGCAATTTAATTGATTTACTTTAGAATGAGAGATAAGGATAATAAACCTATTTATAATGCATCGACGATGACATGTCAACGTTGATAACATTTGACACATATTCGAGCTGCACATGTTTTATTTGCGTTTTGTGTTAGAAAATGGATAACATACCTACATACTAACATATCCACATCCCGCACTAGTACTTTATTTACATATGCTCGTAACTACTTATTCGATAATGTTTTTTTTGACATGACGCACAAAGATTACGCAAATATTTTTAGTTGTGTATGCAGCGGGTTCTAGTGTACCGTGTGTAGAGGTGTACCTCCGCGAAAAGTAAAAAAAAAACGAAGAAAAATATAATGTTTTTTTACATAATGAAGTATTAGGAAATGATGCGGGTTAAAAATATGTATTTTGTAGCCTATTGTATTATTGTCAAATATTATTTTGTTTGGTAAATCTAACTTGAACAGTTTACAAAATATGCCACTTTCAATGATACGCTGATGATCTTCCATTATCCTGAATAACTCGAAATCAAAAGAAGATCGAGGACTGATATTAAGCATGAAGTGTTCTTAGGACTTGCCAGTACACCACCTGAAAGAATGACCAGATCCGTCGTTGGGGGCACTTCTAGTTCGCTTAGCCTGCTAGACCCATGGAGAACTGTAATTTCTATATTTTGTCCACATAAAATCGTTTTTGAGTTAGTGTGCGTAGAGCGCGCAGCACTGAGCTGAAATTTATTTGTAAATAGTTACTTACTATAAAAATAAATAAATATCATGGGACACCAATTGACCTAGTCCCAAATTAAGCAAAGCTTTTACTATGGATACTAGTTAGGCAACGGATAAACATACTTATATAGATAAATACATACTTAAATACATATTAAACATCCAAGACCCGAGAACAAACATTCGTATTGTTCATACAAATATCTGCCCCGGCCGGGAATCGAACCCGGGACCTTAAGCTTCGTAGTCAGGTTCTCTAACCACTTGGCCATCCCGGTCGTCCATATACATAATTACCTAAATACTTGTATGCCAAATTTGAAGTCTCTAATGACTATAAATACAGAGATAGAGTCACTTCAAAGTTACAATGTAAATCCCTTTTATTCTATATCTCGTAGGAGTGGGAGCTAAGGTAAACCCCTTCATAATACTCCTCTACGACCCTCACAGAATATCTTTGTCAAATGTCAAGTTTCTAAATCTAGTGGTTTTTGAGATAGAATGCGGAAAGAGCACATTGCTAGCCAGACATAACCATAGCATGATTATGATATGATTAGCATAGAATGATATGTTTTGGTAAAATAATAAATCACTAGAGCCAGAAACTTAACATTTGGCAAAAGAAGAACTACGTCAAAATACTTTTTCGTAGATTACTAGAATCGTGCTTATTTTTTTTTCTCACAATCTAGTGAAAATTTGCGTTTACTCTTTAAAGCTATACAAGTAAATACCCTGGATTATCCAACTTTCTTACCTGCTACATATTTAAATAGTATAATATGTAGTATAGTAATCTATAAATAAAAAATAAAATGTATTTAAAATTACATTGAGTGCAATAGGTACTTGCAACGATCATCATAATTACCTGTAGTATTTATTAGCCAGGCGCAAAGGGTAGAAATACAACGACAATCCAAATCACTAAGATCGCATATTACATTACAAGTACTATTATGTAATAAGTACGCTTTTGATACATTTATGCACACTTCATCGATAAGTTTAACATCCGTCGGCAAAACAAATCCCAGAGAGTTACCCTTTACAGATAGTTTTTATTTATATTCTAATTTAATTCATGGTAAAAGAGCATGTCTCATTGAATATTTCGTCAATGTGAAAGTTTGAAAGTGCCTAAAGCATACCTTTCCCGCGCGGCCCCGATGGAAACCATTTAATCATAATAAGTGGAGTGGATTTAAAACTTCCGCGGACCTAAGGCGGCTTGGATTAACTTACAATCCCTTGCATGATTTATACACAATTCTTAGAAACGGTACGACGGAAATCACGTCGTCGAATACAATTTTCTGAGCTTAGATTCGTAACGATTATTCACAAACATGATTAACAATTATTTTTCTTCACTTATTTCTTTTTCTCACTGTGATATTTTCTAACTAACAACTAACTTTTTGGTCCATGGCCTCAGGGAATGTGTTTGTGCGGTACCTTAAATACTACACTACATCAGTGGGGTGTCATATAAAGTCGATGCCAGTAGGTTGTATTTAGAACCTTTTTTTACAAGCTTTTATTTTATTTCACCTGTTCCGTTGTTTGTCTGTTTGTCTGTAATTAAATCTTGCAAGTTACAATACAATCAACAAAAGTACTGTCATTAAAAAAAAAGCTTTTATTAAAAATTAAATTTTTGCCAAAAACATTTACGTAACAGCTAGCAGTGAAGGCAAGTACGGCAAAGGTAGTATTAGTCAAGGTCAAAGATATCTTTACACTTTTGTACCTTGTCACTGTATGCCATCTGTCAATTTTATACAAAAGTTCAAACATCAAGTACCTAACAGCGACGAAGTGGTAAAATGTAAAAAGACATAACGGACTCGCGTTTCTCTCACTCTCTAGGTTTCATTAACATACCTAGTACAGCTGACAAGTTATTCATTCTCGTTGTTTGTAGGTACAGTCAATTGGAAAGACAACACGGTCAATGTTACAAAAATATGTATACACGTACACACCTATCAAAACACATTGAACACGTATTTTTTCATTTGTCAAATTAACAAAAAATTATGAAGATATAGGAAGTTAAAGTTTCGCGTGACGTACACCGTGCGACACAGCGTTACCTCCCGGACTTTGACGCGCTTCAACATTTTCATTTTTTGTTTGCCTTACAAATGAAAAAATACGTGTTCAATGTGTTTTGATAGGTAATCTAACTGACGTACTAATAAGGAATATTACGCCAACCTCTGCGCAGGGGCGACACTAACGCAAACCGACATGTCAACGTCAGTTCTCTGTATGTTCTTTGTTTCGCTGATTTAGTGCCCTTAGTGTAAGTTTTGGCTTACAAAATACGTCTCGATCGCGTTCGCGTTAAAATCTCAATTTGTATGGAAACACGAACATCGCAAACGTTCCGCTAGAGGCGCTGTTCATGTTTCTATATAAATTGAGATTTTAACGCGAACGCAATCGAGACATATTTTGTAACCGAAAACTTACACTAGGGGTACAGGGGTGGAATTTTAGAAAACGTTAAAGTACTGCGCGTTTCTTTTATCTATATGATCTATTTTAATATTCTTAATTGTCGATGAGAGACACATTGTAGCTCTCTATTATTGAAAGAATTTAGAAAATCTGGCCCGAAATTGAATTCACTTATTTTTATTCTGCGGAAAGTTTTCATTTTTTTAAAGTAGCCTATGTCAATCAAGGATAGTGTATCTTTTTATTGGTAAAAGAATTATTTAAATCTTAGTAGTTTCAGAGATTACCCCCAACAAACAAAGAAACAAACAAAGGTGAGATATTTTCCTATTCCATGGGATTTTCTAAGAATCTTTCCCTAGTGCACCTCTGTATTACTTTAGGTCCAGATCTATGCCAAATTTCACACTGTAGCATGCTGAAACGGTTGTGTTGCTCTAAAAAAATGAGCTCAGGTTGAGTTCGAAAAGCATCAGTGTAATATGGTGGTGGTGATAGATGGATTTGTGTGATTTGTGTGTGTTCTTACAGTGTGGAGGTGGAGGTACTGCATGAACACACATTTTTCATGCATAAAAGTAAATTAAATCATAAAGATCGCAGGTGAGAAAAGTAATTGTGTCAGTTCGTTGAACGTATATATAGAATTTCGTATCCATGCTAAGTCTCTAATATTTATATTAAAATTACGGAGTTAAGGCCACTTTGAAGCAAAAATATAAATCCCATTTATTCCCTATCCCGTAGGAATTTAGATAAATCCTGAAAATAGTTTTTAGCTGTTAGTATTACCTACTTGCATGCAAAATTTGAAGTCTCTAGTAATTATAGTTACGGAAATATTGCAAATCCCATTTATTCACTATCCCGGGGAATTCCAAAAAATTCTGAAAAGCGTTTTTTTAGCTGTTACCTACTTATTACCTACTTGTGTGCCAAATTTGTTTGGTTTGGGCTGCGCTGTGCGTTGATCTATAAGTCAGTCAGTCAGTCAATCAGTCAGTCAGTCAGTTAGTCAGTTTCTTCTTCTTATATATATATATATAATTTTTTTACCCAGGTATCTATTGAATTACATTTTTTTGTTTCTTGTATCTGTGGTTTGTTTTTAATCCGAGACATACGAGATACCTATTAAAATGACGTTTCATGTGTTAGGTACATGTTTTTGCGTCTCATAAATAGTGATGTGCCGCAACTTTACTGGTTATTACCGAAAGATTTTGTAGGTACCTACCTATGTTATATGCATAAAATATTAAGATATGAACGGATCCGTTACGTACTAACATGTAGGACACTTAGGAAATTCTAGAAAAGGTAATATGGGTCTAATAAAAATGCGACCGTTTTGGAGATATTTCTACTTTTTATAGATGTTGATATTTAAGTTACAATTTCATTCTTAGTACGATCCCCCTCAATGCTTACCATAAAAACGCACATACCATAACACGAGAAAACGCACTGAACATATCCGATCACAATACGAGTAAAGTAACGAATGACGATATAAAATATAATGATGATATAAAAATAAGAATTGTAATTTATGACATTTTGCATGCCAGGTGATGGTGAAATATGTGAACCAATATTGTCTTTTAAATAACACCTCTTGTACCATATTTCAAGCGAAATAAAGTTATTTGTATTTGTATTTGTATTTGTATTTGACGTTGTGTAATATCTGTAGGGCTACTACGAAAATCGTAAATCGAAATTCGTATCGTATCGTCTTTCTCACTCTCGTATGAAATAATATTTGCGTCAGCGGGCCGGTACGATACGAACTTCGAATTTCGAATTTCGTAGTAGCCCAACAAAAAAATGCTGCCAGAAAAGTAAGTTAGGTTAGGTTAGAACTGCGACCCCAACAAAAATACATCGCTACCAGGCAAGTAGGTTAGGTTAGAACTGCGATTCCAACAAAAAAATATCGCTACCAGGACAGTAGGTTAGGTTAGAACTGCGACCCCAACAAAAATAAATTGCTACCAGGCAAGTAGGTTAGGTTAGGTTAGGTTAGAACTGCGACCCTAACAAAAATAAATCGCTAATAGAAAAGTACATATCAACTGCGACTTCAAAAAATCATTGAAGTTGTGAAATGATAAATATTAAAATAATATTCTAAGATGTAACATTTCAACATTTAAAAAAGTATGAAATAATAAAATATGAAATGAATATCTGCCAAATAAACAATCTCTTAAATTATTTCCAGAAATTAAAAATCGGTGAATTAAAAATACTCATTCTAATCATTCCAGGTAATGAATATTCGACGAAATGAAAAAATATGAAACTTTGACTTTTAAATGATATTCAATTAAAAGTATGTCGACATTTCAAGGGTAAACCCAGAAATAGACCATAGTTCCAGATACTTTATGTATGCCCTAAGTAAACAAAGTTAATTTGTGAAATAATTAAGATTTGTAGAAACTTCTAATTCAGTACATCAGATTATATTAATACGATAAAAAAATCTTACACCAAAAGTTTCGACCAAATAAAGTATATGAAATCTTTTATACGATGACTGAAACCGAATCGCTCCTCAGATTACGTACATAAGAAGGTGTTGTTCTATTTCGTCTCCGCCCACCAAGATTAATAAAATAATGCAAAGATATATACGTATTAAACCCGATGATATTGCATAAAAATAATACATACGCACATATTTTTTTTATTCTTATTTCATAAAATAACTCACTCTTAAGCCACAACCTAGGTACCTAACCCAACCAACACAAAAAAACTGCGTTTATTGTCATGTCAAAAGTGAATATTTTAAAAACGGGTCAGCTTTTTATTAAAACTTAGCTAAAACCATTTAAGTACTAAATTATGTTTTCTCTCCATTAAATAAAATGCATTGCAATTGGTACTTTTAGGGAGCTACACACAAAGCGGTCAAACATAACATCCCTTTTTGTGCATCGGGGGTTGAAAGTAATGAACTGATTTGATATAAAATACCTAGTATATGTTTTTAAATTATTGATTCCATTATTTATTTAGTTACGTACATACTAGTACTAATTAGTACTAAATCTACCTCAAGAAGTAAATATTGGAAAGACATCCTATCTACCTTCTAAAATGTCTAAGTTTTCATTCAGTACTTATCCTTAGTACACAGTCAATAAAAATTGGTATTTATTCTAAAAACTAACAAGCACCGTTAAAATAACGTCAAGTCATCATCATTTAGATAGGTATGAGAGTTTTATCTACTCTTGTCAGTGAATTATTTAATTGCCATTATCACATTCTTTGCCAACCTATTGACTTCTAGATAGGAATGACCTGGCGCCAAGGTTTAACGTAATAATTTAAGCTCAATCTAAAATCAAGACACTTGAAAAAAACTATTGTGTAAAATTAATTGCTCATCAATTTCGGCTTTTTATCCCAATAGTTTTTACAAGTATCTTCTTTCCCCAATTAATCTCAAAAACTCTTCATTAGTTTAGCTTTCCGTCCAACTTATTCTCCTCATTCTCATCCAGCATCATTATGTCTAAAGTTTCCAGCATATCCTTATACTTAGAAATATTTATCGTAAAGAACAAATCAGCAAGCAGCTAGCTAATCGCTTTGTACCTACTACAGCTAGTTTATTTACTGTAAACATAGGTATCTTATTGCCGACTCTCTGTCATATTTATCATGCCACCTACATGGTTACTACCGCCTATTTTGGTACCTAGTCGTACGTAGAATTGTAGAGTCTTTATTAAACTGAAATGATTTGTATAATCAGTATCGCCTTTTTACTTTTTTTCGGCCATGTTTGACTTCCAGTGAATACCTACCTTTTTATTACCTTACTACTTTTTCAATATAAGTATTAGGTATTTTATGTAAATTATACCTCACATCACGACTAAATTCTATTCTATTCGATTAGCCCTTATAGTAACACTTACAACATAAAGTATCTGCTCCTTAGATTAGCGCACCAAGTTTTATATTCTGGCCCTTGAGATACCATGGCAGATGCGAAGCAGTCGTCACACAAATGCTGGGCTTGTACATACCCCATACTCCTCTATTGACCACTTACGTTACATTCAGTGCAACCGTCACTACCGACAAAACTGTCTTTTTATCTTAATCCTAACAAGTAGCCTAACTTGTAAATACCTGAATTAGTAAGTGTGTTATCTCCAAGCCCAGTGGAGGTGTCAACGTCAGCGTGCGCAGCGACGGCTGCGAGCAGCGCGCAAGCCCACGCGCACCGCGTTACACGCGCCCGCACGCGCCCGCGCAGCACCATAGCGTGCCCGCGACAACCCATTTCACATCACCAAACGCCCGGACTGTTCACCAACATCAATTTCCAAAGTTTTAATCAAAGTTTCAAACTCTTTAAAAACTAAAACTATTATTTACAAAGCTTCGTACGATCAAAAGTTAGGGGTAGGTAACTACAAAGTGTCATAAGCATGTGTTTGTTCGGTGCGCTCGCGCTCGTTCGCGTCGGGCTGTGCGGAGCGTCTGCCGAGCGGCGCGGCGGTGCGGAGGCGATGGGGTCGCGACAGCACTGTCCGCGACGCATCGCGGCCGCGACCGGCTCCTCCGGAGTCCCGGCATGTCGCGCCAGACGTCGAGGAGGGCCGCTGCGCGCGCACCGCCGCCGCCAACCAATAGCGCCTCGGGGGAGGGCCCGCGCGTAAGACGCACGGAAGTATATGCGGAGGCCTATGTACCGACAGACGATAGCGGACAGGTGGTTTCGCGGCCGTAATTAGGCTCCTGATAACTTATTGCGACGTAAATATATCTGCCCTGACGATTAAGATAGCGCCCAAAACGCGCTTCCGGATTTACGAGTGCGGATAAAATATCAAACACCATGGTTACCATTACGGCCCAGAGGCAACGCGTGTTATCAGAACACAAACGACATGTTAGGTACTTAAAAATAGCAGTGTATTTTATTTCTGCGCCATGAAACGAAAATCAATAATAAGCTGTCAATTTTGTAATTAAGTAACCAGTTTTAGTTTTGTAACTGAGGGACCTGTTACATCTCCGTATTTTTTATGTATTTTTTCCTTAATTTTATACTGTTAATTATAGATGTATTTTCATCATCATCATCCCAGCCTATTTACGTCCCACAGCTGGGCACAGGCCTCCTCACAGAGTGCTTGGGCCATAGTTCCCACGCGGGCCCAGTGCGGATATGCTTGTGCGGATATATTATGTTTTTTTATTTGTAATTATTTATTTTAAAAAAAGTAACTTTCAGCCAAGTTTCTTGCGGCGCATTCTTCTTATAGCAATGATGGTCAAGGTTCGTTCGTTTTGAGTCTCTGACATTCGTTTGACACGGTGTCTTACTTCTTGTACCTAGAAGTCATCGAAGTGTCTTTCCCCGAAAGCGCTGGTAGTTTAAAAAAATCGGTCAAGTGCGAGTGCGAGCGACTCGCGCATAAAGGGTTCCGCACCTCCGTATAATGTTTTAAAAACAAATAGTTCAGTACCTAATAATTTTTTATAAAAAAAATCTAATACAAGCTTTTTTGCTGGCGGTACTTTTTGCTCCTGGTTACCAAAGTAGGTAGTCGTCAAGACGAATCAAATGAGACCAAAATCGATGCGGTCGTGTCGTTTTATTACAGAGTTCCTATGGCCAACTAACTTCATCATCAGATCAGCTCTACTTCATAATAATACGAGGGTCATGCCAAAAGAAATTAGATATTCAAAAACTACAAGGTTTATTATTTATTATTGCTATCTATTTTTTCGAAGTATTCACCGTGAGCACGTACACACTTTTTTATCCGGCTAAACCACTTGGAAAATGTCAGTGACCATTCTTCTTGTGGTACCACAGAAATTTCATAATTATAGGCAGCCAGTGCATCTTCTTTGGTTTCAAATCGCCTTCCTTTTAATTTTTCTTTAATTTTTGGAAACAGGTAAAAATCACAGGGTGCCAGATCAGGAGAATATGGCGGGTGAGGGAGTATAGTGACATTTTTCGAACTAAAATAGTCGAGTGTTCTGGCAGAAGTGTGCGGGGCGTCGTTGTCATGGTGCCAGAGCAGCTGCTGGGTTCCTGACTTTGGCCGCTTGTCACACCAAGCTGACAGCACCTGTGGAGCACAAACTGTCACATACCATTCTGAGTTGACAGTTCTTTGATCCTCTAGCACCACAGTCGCAATATGGCCTGTCTTGCAGAAAAATGAGGCAACCATTTGTTTCTGTGTGCTTCGTGCTCGGCGACATTTTGTTGGAGTCGGTTCGTCTTCAAAGCACCATACCGTTGACTGCCGCTTTGTTTCAGGATCGTAGTTATACAACTATGTTTCGTCACCTGTCAGTATATCATACACAGTTTTCTTCTCGCCAGCATCGAATTTATTTATCATAAATTTACACCAATCCACGTGGCGTTCTTTCTGCAAATCGTTGAGTTTATCACCCAGCACGAACAACGCTTCTGGAGGGACAGTTGTCCATGAATTATGGTTTGCAGTGCTGCTGATCCAATGCCTAGATCACGCTCAAGCTCTACGTATGTAATTCGTCGGTTCTCACGGATATTTTTTCCACGGCTTGCACATTTTCTTGAAAACTGTGCACGAAAACAAGCAGACTCACCAAAAGTCGTGGCTATAAGTTCAAAACATTCTTGGGGCTTTAAACCTTTTTTTAAGTCATAATAAATCATAACTCGAAAATCACGTCGACTAAGTTCCATTGTAACCGCAAATTCCCGCCAGAATCAATCAGAAAAATAATATTTTAAAAAATATTACGCAGATTTCCGGAGTATTCCATTTTTAAATTTATAGCTATTTAATCAGCCTTCACGGTGGTGTATAACTGGCCAGTATCAATCAAACGAGCATGGAGTATCTAATTTCTTTTGGCATGACCCTCGTATTGCATTGTCTTTGGATTTATACATGCATGCAAAATTTCAGCTCAATCGGTTGATTATATATCATCATCATCATCATCATCATCCCAGCCAGCCCAGTTCCCACGCGGGCCCAGTGCGGATTGGGAACTTCGCACGAACCATTGAATCGCTTCGCAGGTTTGTGCAGGTTTCCTCACGATGTTTTCCTTCACCGCAAAGCTCGTGGTAAATTTCAAATGTAATTCCGCACATGAATTTCGAAAAACTCAGAGGTGCGAGCCGGGGTTCGAACCCACGACCCTCTGCTTGAGAGGCGATAGGTCAAACCACTAGGCCACCACGGCTTAGTTGATTATATACTTCAAATTAAAGTTAAATTATTTAATATTTTAATATTTTATTTAAATTATTTAATTCCACCTGAACAAACATAATATCACCAAAATGTAAGCACTAGGTGCAAGTATTTTGAATAAAGAAAAATTTTAAATTCTCATCCTCTTTGGCTGTCGCCCAGTCGGAGGCTGAATATTTGTATATGGACATAGTCGTTCATCGAATCACCTTTACTATAATTTTGGTTCATCGTAAGTTTCAGTTCCTAAAATTCTTATTACACAGCAAATCGTTTCACCAGTGTTACTATACTTGATAAGTAATATGTTTCTATGACAATACGTTTCATCGAAATACTCTAATTTAATATTAGATGGTATAATATCATGCGTGCCAAATGCAAAAAAAAAATTGATTTGTGCGAGCGAGCGAAGCAAGCAAGCAAGACGGTTCGTAGCAGAAGCGACTCGGATAGGTTAGGTTCAGAAGGCTAAGTCGGGAAATTCTTTGGCTTGAAATTCGGTATGGAGATAGTTTAAGACCTGGCCCTGGAAAGGACATAGGATAGTTTTATTCCGAAAAATTACATAGTTCTCGAAGGATCACACACAACAAACGAATTCTTGGCAAACGATGTCGCGGGCTAAAGCTAGTAGGATATAAAATATGAGTTCCTTGGGTATCAAAGTCCAAATAGAAAAAAATAAACCGAATAGCTTCGCCATTTTTGTATTTATGTTTGTTTGTCCGCGGCTCTCAGTGTATGTGTACCTACCTTGTTACTGTATTTTAGGCGATCAGATTAATACCTATTTGCCGCATATTACTACGGAACAATAGACTGCGCGTGGCCCGACACGTAGATACCTAAACGAGTTTTAATGGTTATACTATACACAAAAACAACAAGTACCTACCCACTATTTATGAATCTGTGTCATTCGAAAATAAATTGAATTTAATTTCATCATCATCATTATGTCAGCCGAAAGAACACTGCTGGACATAGGCTTCCCCATGGCTTTCCACTCAGACCGGTCTTGTGCTAATAATATTAGTAATTTAATTTTCACTTCTCGTGGTCTTAAAATGTTACTTTGTCTCTGCATATCGGGACTGAAGCTCCTCATTAATCTCTAAGGAGTAAAGTATAGCAATCTGTCCCACAGTTTGGCGAACATTTAATTTAAGGTACAATGTATTTGCATTTTTATTTAAATAATATAATATGTATATATTTTAAATATACTTTGGAAACCCCTAAACAGCCGAAAACATGTGAATGGAGGATTATCGCCATTTTTAATGATTATGTTGTATAAGTAGGTATAGACAATTTTTAGGCCGTGGCAATAACCTCAAAATAACAATTATGTAAAAATATTTTAGAATCATGATTTAATTTCGTGACACACAATTAATGATTACGAATATATGTACATAAAATGCATAAGAATGCATAATAAAATGAATTCATTCATAATATAAATAAATATCACGGGACATTCACACCAATTGACCTAGTCCCAAAGTAGGTAAGCTTAGCAAAGCTTGTATTATGGGTACTAAGCAACGAATAAATATAATTATATAGATAGATACATACTTAAATACACATTAAACACCCAAGACCCGAGAACAAACCTCAAGCTTCGTAGTCAGGTTCTCTAACCACTAGGCCATCTGGTCGTCTAAATAATTGAATAGATTCCAATTAGTTTTAAAATAGCTTTTAATTTTGATTCTGTTGGCTAAATATAGGTACAAGCATTTAAAGCGACCTATTGAGCGTACGTTTTTAAAAAGTAATTTGTAATTTTGAACAAAACGTCGTTTTTAGGGTACCGTAGCCAAAATGGCAAAAACGGAACCCTTATAGTTTCGCCATGTCTGTCTGTCTGTCCGTCCGCGGCTTTGCCAGGGACTATCAATGCTAGAAAGCTGTAATTATGCATGAATGAATATAATGTAAACTATGCCGACAAAATGGTACAATAAAACATTGAAAAAAAAATTTTTTAGAGTACCTCCCATAGGGATTTAAAGTGGGGGTGTTTTTTATTTCTCATCCAATCTTGTAGAGTGGGGTATCGTTAGATCGGTCTTTTACAAACCATTACGGGGTCCTAAGCAAACTGAAGTGGCAGTGGGCCGGCCATATCAGTCGAAGAACCGATAACCGCTGAGGCAAACGAGTTCTTGAGTGGAGACCGCGAATCGGCAAGCGTGGCGTAGGACGCCCTCAGACTAGGTGGAGCGATGATCTTCGCAGGTTAGCTGGCAAGAACTTGATGAGACTGGCCGAGGATCGTGCTCAGTGGCATGCAACTGGAGAGGCCTATGTCCAGCAGTGGACTAAGATAGGCCGATGATGATGAAAACGATTTTTCGATTCAGTGATTTGTTTGCAAAATATTCACCTTTAAGGTGCAAATTTTCAATAAAATCGAGCGTCCCTTCCCCCCCCCCCCCCAGTTAAAACTGCGCCCCAACAAAAATAAATCGCTACCAGGACAGTACATTAGGTTAGGTTAGAACTGCGACCCCAACGAAAATACATCGCTACCAGGCGAACAACAAAAACAAAAATAAATAAAAGTAGGACCTTACAACTGCGACTTCAAAAAAGTCATTGAAGTTGTGAAATGATAAATATTAAAATAATATTTTTTACAACATTGAAAAAGTATGAAATAATGAAATATGAAATGAATATCTGCCAAATAAACAATATCTGAAATAATACTTCCAGAAATTAAAAATCGGTGATTTAAAAATACTCATTCTAATCATTCCAGGTAATGAATATTCGACGAAATGAAAAAATATGAAACGTTGACTTTTTAATGATCGCTCGCTCGGCTTCGTGCGCTGTTTGCTCACGGTTGACCTAACACGCTCCTCCTCGCTTTGCTCGTCGTCGCACCTAACTGGACTTTGTCACGCATTAGATTTCTGGTGCTATACTTATTACAAATCTCTATTTGTAATTCGTATTGCCAATTGAAAAAATGGTGTGTAAATCTTTCTTGGTTTAAGTAAAAAGTTGCCCTGACGAAACGTATTCATTCTATAGTTGTTTGACCTAGGATGACCTAGGAAGGATTTGACAAATGATAAGTTTTCCAAACGTTTTAAGTCATTATGATATTCTGTTTTATAACAATTCTACCAAATGACCCGTTGTCAAACAAAAATTTGGTAATAGTTACTTGTCAAAGTGAATCATCGGCGAAACGTTGATTGGAAAGTAATATTCGGCCAAGTGAATTTCTGCGAAAAGGCAGAACACCGTTTTTGACAGTTTATGAAATTTCGTTGCGACCACTTGCTATATTCAAGAGCAACTTACAGCTTACCCACTATTCTAGTAAAAAAATTAGATCGAATAAGTGAGTGGCCGACTGTTGAACACAAGTTGAACATGAACAGTCTGCAAGCTTCACACAAACCCACAAACCACAAATAAATTGATAAATTGTCCCATTGGGCGCACTGTAACAGCTAATACACATTATTTATTTATGATACAAGTGCGGAAAGTAGGCAATTCCCAACGAGTGGCGGAGAACTTGAAACACGAGCGAAGCGAGTGTTTTGAGCCGGCACGAGTTGGGAATTTCCTAATTTCGACACGTATATCATACAACGTTTTACAATGCATTAAGCGAGAAAAAAATCCAGGCAGCGACTACATCATTTATTTGCCATACTCCTTTTACTATAGTAGCAGGCAGTAGATATACATACCGACATGCACGCCAAACCAAAATCGTTAACGTTATACACTTTATTAAACCAACTTTCATAACAATCATTGACTCAGAAGATTAGAACAGCTACAGCTACTAATGATAGGTAAAGGAGACTTTGTTTTAGTATCGTGATTTTTTATGATTAAGAAGAATTAATTATTGATTAAGAAGAGCAATTGGCTAGTCCTTATGGAGGAGTGCACGCTCTTATAATGCTAAATATCAGTGCAACCCGTGAATAAATCCCTGTAATAGTTAATTATCATCAAGTATATGTATTATGTATCTAATCTACCAGCTATTAACAAAAAGCTACCGTAAATCAGAGATTTTTTGGCTTTGGAACTGTAAATAAATCAAAATTGGTTCACTTATTCTAATAGATAAGTAAAAGCAAATAAATATGAATAAGACATAATTACCGGTAGATGTTATATTATCCATGTGTGTAGAAGTAGGTTATTCTATCAATTTACGATGTTTATAAACTTAGATATGTATATTATAGTTCACGTATTTTGTTCAGCATTGAGTTTGTCACTGACAATATGTGCTTCGTGGAGGACGTAAGGCGGCGTAAAGTCAGATATGAAAACATCATTTAAACTCTTCATTTTAATTTACGCATCAAAAATTAATTCACCGGACTGAACTCATGAACATTACTTTGGCGGGGTTTCATGACAGGCGCGAACGGGTAACCATGATTGGTTCATGCTACGTCGTGCGCGCGCACTGGAAGCTCATTGGTTAACTTTCGAGTGCGCGCGCTTGACGTCGCACGGTCCGAATTGGACTCAAGAATTTATTTCCTTTTTTTTCATAACTTTAGACGAAATTAAAATACGAGCTTAAACACGAAAATAAAAATTAACGTTCTCTTTTCTGTCGCGTTTAATCTGTATTATCTTATCAGTAAATATTCAGTCGGTTGCATCAAACGTTTTCTTACTTGTTCAAAGCCTAACTATAACGACTCTCTCTTTAGACTTATTTTTTTAACAAAAGTTTGGACATCATTTGGCAATTTAAAAAGTTACTTTACCGCACAAGTGCGGTAAGTAAAATCCATACAACTTTTCTGCTCTGCACACTTGTGGATGCGTGCAGGGCCCGATTGCATAACAAAGTACAAGCTAATATTATTAGCGATTTTGTTTTGAAATTCACTAATACTATTAGCTTGTACTTTATTATGCAATTGGGCCCAGGAATCACTAATTTTCTATGGATATGTTGACCCACGTCAATAGGCACTTTCCGAGCACGTGCATTGTAAAAGTCATTAATCAACCGCTACTGAATGTAATAAGTAATTAAATTCTATTGATCTTGTTTTTTACAATGTTTTAATTTAGCGTGAAATGTAGCGTTTTTATTTAGTTGGCAGCACTAATTAGGTCTGACATTGACATTAGGTGTAGGAGGTTGAGGTTAGTAGCCCTGCAGTCAATTTGACTAAAGAAAATTGACTGCAGGGCTACTACAAAATTCGAGAATCGAAGTCGAATCGTACCGTCCCGCCGACGCTAACATTATTTAAAACGAGTGAGAGGAACGATACGATACGAACTTCGAATTTCATAGTAGCCCTGCCTGCAGACTGACAAATCTAATCTGACAGTCGGAGTTTACGTATTCGCAAAATGTCTATTCAAAGAAGCTCCAAGTAAACAAAGATCAGTTTTAATAGTTTTTCGTATGAATTCCACATTACAAAATGGAACAAAATAGTCGTGGAAGAAGGAATGAGTTAGATATAGATAGTTTTCGGAGTGACGAACCAGGCTTTGATAGAGCTCGAATGCGGAGACAGTCAGGTGGCTTCGTGGACCTGGGAAATGAATCACAATATGGCACAGGCGGGCATCAAGCTTCGAGTGCTAATGAGATTTTTGCAGATATTCAGGTAAGAAAAAAACAATTTTGCTAAAACTTTTTTCAAGTAATATTTTTTTTTGATCAATCCTGCCTATAGATAATAGGTAGATAGCCAAGCCTATAGGTAATAGGCCAATAGGTAGGCAATGTTACTCATTCTTAAGCCCTGAGATAAGAACATCAATCATTAAAATTTATCAGTTTTTATTTGGGCAGTATCAACAAAAATGAACACAGAAATAAGTCAATGAATGACCACTTTCAATTTCAGGGGGATGTACCATGGTGGAAATCCAACTTCTTTATATCACAGCCTGTTCTCTTCGGGACCTGGGATGGAGTGTTCACATCATGCCTTATCAATATATTTGGTGTCATAGTGTTTCTGCGGTCTGGCTGGATAGTAGCACAGGCTGGTTTAGTTAATGCTATCTTAATAGTTTTTTTTACAGGTAATAAATAGGCAAAATAAACAACAAAATATGTGTATTCAAAAATTTAGTTTTTTGAACTAGAAGATATGTTTTTTTTTTCAGTGTTTGTGGCCCTGATCTCAGTTCTATCAGCAGTTGGTATATGTGAGCGATGTAGAATAGAAAGTGGTGGAGTTTATTTCTTACTAGCACATACTCTGGGATCCCGCCTGGGGGGCTCATTAGGAATTGTGTACTGTTTTGGACAGGTATGGTAACTATTCACTACTTTTAATTTTATTACATCAATGTACTCTATTGGTGATACCTAATATTGTGTACAAATTTGATTCACAGGCTGTGGGGTGTGCTCTAAACGTATTTGGTTTTGGAGAATCAATGGCCAAATTGTTTGGCACAGAGGAAACTTGGGCAGCTCGAGGGTTTGCCATTGCGGCAGTGCTTCTGCTGGGTACCATCAATATTGCTGGTGTAAAGTGGGTCATAAAACTGCAGTTTGTACTATTACTCATTATTTTAATGGCAGCTGTGGATTTCTTTGTTGGTTCATTCTCAACAAATACTGGTTGGTTAAAACTCAAACTAATTGGATTTTTGTATTTTAATATAAAATGGTCTATGCTTAAAGATAATTATTTCTAGATGTTCCTGGATTTAATGGATGGTTTAACAGCACCATATCCTATAATATGTGGCCAGAATACAAAGGATATACATGGTTTAAAGTATTTGGTGTGTTCTTCCCAACTATAACTGGCATATTGGCAGGGATAAATATGAGTGGAGACTTGAAAAATCCTTCCATGAACATACCTAATGGCTCATTAGCAGCTATTGGCACAGGGTATGTATTCTTATTAGACTATTATGCAACCATCGCTTATGCTGTGAATATTACAACTGGTAACAATGTAATGTAATGTGTCATTTCATATTGTTAACGTGAAGTAATATTTTACTTTTTCAGCACTCTCTTGTACCTGATGTTTGTCATAACTTTAGCTGCAACAGTGAGTAGAGATGTCCTACTTACAAACTTCTCAATAGCAACTGACATCTCCGCAATTACTGTGCTCCTCCTTGCAGGCTTGTATGTCAGCTCCATGAGCTCATGTTTGGGGGCCATGTATGGTACCCCTAGAGTACTTCAGAGCATTGCTAACGAGAGGGTTATTCCTGGACTGGAAACCCTAGGACATGGAGTAAATATAATATTTTATTTTTCATTCATCATGTAGTTTGGATACATGCATGTACTTATGATTTTACTTTCCTTTTGTTTCACAGAGAGGTCCAAATAAGGTTCCTTTATACTCAATGGTGGTAGTAGCCATAGTGACCATAACATTCATCATTATAGGAGACATCAACAAGCTCGCACCCATAGTCACCATGCCGTTCCTTATCACTTATGCTAGCATTGACTATTCTTACTTTGCTCTCGCTCAAACATTTGATTTGCAACATAGACGTGAGATGAGGTATGTTGTACAATTACTTGTTATAATTTGATATTTCATTTTAATTTTAAAAATCTGAAATACAGTACAACTACTTGTTATAATTTAATATATCATATTAATTCCAAAAATCCCAGCTTTTTAAAAAAGTAGTTGGTTTAAACTATTTAAGCAATGATTTTTTTCATAATCATTTCTCACTAAGAAATTGAACTCAATAAACCAACAAACATTATATTATCTTTTATAAAAAAATGCACAAATTTTCAGATTTCAGGGCAATTCACAAAGAGATACTCAAGTCTATGGTGCTACGGGTAGCGATCTAGATTTACTCTTCCCAGAAAGGATAAGACACAAAAATGTTGGTGTACGTATTGAATGAAACTGCTAATTAGATTCATTATTCAGTTAATTATATAGTTAACGAGCGGATGGCCAAGTGGTTAAAGAACCTGACTATGAAGATTAAGGTTCCGTGTTTGATTCCCAGGGGGGGCAGATATTTGTATGAATAATACAAATGTTTGTTCTCGAGTCATGGATGTTCAATATGTATTTAAGTATGTATTGATCTATATAAGTAAGTATGTTTGGGTCAATCAACTTTTTCTTGTTTGTTTTTCTGTCCCGTTGTCCAAGAGACAACAATGACAGTTTTTTAAAATTAAAGCGGCCAAGTGCGAGTCGGACTCGCCCATGAAGGGTTCCGTAGCAGCAAGTAATATAATATAAATTTTCCTTGTACGATTTATGACGTATTACAAAAAAACTACTTATCCTCCTAACGCCCAGAGTCCTTTATAAAGGACTTATTGTAATTTTACTTGAAACTCTATCATAAATGACATAGTTTGATGTCAATAAATCAAAAATTTGACTTGAGCGTTAGGAGCTTATAGATCTCGTTCAAACCAATTTTCGGTGGAAGTTTGCATGGCACATCATATATATTTTTTAGTTTTATCATTATCTTATTTTAGAAGTTACAGGGGGGGGGGGGGGACACACATTTTACCACTTTAGAAGTGTCTCTCACGCAAACTATTCAGTTTAGAAAAAAATGATATTAGAAACCTCAATATCATTTTTGAAGACCTATCCATAGATACCCCACACGTAAAACGTGGTTTGATGAAAAAAAAAATTTTGAGTTTCAGAAGTATGGGGAACCCCCAAAATTTATTGTTTTTTTTTGTATTTTTGTGTGAAAATCTTAATGCGGTTCACAGAATACATCTACTTACCAAGTTTCAACACTATATATTCCTTATAGTTTCGGAAAAAAGTGGCTATGGCATACGGACGGACAGACAGACAGACAGACAGACATGGCGAATCCATAAGGGTTCCGTTTTTTTCCCATTTGGCTACGGAACTTTAAAAACTGCTTTGATATATGCGATTAATATGCTTAGGAGATAGTCTTTAAAATAATGAGCTTGTAACTATGACAAAAATTTATACTCGATGAGTTTTAACCACAGAAAATATATAGAAACTCCTGGTTTTAAAGAGTTGTCCAGGGGACGTAACCATGCCAACGAGGTACAAGAAAAAGTTGATCGACCCGTTTATCCGTTGCCTAGTATCCATATACCTAGTACATGCTTTGCTTAGTTTGATACTAGGTCGATTGGTGTGAAGTGCCCCATGATATTATTTATTTATTTAATCATCTATTACACTTTTACGGGTTAGATCAATTTGTCATTGGAGAGCATTGAGTGTCTATCCCATTCCCATATAGTGTCAACGTCAGTTAAATTGTACAGTACACGCACAACTACAATGTTAATATCGCTCGGGACTCATCGGTTTTCTTCGTTTTCCTGAAGATCCAAATGAAAAAGAAAACCGATCTTTTGTTTCAAACTCTGAACGACATTAGTAAACTAGTTTAGGCGTAATTATATTGAACAATTACTTTTATTTTTATTGTTATCTTCAGGAGTTTACGCCGTCTCCGACAGACCCTGCAATGGCGAACGGGCGGCTGTCTAGCGGAGATATGCGGCGACCCAGCGTCAGCGTTCACTCGAAGAACAAGAACTGGTATTCGCACCTCTGCAACAGATGGCTGTCTCTACTGGGCGTAAGTATTAAATGGCGCAAAATATTGTTTTATTGGAATCAAATTAAACTACTGACCATAGCCATATCATTTAGATTAATCTGTATGTGAAAGGTAACCACCGTTTAATTTAGTATCATAACTACTTAAAAAAACTCTTATCTCAAAATCGATGTCTTTTCTGAATGATTTTTTAAGGCTGGTGACGACACATGGACAGTACTACAAAAATCTTAATGAACGGAAAATAACAACGGATCTAACGCGTCTATCTTGCGAAACTACTTTTTACAGTTCGTCATGAATTTCGCTGTTTGTATTTTTTTGGTATAGATTATCTAGTATTTTAAAATTAAAGCACTATAAATAAAAGCTGAAGAATTTCATTTAATAATATAAATACAATAAAGTGCCCTCGTTCAAGTGTCTGCAACGTTCATTAAGATTTTAACTCAGTCATTTAAAAACGCTAAATACCAAATGTAAACAATTTTGATTGATACAATCAAAAGGCCCGTGACTGAACCGTTCATTTCAATACCTACGTCAATTTTAACATTTCCAGGTGGCAATCAAACTGTTGCTTATGTTCCTGGTGCACTGGGCTTACGCTCTAGGCTGCCTGAGCATCCTGTGGCTATTGTGGCTGTACATTGGAGCCGCGAACCCCGCCGTCAAGCCTGGCCGCGCCTCCGAGTTTCGCTTTTTCCAATGGCTAAGGATATCCTTCCTGCAGGCTATAGGGTTAGTCCATTGACTGACGGAAAACTTATTTCATCAAACTCACATAAATCAAGCATAAATCATTATTTTAAATTAATAACATTTAATGTTTTGCTCTATTTGTCGATCCTTGTTTTTTGATTGCTCCTCTACCAATCAAAGGTTGACTGGCAGAGATCCCTGCAGGGAAAGTCCGCCTTTGTACTTAATACTTTACTTTTCTTATTTAACCTTTTTGTTTTTCCTTTTTGTGAATGTAAACAAACAAACAAACATTTTGTTAACTTATCAAGTTATCAAGCAGTAGCCACATATTTAAAATCTTGTCAGAAATTTACCAATTTCTAATAGAAGTAGTGAATTTACTATCTCTTTTTCTAGATCTATAACACTTTATTGTAAATATATTAAAATGAAAAAAATATGACTGCAAATATCGCCATTGGCCACTAAAAGGTTAAAAGCAGATAGTTGAGTTGTCATTTTATACGCAGTACATTCTGTGCCAGTGACACAACGTCTGTGATCAAAAAAATATTATTCCTACGCCGGTGTCACGCATGTGTGTCAACGGAATTCGTACTCCTATGCCAGTGACACTCATTCGTGACTGATAATTTCGCCCGGCATAGCGTAATGGCTTAGCAGAATATTACCGGAGGCACCGGAGCCGAACGTGTTAAATATTGGGTGGTATGAGTATGAGACTTGTGAACGCTTTATTCGTCCTGTTCCCAGGAAGCGTCCACTAGAGTACGAGCAGTTGGTGGTAACGCCTGTTCACTCAGACATCCGCGTGGAGCAGGAGCGGCTGAACGACGACAACGAAGACTTCGCGTCGCGCCGTCGCTACCACCAGTCCACAGCCATGCAGAGTCACCTCGTCAGCGTCGATACGTAACACTTGTCGCAAATGCACTGGTTTATTATTCGCTGTAGTTCCTTTGGCAATACAAAAAAGGAGAATTATTAGTATGAAATGAAAGGTACTGATAAAGAAACTACTGCGAGTTATCCGCACTGATCTGGTTGGAGATGGGTTGACGTCATTCTCCCTGGAAACCCCACTGTCTGTTTTGTGATTTTTAGTACGCAATATGTACAGAATTAGTACCTACTATAAAAAAAAGTACCTCAATTTATAGAGTGCTGGTACTTACTTAAAAAACTGGCCAAGAACGTGTCGGACAAGCCCAAGATAGGGTTCCGTGGCCATTAGGATAAAATAAAGTTATACTTTTCTGAATTTTGTATTTTGTTCGGAGTCTTCTAAGTTTAGGTATATTTTAGGCATCAACCACGAATATTTGCTTCCTGTACAACACAATAAAATTATCGATACAATTTATTCGATTGCCCTTTAATTTGTGTCCATTTGCACATTACACAAAAATGAAATTTGTGTGAAACATTTAGGATACCTATCAAATGCAGAAAACGCAGAAGAGAGGTGAAAATTAAAAATCGACTGAAGCAAGCAAGGGTTTCCAACCAGTGGGGCGCAGGGCGAGGAGAGCAGACTGCAAAATTTCGTACCTACTTGATACCGCGATGAAATTTACAATGGTAAAAAAAAGTAAGTAAGTGATAAAAGTGATGCTAAGCCCGAATTGATAGTCTGCCACGGCGGAACTTGCCAAAAGTAACAAAAAAAACCGGTGCGAATAAAGGGAAGTTATTTAACCCATCTGATACTGAAATAAAAGTCATGGCATCAGTTAGAAATTTACTAGTAGATACAGAAAACCGAAATATGTCAGTATTTTTTTTTTTCCGGAAGTGCTCGGCAGACGCTCTCAAAGGTGATTCATGTAAATTGAAATGTCTATATTGACCGGAGTAGATGTTGCTCACATAATCTCGAACGTCAAGGTGTTTCGACAGAAAAAGTCTTGGCAGACTATTCCGGAAATGAGGGTTCATACCTACCGACTAGAATTGGTTTCATGCCAGCACAGATGACCCCACCATGATGATACCAGTATCAGATGGGTATATTTAGGGGTCCTGATGGTCACCTTTGAGAGCGTCTGCCAGGCACTTCCGGCAAAAAAAATATTGACATATTTCGCTTTTCTGTACCTATCTACCAGTAAATTTCTAACTGATGCCATGACTTTTATTTTAGTATCAGATGGGTTAAATAAGGAAAATAATAAGTGCAGCGACTAAAGTTTTATTTAGCATCCGCAACGGAACATTTGTTTTTGTATTTAAGCAACGGAATAAAAGAACAGCTTCTATTAAACTAATATGGCATCTTTACAATATCAGCAAATTATGCAAAATCGAGCGACAATTTACAAACAACAAATAATATAACTCGGCTACCGATAAATATATTATCTTCAAAATTGATGATTTGGCGACTAATATTGTAAGTTAGCTACTTTATTTATTTTTGAGCTTCAATATCTGTCTACTAATGTAATTAAAATCAACCCCCAATAAAGAGCATCGTAAATAATGACTGAGCAACTAAATTAATAATTCATCTTCTTTTTTTTAATGAAAATTAGCAACACACCTCGTGGTGCGCTGCGCGGGAACGAGAGCGCGCCGGCCCGCCAATGAGCGTGCTGCATTCAGAATACCGCAACGAGTCGCATGTATTTGTTTACAACAAGACAAGATTTAGAAGTGCTCGTATTCTTGATCAAAAATACACTCATTTCATAATAGGTTCGTACCTTTTGAACCTCAGAGTAGAAAATAGAAGCCTCGCCATAGTGGGGCTTCGTCAACTTTCTGGCGGGCCGCTTTTGCCTTGATACTCAACACAGAAATGATAGGTTCGGTCGTTGCCTTTTGTACCTCAAAGCAAAAAATAGAAGTCCCGCCGTAGCGGGGCGGAGCGGAGGCAGCTGAGTGGAGCGGAGGCAGCGGAGTGGAGCGGAGTACCAAGGAGCAGAGGCATCGGAGTGGAGGCAGCGGAGCAGAGGCAGTAGAGCGGAGCGGAGGTAGTGGAGCGGAGCGGAGGCAGCGGAGTAAAGCGGAGACAGAGGAGTTGAGCGGAGTACCAAGGAGAAGAGGCAGCGGCGTGGAGGCTGTGGAGCGGAACGGAGCCTGCGGAGTGGAGGCTGCGGAGAGGAGGCAGCGGAGGCTGCGGCGTGGAGCGGAGACAGCGGAGCGGAGGCAGTGGAGTGGAGTGGAGACAATGGAGCTCCGCTCCGCTCCGTTGCCTCCGCTTTACTCCACTGCCTTCGCTCCACTCCACTACCTCCGCTCTGCTGCTTCCGCTCCATTGTCTGTCGCCACTCCGTTGCCTCCGCTTTACTCCACTGTCTCCGCTCCGTTGCCTCCGCTTTACTCCACTGCCTCCGCTCCGTTGTCTCCTCTTTACTTCACTGCCTCCGCTCCGCCCCACTACCTCCACTCCATTGTCTCTGCTCCGCTCCGCTGCCTCCGCTCCGCTGCCTCCGCTCCGCTGCCTCCACTCCGGTCCGCAGTCTCCGCTCCACTGCGCTGTCTCCGCTTTACTCTACTGTATCCACTCCGCTACCTCCGCTCCGTTGTCTCCGGTCCGCAGTCTACCTCCGCTCCTCTGCCTCCGCTCCGTTGCCTCCGTTCCGCTCCGCGCCGTTTTACGTTGACGACGCTGCAACGTGGACATGTGGCCGGGCCCTTAGTCGCTAATTATTTAAATTCTAACGTATAATGAAATTCTAACAAACAATTAAATTTGAAGCCAAAAATGACAGTTTAAAGAAGCTCCGTTAATTACAACCCGTTAAATAACGCCTCTTTCTTCGCACCGGAAATTACATTTTTTTGTTACTTTGGGCAAGTTCCGCCGTGGCAGACTATCAAATTCGGACTCAGCATCACTTTTATGGGAAGTCATTGTGCATTTCATCGCGGTATCAAGTAGGTTCGAAGTTTTGCAGTCCGCTCTCCTCGGCCTGCGCCCCGCTCTCTATCTGTGCGTGAGGGTTAAACCGTGGGGGGGGGGGTAGGAAACAGATGGAGGTAGGGTAGTTAGGCGCATATGGAAAAAGGTTAAGAACAGAATCTATAGCCCTTAATAATACGGGCTAGAATCAGTCAAAATCGTCACAGAAACCTGTTTATGTGAATTCAGTGATTAAATTATAAATAATACTTATTTTTTGTACTATTTTTACGTAATTTGGACTTAATTATTTATTAACATTTTTAAGTGTTGTATATACATTAGGGAAGGTCTTTGTTTAGCAGTGGACGTCTTCTGGCTGATGATGATAAATTCCAGAACTAAACTAATAGGTACATTAATTAATTATATTTTTTTAATATGAGGTTGAAATTCTTACTCTTAAGCTGATTGATATACAAATTAATATACAATTAAGTAACTTAGGGTCTATGGAATAAAATATTACAACTCATGATGACATAACAAATTTTTTCGACATTACGTTTAAATACGTTTAAATGTTTTTACCATTTGCAAGTCCTAACCATAATTGATCAATTCCAAATATAATAAAGAAAATGTAAGATTTTTGTCTTTTTATGAAAAGCCACCCTTAGTAGCTTAGTGCCATCTCATCTCTCGTTATACATCGATATTGTTTCTTGAAGAGCTTCACCGAAAGCCCACCAGGGCCAGGGCACGGAAAAACTCAAGACTCGAAATTGTTTTACTGGTGTTTACCCGCGGCTTCGCACGCATAAACCATTAAAACCACAGTTTAATTGAATTTCCGGAATTTGTGTGATTCCAGTCTTCCAGCTATCTACATACCAAATTTCATCAAAATCTGTCCAGCCGTTTTAGCGTGAAGGAGTAACAAACATGCACACACATACCTACTCACATACTTTCGCATTTACATTAGTAGAATTTTGACATCCGCATCCGTACCCGTAGAAGTGAAAAACTGCACCTTATATCCATACATTATAAATGCGAAAGTGTGTGTGTTTGTATGTTGGTCCGTCTTTCACGTCAAAACAGAGCGACGTATCGACGTGATTTTTGGCAGAGAGTTTATGGGTCGGAGAGTGACATAGGCTACTCTTTTAATCCCGGAAAATGCAGTTCCCGAGGGAACAGCGCGCGATAACCGTATCCACGCGGGCGAAGCCGCGGGTAAAAGCTATTATACATATAAGGTGCTAACATATCAAGTACCTACCAATATTTTTAAAACTGATAGTGCTCGCTCTTGGAGTTTAATTTAAGTTCCTGTTCCGAAACTCAGCTTAAGTATATGTTATGGACGACAATTGGACGTACATGGGCGGCGGTGATTACTTTCCATCAGGTGACCCGCCTGTTCGTTTGCCAGGGGGCCTCTATCATATAAAAAAAAAGTTTTTGGAGAAAATTTGGGAAAAAATATTCCTATGATATTATTATGTATATGTAACATCAGCCTCTATGAGGAACTGCATATAATGTATAAGTATAAAAGTATTACGCGAAGGGTATCTATCACAAGTGCTTTGCCGGCCCTTTTGACTATCATACTGGCCACTTAACAATATCTTTAAAATGAAAATAAAAATTATGTTTGGAAAGCATTATAATTTAATAAATTAATTTTGTTCGGAAAATGTAAAATAAAAAATATAAGTTTTCTTAATTTCTATTTAAAATTAATTCTTTCGATGTAGCATAACATTTCTTATAGTATTTATTGTTGTTTACCTTCTGTTTGCGTTTGCCAAACTTTTTACTAAAGTATGAAAACGTTTAAAGTTTACTATTTCTCTAATTTTGTATTGTAATTAATAAGTACCCAGTGTTTAATTTGTTAGCACTTTACGTTTTTATAGTGCCTAAACCAAATTTAAACTTCTTGAGCAACTTTTTCAAAAACCTACAAAATTGCTAAATAAATTATTTTACATGCCATTACTATACATGCAAGAATAGTTAAACTATACTCCATTTATTTTAACTTTAAGCCACTTGCAGGGAAATTATAAGGACAGGCACCAAAAGGCAATATTTCATTATTTATAAATAGAAAAAAAAAACTGCATTTGAAGATTTTTGCAATAAAATTTGAATTTGAATATACACTTGCCACATCCAGAGAATTGATTTCACTAAAATAAAAAAATAAAAACACTTCTGTAGCATATAAATTAGTATGGATGGTCAATCATATTCATAAGGATCACATTTCTCTAACAAACAGTAAATAAAATGAAGAGACTGTTGAAAACGTAGTCTTAGTACTTACCTTTTTTATTTCTAAAATAAAGGAACATGTCATTTGAGTAAATTTTCTATCTGCAGTATTATTTGATAGTACTTTACCTCCAGGTGGCGTTAAAAATTCAACATTAATTCAGGTTTTGAAGGACTAAATTAATACAACAGGATATAATTCATTACAATACCTTTATTGGATTCAATCTAAAAACTTCAATAAATGGATCATACCCCAATCCTACATCATCTGATGAATTGTGTAATTCAATGTTTAAATGATGTAGAGCAAACATTGTCTTCAATTTATTCAGCATTTGCATTTTTTTCGTCCTCATACTATCAGTCATAGGCAAGAAAATAGACAAGTTATACAGACTTGCACACCTGCGAAACATTTCTTTTGGTTCAGGTAAGTTTTGAGGGTCAGAAGTTTCATTGACCAAATAAACATTTTCTAAATATCTGCATTGACTCAGGGACTGAAAAATTGTTTTGAAATCAATTGTGCTAGCAGCCAATCGTAAATTTTTAATAGTTTTGCTTAAAGGAATGTGTCTTCCTAATGCTTGTGCAGAATTAGGTGTTGTTGCAGAATTAAGAGTTATAAGATTACGACAGCAACAAAACAAAGTCTTAAAAAAATCAGTGCTATAAACCACATGACCAGTCAAGTTTAAGTAAGTTATTTTACTTAAGTAGGAGCTATTACTTGATAATGCCACAGGACACCTGATGGGATTTTCAAAAATCATGCTTACTTGCATCTTTTTTTTTTCTTTACACACTGAATCATAATTAAGAATGACATCTTGAGGAGCCAGCCTTCTTCTCTTAATAGTGGGTTGAAGTTTTCTTTCTAGTCTGGTAAAGTCATGTTGACTTGGTTTTGTGTAAAACCAATCATTATTTTCTGGTATCTGTCTTTCACTACAAGCTGATGCCACATGATAAGGAAAATATTGCTTTAATTGGTCAAATAAATTTTGGTAAAAGTTATTGTCAAACACAGTTAATTCAGTATTCCAAATCATTATAGCCACATTGCCTCCAAGCTCTTGACACACCCATTCAGTGATAATTTCTGGTTTCACATTAAAATGTTGTTGAAAGAAGTCTTTGAATCTTCGAGATACTATCACTTTGCTCATATTCAAATTACACCTGCTAATAACAATAATCTCACTTTTACTTAAGTCCACATGTGAAAGAATTGATTCATCAAGTATCCCATAGTATTGATTTTTTCTTTTCCAGTTTAATATGAAGATTTTTAATAGCTTTAAATGTATGGTTTGCTTTAACTCTACATCACTAACATAAGCACAGTGAACACAATCTGTGATGGTAAATTGCACTTCACACAATTTAGCTTTATGCAACATACATAATGGCAATGTACAATATAAAAGATTTGCTAAAGTACCAACAAAATGAATTCTTTCAAAATATTCAAACATTTTTTGGCACTTCTGCACTTTTGCAATTGGGATCTTAACCCGAGCATTTTTTTCAAATACAAAATTAATTGATATATCTTTCAAAGTTGGGCAAATCTGATGCACCTCTAATAGATCTACAACATTAATTTTTGTATATGAAACATCTAAGCTCCTTAGTTGCTTCAATTTCTTGATTGCAGGCATTAAAGAAGTTTTAGTTAAGTCATTGACTGAACATAAATTGAGTTCCCTTAAATGTCCTGCAATATCCATGAAGAAATCCAGTTTGAGAGAATGCGCTGTTGCCATGGTGTTTAAAGAAAATTTACAGGAATTTACCACACCATACATGGTTACTAGATTTTTGAAATGGTTGTTTACTTTATAAACATTATGCTGCGATTGTATGTCCAGTAATCTTATTATCATTATCATTACTTCTTCCGGCAAATGAAGTATACTCATGGTGATTGGTATCTGAAACATAATGGATGGAATAAACAAATTTGTAAAATTAAACTTTTTTCCTAGTTATGTTAACTGTATAGATGGTAAATAGTCGTGGCATGTGCTCATATAGCAATTGTACCCGTATCTTACATAATTGTCAAAATTATTATTATAAGCATCAAAACTATAATAAGTCGATTACTGTACGTAGCACGCTGCTGGATGGAAAACGAGGAGACTAACAACAAATACTACAATAACTAAATAAATTCAGTATAAATGCAGACAGGAAGTCTGTGGAAATCTAAATTTTAATTCCGAAACTTACTGTTTTTTTTCTTTCCTTTTTGAGCAAACAACAAAAACACTCATCCGTTTTGAACAGAACATTGATTATAACACAAATCGCACAAATGAAATTAATTTAATAGCGACTTAGCGACGCGACATGACATTGACATGACCCAGTGTTACCAGATTGCAGATGCCGAATACAAAAAGCGGGAGCTGCGCTTTCAAAACGCGAATTTTTAAATGAAAATGCGGATTTGCGGGATAAGTTTATAGGTTTTTTTGTCACGTTGAAAAGCCGAAGAAAAACCTAAGTACAACTAGTGCTTCCGCTGTGCCGTAAGCGTTCGGCTGTTTCGTTCGTTCGATGTTTTGAATTTACCATCTTTTTCCACGAGCAAGTGGTAACATTTATAGGTTTTTCGAGTATATTTTAAAAAAGCGGATCCGCGTTATCAACACTGACTTGACCATCGATATGACCAATATCATAAAACCATAACAATGGCGTTATAGCCCTATCCCTATACCACGAAGTGCAAAACTCTAACTTCGTATTATGTTGCCGCCCCGCTGACGCTTATATCATTTAATGCGCGAGTGAAAGGAACGGTGCGATACGAACTTCGATTTGCGAGTTTTGTGGTAACCCCTCTGGGCTACTACGAAACTCGAAGTTCGTGTCGTGCGGTCCCACGTTGTTCTTGATACGGCAATTGCCGTAATATACGGCATTCCGTTACTAAATAGACTTCAACTACGGTAGCATATACGGAGTATGTAAAGTTCCGTATAAAATTATACGGCAATTAGTCACATGTTATATTTTTTCGTGAATTGTAATGCATGGTTGTTGAAATCAGAGGGCCTACTCCGAAATTCGAAGTTCGTATCGTTCCGTCCCTCTCACTCTCGTATCAAATAGTATAAGTGCCAGAGGGACGGAACGACATAAAATTCGAATTTCGGAGTAGCTCCGCAGATCTTTTGTCTATGTTTGAAACATGTTTGAAACATTTCGTTTGACTAATAACTATATTAATAGATATTGTATACATCTGCCCTGTTTGAAAGCTACAAACTTGCTACAAACTCTTACTTAGTAGTCATTCATGAATGATGATCAGAGTACCTACAGGGCTACTACGAAACTCGAAGTTCGTGTCGTGCGGTCCCTCTTGCTCTCGTATTAAACAGTGTAAGTGTCAGAGGGACCGCACGACACGAACTTCGAGCTTAGAGTTTCATAGTAGCCCTGCTATTGCCTAACGTTACGTTCGCGATTGCAATCAAATGACAGTTTTTGTATGTGAAATCTGTCAATCTGTCATTTCATTGCAATCGCGAGCGTCAGAAACGTTAGGCAATATTACGGCCGCAGATCATATCATCATAATCATTAAAAAAAAAAATGGTCGCTGCATTCGCTTGATTATGGATCTTGGCTGTCACAACCAACAGAAATATTACAAAGAGTACAAGTTACAAATATCAAAAAAGAAAGTTTTGCATTGTACTGTTCGATCTAATCATACAGTTATTAATTGAATTGGTGGATGATGGCAGAAGATTTGCGAAATTATAATTTACAACTACAGCAGGTAAGTGTGATATGATGGATCACGTATTTTAGAACTTGGCGCCCACCAGCCGTTTATACTCTACAACGTAAGGGTTTGAAGCTAACTACTATCGCACCTATTTCAGGTCGAAGCTGCCTTGCTAACAGACCCACAGAATGAAGAGCTCCTGAAATTAAAGGGCGACTTGGAAGAAGTAATTGAGTTGACTCAAGATCTTATAAAAACACAGGAAGGTGAATCTAAAGCTGCAAATATTCATGGTTCTAGTAATGATGATGATGTTACAGCGTCGCTGTTGGCGGCCGAGGAGGAGACAGAGCACCATGCTTTGTCGCAGTTGCATGTTGGAGACAAGTGCCTAGCCAAATGGAAATCAGATGGCATGTGAGTATTTTTTTAACAGTTTGTTTCATGATACAGTAAGGACAAGTACTACCAGTCTGTACTGGAATTAACATTTTTAACACAAAGACCACCTTTTTTTTATTGCACATGTGTTATGTTGGCTGAAATATGAGGACTTATGTAGGTTTAGATATTAGGACTCAGACTCACTATAAAATTTACTGCTTTGGAGAAAACTTGAGTCCACATATTTACATTTTAGGGCTGAAACCCATAATCATAAAAATATTTGATTCTTAAAGTAGTGTTTCCGAAGTGATGTGAACATGTGTTTTAAGATTTGATTTATGTCTCTTTTGCTAAAATACCTAATTAAAAATCACATTCTCTTCAAGGGCATAGCCAGGATCCTGTTAAGGGGTGAGCAGATAATAAAAACCAAGAATATACTCAAAGTATAGGCTGTGCGAATGGTGATGTTTGTGAGAATTCCTGCTAATGAGCTTCATTCTTTAAATGGAGCAGCGCCCCTCCTGCCCATACCTCGCTATGACCTTGATCCTTGGTATAATAAAGCCACAAGTGATCATTGGCTACAAGTGGTCATCATGGGTGTATTCAAACAAACCAGCAGATTACTCAGATGGTCACTTAAACTTGAAACACACAGAGAGCAGTGGCAGGGCAGTGCAGCGAGGTGCGGAGGCAGTTCCGGTTGTAATATTCGAAGTAACATGAAAGCGGGCACACATAATACCGCATGGGAAACATGCCGCATGGCATTGTATTCTGTGTGCCGTCTTTCATGGTAGCTCGAATATTACAACCGGCACTGGCTACTTGCCGCGCCGCACCTCTCCGCCTCCGGCGTCAGTGTGTTTCTTACTTTACACAGGCAGGTAGACAACAGACAAGAAGTTTGTTTGAAACATACCATACTCTAATGGGGTTCTGTGAAATCCAGCACCAGGGAATAAATTCTTTCTTGTGACTCTAGTCATGATTTGTGACTGCTTATCTTGAGGCAGGAAACTCTTTGAGTTTAGAGCACACAAAGTTCTGTAAAAGGGAGTTGATTATGTAAATAAGTACTGGAAGTCAGCTTTTGATTGTTTGTTTGTTTGTTTATACGCTTTTCTCCAACACTAGGACATGAAGTCCTGCCACCAACTGGCTTAAAAATATAAAATGTTTTTATTAACTGCAGCCTTTAGCTGGGATTATCACACTGCCACCGCATCCTGCTGCGGTCTGTGGTTTTACACTCTGACTGTAGAGTCTAATAAAATAACAAATGTGGACACTTTTCAAACTAGGGTAGTTCTACTAATGTTTCAACCTCTATCAGTCTATCCTGTCATATTTTTAATGTAGAAATGAACTATAGTTATGAAATTTTAACAAATTTAAACAGTATTGCTAGTTACACTGTATTGTTGTTGTTGATTAATGAAACTAGCAATGCAGCATGGTTGCGTTTCACTTGGTGTAGCTCATTGCTCCAAAATATGAGATAGGATACTGATAGACACACTGTACATAGGATAGTGATTCACACTGTAAAATTACCGATTTATAATATTAGGTAGATTAGTAGAATTTGATGTCTCTATAATGAGTGCTGTAGTGGTCCAAGAAGTTGCTTTCCTGAAGCAATCCTG
The DNA here is from genome assembly GCF_025370935.1 of Choristoneura fumiferana. Lineage (NCBI taxonomy): Eukaryota > Metazoa > Arthropoda > Insecta > Lepidoptera > Tortricidae > Choristoneura > Choristoneura fumiferana. The sequence goes on from NC_133489.1 coordinate 11,811,726, forward strand.
ATCTGTCAAAGTAAACAGATAATAGTAATAATAATAAATATCATGGGACACTTTACACCAATTACTTAGTCCCAAACTAAGCAAAGCTTGTACTATGGATACTAGGCAACGGATAAACATACTTATATAGATAAATACATACTTAAATACATATTAAACATCCAAGACCCGAGAACAAACATTCATATTATTCATACAAATATCTGCCCCGGCCAGGAATTGAACCCGGAACCTCAAACTTCATAGTCAGGATCTCTAACCACTTGGCCATCTGGTTGTCTAAGATAAAACTTAAACTGAACATTGTTATAAATTGCTTTTTAATGTTTTAGGTTCTATGATGCTGTCATTGAGGAGATAACAGTAGACCACTATAAAGTTAGATTTGATGGCTATACAACATCAGAAGTAGTTCAAATTTATGACATAAAACCGGCCAGCTCTGGACTTAAAAGACATTTAAGTACAGATGAAAGCAAGTGAGTAAATACACACATTGTACTGTAATTTTTCTTTAGAACACTATTTCCAGAGTGGATTATTCACAGTAGTACCTGCTCTAGTGACTTTACTGGAACAACTGCAATTTTTTTGCACTAAATCTGTTACAATTGAGGAAGGATGGAACTTCTAAAGGAACAAAACCGGAAGCGAAAAAATATAATTGTTCCAAATATTGGCAATACCTTAGGCTGCGCTCTTGGTAGCTCCGCCATCCCCCTCCCGCAGCACGCGCCTGACGTGCGTGTGCAGGTGGGCCAGCGCGCGCAGCACCATCAGTACGGACATTGACTCATTTACCGACCTTGGGCTTCATGACAACAAAATTAGTACGGGCAACCAACCACGGGTTTTATGACAAACACATTAAGGTCGAGAGTTTTGTTTGGGGGGTTGCAACCAAGGTAGCCTGCATGTTACGACACTGTTTACGAGCAAGTGTGATGAAATTTTTTTATGTAATACTTTTAAAATGACATTCTTACCTAGTTTTTATTTTATTTCAGACATGGCAAAGGTTATAATAGAGAATATTTGAAGAAAAAAAAGCAAAAGAAACAACAAAGGTTCAAGCAAATTGAAGAAGAAAGAGAAACTGAAAAAAATAAATGGCTCTCATTTCACACCAAAGCATCCAAAAAGCCTGGAGTCCGTACAAAAAGTATTTTTGCATCACCTGATAATCTGACCGGCAGAGTGGGGATTGGCACCTGCGGAATATCTGGACAACCCATGACTAACTATACCCCAGGAGAAAAATGGAAGAAAGGAGGATAATATTTGTACAGAATTTATTTCCCAACTAGTAAATATACTACATATATAAGTTAGTAATATTCTCCAAAATACTTCATTAAACAAGTCTTTTCCAATATTTCTTTTTTTTATGGATCTAACATAAAAGCTTGTTACAAATTTATACATAGAACTTACTCTTGTTCTTATGTTGCAAAATATCTGTTACGGATGTTGATGGGGTTCTGCTCCTGACATTATTCATTATGTGAGTTTCAATACTCAAATAGCAAGGAAGGCAGCTTTGTTATCATAAATCGTTAAATTGATCTAGTTTTATAGAGTTGAAATTGTGATCTACTTTCTATATTAGCCTAAAAAATAGAACCCAGAATAAAGGTTTTACAACATACTCTTCAACATCAAAGTCTTCTAGCGTGCAGCTATATTTATTTTTGCTCACACCTTGAATAAGGAAAGACATAGGATAATTTTTTGCACAGTTTCCGCGACAGACGCGGCAGACGCAGTCGCGGACAAAAACAAAAGCTGGTTTATAGTAATAGTATGGATATCAACAAGTCCTGGATGAGGTGTTGATAGGTAAGTTAGGCTAGAAGTACAAAAGCGCTACAACCACACACATATCTAACGTGCTTACGATTAGGCGTCAGGCATGTGTGCTACTACGCGATTGTTATTTAAAAAAAAAACATCACACTTGCTCGTAAACAGTGTCGAAACATGCAGGCTACCTTGGTTGCAACCCCTCCAAATAAAACCCTCGACACTTCACACCTCTCCTTCAGAAAAGTAACTTTTCCTCCCTGACGAGAGGGAGCAAAGTGCAACTTTTCTGGTCAAGGCTTTTCTAAGTGTTTTATTGCAAATTTGCAATTTTATTTTATTGCAATTATCAATGCCATTTTTTGAAGTTGATAATTGTAAAGTCACGCAATTTTCTATGCTGGTTGTTCTTTAATAATATTTAGAATTATTATTTTTCAAGTTTCTTAATGCTCGATGTGAAAAATTGTATGAGCCACTCGGGAGACCCGGAAAACCCGTGGTCGGTAAATGAGTCATTGCGCGTACAAATTTTCTTTTCATGAAGCCCAAGGTCGGTAAATGAGTCCGTGCCCGTACTGATGGCGCTGCGCATGGCGTAGCAGCAGGACCACATGCACACGCGGCTCAGGCACATGCTGAGGGAAGGGGAGGCCGACGCTGCCAACAGCGCAGCCTAAGGTATCGCCAATATTTGGAAGAATTATATTTTTTCTTTTAGAAATATAAAATTTTACTCGCAAATGTGATGAAAAACATTGTATGTGGCACGGGCGGTACTAGAATTACGACCATCGACTCATTACGAAACAACGACTCTTCGACTTCGGGCTTCTAATAGACTCTCGTTCATCTCGTTCGTAATTCCTTATTTACCGCCCTTAAGACACAATGTACTCTAATTATCTGAGACAACAAAGCATGCATAAATATCTGATACAGCTCTATTCCTAGAGCCGGTAAGACGTTTCAAATATTTTTGCACTGCTTTGGCGATATTACCTAATGCAGGTGACTGTATCTACGCATTGATGTGAACGTTACAAAACATTTGTTTTAAGTATAAAATTATGTAACAAATGTTACACTGGTTATCATGTTATATCGTCGGTGATAGATACTAGCCCTATGTCCAGCAGTGGACTGCTGTAGGCTGATGATGATGATGATGATAGACACTGCAATACCGCGTAGCCAGCATTTTCAATAAGGTATAATTTTCACTGTCAGAACCATGTCAGAACAGTACAATGTTCGTAGGTACTGTTAGTAAATAGGTACAGTGAAAATTATACCTTATGGAAAAAGCTAGTTATGCTGTTGCAGTATCACCGACGAATTATAACTTTTAAATGTGATACCACAAAACATGTAACAAGTTGTATGTAATAAAAGTTATAAAGTGTTAGACAATGTTATCGTGTTTTACAACATTAGGTATAGAACATTTATAACAGCCAATGTAGGAGCACCAAAAGCCCTACATACATTGTAGGTACCTACCTAACCGAGTTTTGGTGCAAGTAGATACAGGCCGAGTGCAGGTGGTAGGACCTTGTACAAGGTCCGCCCGGATTGCTACCACCATCTTGCTCGCTAATCCTGCCGTGAAGCAGCACAGTGCTTGCACTGTTGTATTTCGGCGTGGAGAGTAAGACAGCCGGTGAAATTACTGGCACTTGAGGTTGAGGTATCCCATCTTGGGCCTCTAGGTTGGCAACGCATCTGCAATACCCCTGGTGTTGCAGATGTTTATGGGCGGTGGTGATCTCTTGCCATCAGGAGACCCACTTGGTCGTTTAAATTTCCATCCAGTCGAATAAAAAAAAAAGTAATTTTGGTAGTGTGATATACAAAACCAAAACCAAAAGATGTGAGCCGTGAGCTCTTTACTGTATGGATTTCATGAACTAACCTCAAAGTTGAATAGAATTTTTTTAACAATAAAGTAAAAACAGACTCCAAAAAAATAACAAAAATGGAACCGACTACAAAACGAACTACTAGCTCGAAGTCGGTGCCTCAGCACGAGCCAGCAGGAGTGGAACAATAGTCGTCTACCTCACCTACATACTATGGGTTTCAATCACTCTTGCGGGGTCGTGCTGAGTTACCGACTTCGAGGTAGCAGCTATCTACCTAGAAAAATATTTTCAAGTTTTGTAGTCGGTTCCATTTTTGTTATTTTTTTATTTTTTTGGTGTCTGTTTTACTTTTTTATCAAAAATTTTCTTTATTTCTCACTTTTTAGTGATTTGTAGCCAAAGTACATATCACAACGATTCCATTAAGCCCAAACACGGTTTAGTTACGTTGTTTTATAACAGAGTTCCGTTGCCTACCTTCCGGCTTCAGCATCAGATCAAGTCGAAAGAATCATTAACTTAAAGCTTCTTCTTAGTCGCTTATCTTGGTTTAGTAATCATGGTCGTTTAAAAACGCGCGAGCATTACTTAGCTTTGACGAGTTCCATTGACCATCTACGGTCTTCTTCATCAGGTCCAGTTTACCAAGTGATACTTTCAATGTAAATGCTTGTCGTAATGCTAATGAAGTCGGTTAAAAATGCCAAAATCGCCATAGGTGTGCCTATAAATTTTGAGGTTTGCCCTCGATTTCCCGAGGACCCCATCATCAGATCTTGACTTGGTGACTATGGGACCACCTCAGAAGAATACTCTTTCGAATAAAAAAAGAATTTTGGAAATCGGTCCTCAATGAGGGCTATCGTTTTTTGTCTTTCTAGATGGCGCTACTGTTGCGTGAGGTTTTTAAGTCTGGCATTCAAAGTCTGTTATTATTACTGGCGTGAAAACAATGTTTAGATTAAAATCATATTGTTACGGCGGTGGGTTAGGTGGTAAACTTTGATCATGCTTTTCGACCCCTTGGAGGCGTTTTCAGTAGGCTGGAATACGGTTTCAGGCCGTTTCAGAGGATGCTCTATCACATGAATTTCTCAAAATTTCACCCAAATTGTCGTCGTTTTCAGGCGCCTGAAACATGTTTTCAGTCCGTTTCAGGCCACCCTCTATCCGATGACACCATAACCTGAAACCCCGTTTTCAGGCGTTTCAGGACCCCTTATGGGCCTTTGAAGTACATTTCAGTATATGGCGAAATTTTCAATAGGAGTGAAAGAGATAGCACGATTAGAAAGAGATAGCTATACTGAGAACATTCGAGAAGGTGTGTAACAAGGATAGCCTATATGTGTGAGAGAGGCAGACAGATGACCATATTTCTGGAATATTCTAGTAACTGTGTGAGAGAGATAGCACATGAAAGACACAAACACTCTACTCGTTTCTGGAACATTCGAGATGTAGGTATGACGTCCTAGATGGACTATTCTCGAACTTTGTGGACCGATTCACTGGGGGTATATAAGCCGGGCGAGGTTGCGGCGGAGGGAGTTTCGAATGCGATACCGAGAGATAAACATCGAAGAGAATCAAAGCGACTAGTAAGTGAGTTTTTTAGAGTGCGAAATTACTGTGAACTGTTTTTAAGTGTTTTGTAAAGTTAAGTAACAGTGTGAAAATAAAGCCTACTCTTAGTCATCGGTGTTAAAAGTGCTTTTCAATCACGAACCCACCCCACGAACGTAACAATATTTAATACATCTTAAAAACGTACCATAAAAATATCGAGCAACCACAGTCTTGCGTAGTCCCGTTTTGCTCGGAAAAAAAGGGAGGACAAAAGTTTTCGAAAGACAAAACTGTCTCAAAACACAGACATTCATTGCCCCGTAACGCATATTTGCCATAATTAATTTCAGGTAATGCAAAATATTCACAAAATTATTCTAATTATAAATAAACCCGCGTAGCTAACCCAAACACTTTGAGATTTGACATTTCGGAGACCTCACGCTACACTAGCACCTCTAGCGGCGAATTCATACGCGATAGCCCTCATTGACTGAGTAATCGGTGAACATACATAAAAAAAGCAAACAAACATTGGAACATAGAACCTCCTTTTTTTAAGTCGGTTAAAAATAGTATAGCTGCAAGCTACTACATACAAAAGTAAGTACCACGTCAAGACATGACTGTTAACTTTATAATTTAGTTTTAGGTTTTCGGTATATATTATCAAAAATATTTTCACTGCAAGTTTGTGGATATTTAATATATCATGTTCTGGGGCTTACTTAAAAAACCCCTACTAACCCTAGGTCACTCTTGAAGTAGAGTGTGTAAGTATAGTTTTCTAATTTTTTGATTAACAGACAAAGTTGTACTGAAAACAATGTCATGAATATCGATGCCATGTTAAAAAGTAGCTGGAACCCTAGAACCATCAAAATCCGTTCACTCAGTAAACGCGTGAACAATTTATACCATTAAGATAAAAGTTCTATTATCCGCTCCGGATTTCCGGTGATTTCCCACGGCTCCCAACATCCGATCATGATGCAATTCCTGCGAGAGTATATAGTGGCTATAGTACCAGCTATAAAGAATTATCTAAGTCTGTTCACTCATTGAAAAGTTATCTCAGAAACAAAAACTTAAGTACCCATTCAGACACTAACAAATGGAATTGCGAACGGTTTCCTATTTTTAACCTGGGTAAAAGAGTGACCTTGCTATAAAGTCAGTAAGCAAACTTGTATAGGTACTCGTCTCTTCAAGAAAAGATCAAAAAGTTAAACACACAACTACTTTGCTAAGCAAAGAGCTTCTGTAAATCCTTCTGAGCTTTTCGCTCATGTTTTTAATTTCACAATTCTTGATTACTTAACATCAAAATAATGATACATTAAATATCTTCTGAGTACGTATACTATTATTAGTGCTACATTGAGGTCCCTTAGGACCGTCCCTATACTTAAGAAGGAAGCTTCTCCTGTTTCGAAAACAGTCGACTAAACGAAAACCGACTGAATCGTTTTCCCCATCACCCCATTCGTTCGTCTGTAACGGCACATTATCTCTAAAATTACCATAAATTGTGAAATCCCCTTAAAAATCCACCGTAGAATTTCGGAAAGGTCAGGTCATCCTGATTCATGATTTATGACAAAAATGCCCTGCCGTGGCCGAATGGAAAATTGATAATAGAGCTCCATTAAGTTTGTAATATATTTCGATAAACTCAGAGGTGCGAGCCGGGGTTTGAACCCACGATCCTCTGCTTGAGGGCCATAGGTCAAACCACCAGGCCACCACGGCTTTCAATAAAATGATTATTTTAATGAAATTGTAAATTTTATTTGTGAAACAATATTATAAAGTGAAAAATTATTACTAAAAGTTATTTATTAGATCTGAGAAGTGAACTACTATGTGAAAACATACGCTCGAAAAACATAACCCTCCTTCGGGCAATCGGGTAAAAAATATATATTTTGGCTATTATAAAAAACATACCTAACATCACAGGCCTCTGAACCTAACCTAACCGAGTCGGTTTTGCCCTGACCAAGCTAATTCACTCGCTTGAGAAAATTATGCGAATTCATTTTACAAGCTTTTATTTAGTTTCACCTATCCCGTTGTGTCTGTCTGTCTGTCTGTAATCAAATCTTGCAAGTTAAAGTTGACCAACTTTCAGTGGTTAGATTGACTTGAAATTTGAAATTCTCATACTCGTAGGTTTCACATATACGAGTACCTACATATTAACCTAACTATTTTTACACTATTTCCCATGAAATATTGTCAAAATTAGATACTGTATTTAGTTAGATTTAAGTATCGCTTTTGGCAACTTCGAATACTATATTTTGCAAGCGCTAAGTAAATACTGCAAAACTGTTGTAAGCTAGCTTTTAAATCAACTGCAACTATTTTATTAACCGACTTCAAAAAAGGAGGATGATATTTGTTACTTCCTCTACTGCACTGTTGCAGTAAAACATAGTACGACTACCTATTCGTATGGAGGTAGGTGGCTCTACCCAAAAGGCGTAATAAACTTTATAAGAATCCTCGCGAGTCCGCACTGAGCTGACTCGTCGTGATTTACGCCTAGTGCGGAGGCCGTAAGGCGGCGTAGGGGCCGCAAATATCTCCATTTATCGCAAAAAAGAAAATGCTTTTTGTGTCCGCGACATTGCTGTTGTTCTCAACCTTCTTAATATAGTAGAAGGACATTTTATGCCCATAAACCTTGGCCAACGGACATTCAGGTAGCCTTTCGACCTAGTTAATACCTAATACACTTTTGAGTGATGTGATGATACACTGAAAAAGGGCCGTAGTGGTTGAGTAATAATTAAAACTGTCGTAATGCTAATACGTAGATCTACCTAGAGACAGGGTATATTTGTTCACGTTCTATGAGTTGAATTACTTAACTCTCTAGAAAAAACAATATTTCATCAGTATCCACGATAATCTACATATTTAATCGATTTCAAAAAACCGGCAAAGAGCGTGTCGGGCACGCCCAAAATAGAGTTCCGTAGCCATTACGAAAGAATCAAGTAATATTTTTCTCAGGATTTCGTATTTTCTACGGAATCTTCCAAGTTTAGGTATATTTTATACCTTAGGTTGTTATTTACTCATAAACTAGGTACTAATAATTCTCCAGCAAACTTAGCCGTTATAGTTTTCCTTGAAAGTTTATATAATATACTTACTACCATCCTGATTTTTTTTCGTTCTCTTAATGTACACGAAAAGGTAAAATACACATAAAAATAAAATACAAAGAAATACAAATACACAGAAAGGAGAGCAAAGGCGAACTTATCCCTAAAAAGGAGAAAAGCTCTAATGAGCCTGCGAAGCAATTTGTGTGAAGTTCCCAATCCGCACGAACTACGGCTTGTGAGTCATATAGGCTGATGAGTCTAGGAAAAAAGTTCTGAATGTTTTCAATAAAATTGAATTTGCCCACCGGAGCCCAAAAACGGAACCCATATAATTTCGCCATCTCTGTCTGTCTGTATCTTGTAGAGGGGCTAGACAGTTGTAATTTTGCACGGATATATATGTAAACTATGCCGACAAAATGGTACAATAAAAAAATCATAATAATTTTTTTTAGACGTAAAATATGTCTTTTAAAATCAGGTTTGCTGAGACGATTTTTCGATTCAGTGATTTGTTTTTCATTAAAATCGACCGTCCCACTCTAAAATCTAAACCGGTGGGTGGAATTTTTTTTAAAAATTCAGAATTTTAGTAAGTTTATCAAACTTTCTAGGAAAACTATGTCGGCTAAGTTTGCTTGAGAATTATTAGTAGTTTGTGAGATAAGGTATAAAATAAAAACTTACATACGAAATTTTTTCTTGTCGTAATGGCTACGGAACCCTATTTTGGGCGTGTCCGACACGCTCTTGGCCGGTTTTTTTTCGTTTAGGGCCGAATTCGAGTGCAGGTACGATGACCTGGATCGTTGGAGGAGGCCAACAATTAGAATTAGAGGTGTGCGGGCGGCCGGGCGGGCGGGCGCCTGGCGCGGGCGGCGGGCGGCGTGCGGCGGCGGGCGGCCGGCAGTCGGCGGCCGCTCTCCGCGCCTCTCGCATCGCGACGCAGCCGGACCCGGGGACATGCCGGCGCGCCGGGGCCGCGACCCACGTGCGCGACCGCCGCGAGCTCGCCGCGCCCCGCCGACGTCTGCACTCCTAGATCACCACCTATATCACACGCGATTACGCGTCTCACGTCTACCGGAATGTAAATATTTATGGATGTCAGTTTCCAGTTGTTTAGATTGGCTGTGAATTTTAAGGTACGTAAGTAATGTCTGGTGTTTCGGTTTTTGCACGAGACTGTTGTAGACTGTTTATCACGCGTCAATGAATCAACTGAAAGTTTTCAATAAATCAAACAAATAGCATGCACTTATCGAAATCGCATAGTGCTTTGTGCCTTCGAAATGATTGCTAATAATAATGACTTCAGTTTGTGCCGCACGAACCCTTTCTATATTTGGATCAATAGTTTACCATCGCCTAGGTATTTAGAGTTCCGTTTCTCAGATTTTTCGCATCTATCTAGTAATTTATGACGCGATTTAATTAAACATCACGATAGCGCCAAATGCGCCGCCGCGGGAGAAGCGATCCTTCTGTCTTCATAATAATAACAATAGCTCGTGATGTTTTGAATTCTACCTAAACCTGAAAAGATGTTGCGAATCAGTAGACGCTGCTGGGTAGAAAACTTTTCTGTTAAAGCCCTTTACCAAACGAGGAGAACAGAAAGAAAGTTTAAAGCAATTTTTTATTTTACACAATTCTGTATCAGACTGTGGCTTTGCTAAAGTGGCAATACAATTACCTAGAACACTTTAAAAAGTATTTACTCACTTTAAACTTATACTCAAAGCCGCTTGAAGCTTTTGAACGCCTACGCTTAGGGTCTACGAGTTACGTATATTCACTGTAGGTATCTGAAGAAGATGCTGTATTAAGTAGTTACTTTTTTTTGCCCGCGTAATGTATTATGTAGCTCATTCACGCAGTAGGCCGTACTACTATATACGTACGTAGGCCGCGCACGAGTGCAAGGATGTATACTGTATAGCACATGATTCATGAGCCCGTAGCGAGCCAGTCTTTGTGTTTCCCGGCGACTACGGGTCGTAGCGGAGGGAAGTTTACTCGACGCGGGAACGCTTTTCAATATCGACGCGAATACAATCAAATCAAGCTTATAAATAAAATGCAATACATAGCGGTTCAAAATTAAGTAAATAACAATTTTTTTAATGATATATTGTAATATTTTATTGATTGGCATAAATGTTTAGGTGAAAATGAAATCGGCAAGGCGTGTTCGTGTACATGAAGATGCTATACGACATAGGTAATATTTCAACATTTTTATTATATTCGCAATACTTATTCGTAGTTCTTGCGTAGACAATATTTAAAGATTTTAATTTTCGTTATTTGAAATAAAATTCATGATTAATTCTTATTTGCTACTTGTAGCTAGAAATTAAAATTTAATAGACCTTTTTGTTTTTAGTTATTAGGTACCTACTTGCGGCTAAATGATATTCACATAACTGTTACGTAAATAAGTCAATAAATTTAGATTGAAATAATTAACTGATGGGTATAACTTAGACATATAAAGTAAATATAAGAATTTAGTATGATTTCAAGTACTCACCTACATGCTAGAAAAAATCATTTAATACTGTCTCACTTATTAATTGAGAATGACTGACATTTCGAAAACAAGCTTGTTGCTCAGCGAGGTTAATTGCCGAGCCAAAGAAAATTAAGTTCAATGATGTATTCATAAGGACAGCACAAGTAGCGGCACAACTTGAGTTACCGTAATACCTACCTTGATTTTACGACACATTCTCGGAGCCAGCGGCAGCGCTACCAACACCTATGTTAATCAAATATTAATTGCTTGCTTACTTTGGCTTTAAATTAAGCATTTAGATAAATTGGTTTTTCACTTATATCATATACTCGTACATAGGCCCATTACAGTGGAGTAGTTGAGCCGTAATAAAAATTAAATACAATGTTTTAGACTATCGCGATCATTATTAATTTTATGATTTAAATTCGGGTTTTGTAATATCGAACTTCTCTAAAAACAAGGTACGCGAAACAAAACCCGGATTTACATCATAAAATTTAAAAAATAAATGTTAGGAGGCTTTATGAATTAGGTTTTGTGTTTAGTAACAAAATAAAAACTAATCATAATTCCATAAAATTGCTGCTCTACCTACGTTGTGCATACCTACTATCTAGTGCGATATTGATATTTTTAATTTACGATAAGGTTTTATCTACTAGGTGCGTTAAAGTATGTATTATAAGTTGGATTGTACGAGGGGATAGATATTAATATACGATTAACCGACTGACTGAGTCGTCGTGGAATATGGCCGAAAAGTTGAGATAGAAAAAACATGAGATCTCCCTATAAAGCTCGGCATCCGTGTTAGATACAGAAAATTGTGTTTATGTATCTAGTAGTAAAGATAATCAAGAGGAATAAATAATTCAGGGAGAGCGTTTAGTAATTTAATAGGTATGTCTTTTTGTAATTATGTATTACGAGTAGGAATAACATTTCGTAAGGCCTTTCGGGGATTGAGATTAAGATTCATATTTCTTTTAAGGATTGTAAGTGCTGATCTGATAGTTTGAAGACTTTTTACAAGAAAAGTTGCTACCGGAAATGTACCTGTACATTTTAAGAAATAAAATTAAACATTGCGTTATAAAAATAACCCTCGTAGCGCTACGAGAATAATGTCAAGCGATTACAAAAGTGCGAATTCTAACGTGTTGGTTTTTGAAGGGTTTAAAACCCTGGGTTTTTATATTATAGTTTATCAATGGGTATATACGTTCCTATAAGCTCCCGAGGAGAGGGTGTTTATGATTTTCTAAAGCGAGAAAAAAATATGATACTTATAACCAACTTTTAAAATCATACTGACACTTTACATAGAAGGACTGGAAAACAGCACAGGCTAGTCGTTTATAATAAGCTCGAAATCTGAAAACTGAAATCTTTAACTAAGCAATAAAACGTGATAAAACAAATTGTAGGGAATAACAGGTGTCAGGAATGATATATTTCTTATCTTACGATAACTTAAAGATGACATCCGTATCCCTTGTCATGGCGCTCTACAATTAAGCTCTCACTTTTTGTCTGTCCCCGACTGAATGCTCCCTCTCATCCACTCAAAGTTTGACTGGTAGAGATCCCTTAAAGGGATAAGGTCGCCTTTGTACATATATCTCAATGTTTATCAATTGTGTTTGTTTACTTATTTTATACAATAAAGAGTTTACATACATACAATCCAATAAACAATATACATAACATACATACAATGGTTTTTAACATCCGAGGAAAAACGGCGTGTTAGGTACACATTTAATTTAAAATTCAGGGACTATTTTTTTTCTTATAAACTAAAAGAGTTTCTGTAACAAATGATTTGGTAGAAAGGCTTCGCATTGAAAGAGGAATGAAAATAAAAAATGTTTATCGTATACAAAGATCTACAGAAAAGTGTAAGTAGTATGTACAATAAAATTCTGTGACTGAAACTTAAGCCAGGAAACCCTGTGTTATAGGGTCAAGGTAAAAAAACCTGACCAAAGCAATATAATTATGTGACATACTCGTAATGTAGAGTAGATAAATGAATACAAATACAACAATAAATATCACCTCTGGTCCTTGCCTATACAGTGACTACTAATGTATAACTAGGTACTTTTATTATTCTGATACTACCTTGGAAATGTGTACTTATATGAAACTAGTGTCCTACCCCGACTTCGCATGAGAAAAAATAAGTCACAATTAAGAAATTCGGTAATAAAAATCATTAACTTCACATTTTGAAAAATTACAACGTGCACCTCTGTATATATGTATAAAGCCTTCCGTGTAAAATTATCTAACAGATTTATTCATTTACGATGAGGATGAAAACCACATCATAATCCGTTGCGTGGTTTAGGAGGAGTTAGCGGATCACAGACAGACGCAGAGATCTACTTTGTTTTATACTACCTACGTAAATAAATACAGAGATAAAGACTAAATAACTAAATAAGAGAAATAACAATACTTATTAGGTACCGGCTAATAAGTAAGCTAATGTAAAGTTGACCCAATGTTACTTTCAATTCACTGAAGGCTAATTCATGTTGATTCTTCTAGTTAATTTAACCTGAGCATTTGCAAAATAGTACTCTAGATACTTACCAAGCTTCATGAGTAAATTATTTGATGGAAAAAAAAGGAGGAGAACGCCGACTCCTAAAAATAATTTCAAAACAGTTGATGTGTTGATCATAAAAGTGCCTAAGTGAACGTAATTAAAGAGTCGTCATCTGGTATCTTTCTATTTTCTTTTTGAATAATGTCCGTGCCCAGCGCGGCGTCTCTGAAGTCATTTTATCGTTTGATAAAACTTCGGAGTTTCACTTTCCTCTTTTATACATTAATTCCTGAAAAAACGAGTAGTCATCGCGCCACAATAAGACATATTTCATAACAGTTTGGTAAGACTTTGAGAAGCCATTTCAAAACATTTTTATTTTACTGTAATAAAACTTTTACTCGGTGATAAGAAAAGATCTAGATATATTTACCGTGCGTCTATTGAAGTAGGATCTTCATCATTGTCGATAAAGCTCTCTTCCGTAATGGCAAGGCTAGACTAGGGTGTTACAAGTTCGCTATCTTAACCCTTTTCCAGGCATAGTGTTTATAGCGACAACATAAATGTAAACAAATATTCGACCTTGCCGAATTTAGAATATGGTACAAAATCAATTGAAGACTTTAAAAATATGATTTGTTTTTAAATAAATCCCTCATAGGTAAACAATATAAATATATAATATACGTTACGGGTCGTACTTGGTCCAGCGGTTCTCGTTGGCCATACAACGAGGCAATGCCGCTGGGGTGATGGGTACGTTTGGGCCAAGTAGGTACAATGCGGACGGGTCTGGAGTAGTTTTTATTTTCTTATTTTATTTATTACTATTATTATTTTTTCCTCGTTTAGGTTTTTTTGGTATTTTGTATATTTGTTTTTTTTTGTATTACTTATTATTATTTATTTTAGTAGTTGTAATTAATTATTTAATTTTGGTTGATATTGTTTGGTTTCTTTTCATTATTTGTGTTTATTTTGTTATTCTATTTTTGTCATTTTTGTTTTATTTAGTTAGGATTTATCTTTAGTTTATTAGGTAATGTGTATAATATAACATTATAAATTTTCTATTTAATAAATGAATGAGTATATATTTATTTATTGCATTTACATAAATTACATTAAATTGAACAAAACAAAGTCGAATTAAATTACAAAGCATAGTTAATTACCAGAAAATGTCAAAATAAAACAAAATTAATAAAATAATAATAAATAACACTAAAAAAAATATACAATAAAAATATATGATTAATTATAAAACTATGATGAATTTTTTAGTAGCGTGTCTAAGTTAGCGGGGCCTGGAAAAGAGTAAAAAGCAAATCCGGGAGTGAAAGTTCAAAGGTCGTAGCGATCACAAATCAGACTTCCAGTTTGCACGTTTGTACTCAACACTGGAAAATGACCATTATTTTCTTAATTGAAGAGAAAACCAGCAGAATCACATATTGCCTATACTTTCAGCATAGTAAAGTTTTGTTTTTGCAATTTAAGTTATGGTCCCTTTAACCAACCTCCACTTAATTAAATTCAAACATTTAGTTAATGAGCCCAAATTGAGTGAGTAATATAAATGGAAAATGGAACTACTTAAACAGCTAAATAGGTGCGATTTTTCATGTAAAAAAATCAAGCTTGAATTTTTAAGAATGACTAAACTGCAGGTTCAGCTCTCCTATGAAGAAAGTGTTATCGCTACTCTACGGAAACTGTTGGATTTTTGGAATTTTTGGGACAAAAACAATCCAATATCCATCCCAGGGTCTTAAACTACCTCCATGCCTATTTTCATCTGAATCGGTTCAGCGCTTTAAGCGTGAAGAAGTAACAGACGGAAATACAGATAGAGTTGCTTTTGTATTTATAATACTAGTAAGGAGTTGAGTCTAAGGTTCTATTTAGTAGGAGTGGAGCGGAAACATGCAGCAGACCAGTGACATTCGTTGAAATCTAACTTGCCCCCGACCAATTGTAACGTGCTGATAAAACGTGGATTTTTTTAAATATCGAGTCTACTATCCCCTCTTCAATTCAATAGAAACGCATTGTTAAACCCTAAGTCATCTTACTACTATGATTTTTTTAAGTTCAAAAAGTCATGAGCTCTGTAGTAAAAGTAAGGCTTAGGTCTATCAAAAGAACTAGCACAAGGATATTTTATTTATTAATGTGACTGTAACACGTAAGTACCTATCCAAGTAGTGTTTTGCGTCAACTTGGGCATCAAATTTGGTTTAGCATTATTAAATCTTTATAATAACTATTCATATTGTATTCATTGGCATGAGATTTTATATTAAAGCTGAAGGACTCCGTTTTGAGTTCTTTTAAAGACTATGTCTACTCCTTCTTGGCAAAACTCGAGTAAGGTCTATAAACGATTAGAAAGTGAAACCGACTTGAGCTCTAAAATAATTTTAATAGGATTAATTAAAAACTAATACCTATTAAAAATAAAACTTTTTTATAGTTTGGACTGAAATCTTTCTTAAACATTATTTTCTGGTCCGTTTAATTTTCGAAATTTAAGTCTAAATGTTTAATTTTCAGACATGCTACTTGTTCATCAGAGAACGTAAACCTTGGTATTTTTTTTTTCAACTTAAAATATAGTAATTATAATATCTTCTACTCTACTACTACAGGTACCTTTGTTTTTGGTAATTAAGAACGGCTGATATATTAGAAGAAAAATAATTAAGCGTAGTCTTAATGTACTACCGTTAATCAGAATTACGTACAACAATGACTCTCTTTTTCAATATCTAGCCACAATCATTATTAGAAGATCATAAACGTCGGCAAGTTCTCAAATAAAATATAAAATCATAGCGTCTGCATGATTCTACCTGATTAAATATTTAAAATATTACTTCCAGTTAATTTACTCATAAATGCCGCCTAAGCTACGTAGAGTAAGTAATTCAGCTTACGATGCAGCGCTTAAATTTATATGCAAAGTATGCTATTAGTTTTGTTACTACAGCTACGCAACGCAACGCATTTTGTTGAAAACAAACAATCTGCACACATTTCTATCTTCACCAACGAACTATCCTTACTGCTTATCATGTAGTTTGAATAAAGGCATTGAATTTACCGAGTGATAAATTTCCGCTTACTGTCGTCAGCTCGTCTATCTCACCGCGCCACGAAAGTTAAATCGCATGTGCTCAGGGGTGGCTCCACCCAGCGCGAGCGACGCACAGCTTCGCACCCACGAAGACGCGCTTCGTTGGTTCCAACTTTATTTGCGTGCTACATGTTACTTGACTGTGCGGTTTCTCCTTGAAACACCATTAGACTCTACTAAAAAATTAGCTCTATTAAAATATTAATGTTGCTCGATATCTTACATAAGTAAATTGAAAATGTTTATCGATATTATAGTAATGTGCCTAATCCATTAATAAGAAAACATTACACCGCTATCGTAATGCGGCTTTAATTATGTACCTACTCTATTCGCGTGATCCAAGAGGTACCTAGTACGCGTATAAATAGTCGCCTCGATGGCTCCGCAGATGTTATTGACATCGTCTCAGCACGAGAGTAGGGTGGCGACCGCGCTCCGCACTCGCCACACTGCCTGTTCGAGAGCTTCTCGAGTGAAAAATCAAGAACTCTTTGCGGCGCATAATACGAATAACATGGAGCTCGCAAAACAAAGTGGGGGCACCAAAGTCGTTAGTGAGGGGCGAAAATAAAAGGGTGAAGTGGAGTGGTAAGTGGACAGAGTAGAGGTACCGTGAAGTGGAGGTGATGCCCCGTGTTGTCCGCAGTGAGAGCAAGCCTGGCGGCGGCGACCGACTGGCGACGCCGCGGATGTCGCTGCTGGGCAAGCCGCTCAGCTACCGCGCCACGCGTCGCGACGCGCGCTACCGCCGCCTACAATCCAAGTTCTACAATTTCCTTGAACGGCCGAGGGGTGTTAAGGCCGTCCTGTATCATATGATTGTGTAAGTCGTCCGCTAAGAACATTAACCCGATTTCCGTTGCTTGTAAACAAGACTCTACATTTTATTTTATCTGGTCTTTTCCTTGTATATTTTATGGTATCCTTGTTTCTAAATGACTTTATTTGCACGCATAATGCTGTCGTTGTATTCAGAAGTTTATAGTAGAACGTGATCTCAGCAATATAATTAAAATTGGTACTTACTAAAAGTTTGCGCATATGATATATAAAATCTAAATGTAAATTAAAAGTTACCAAGAACACGGCATTAATATTCGTTTGATTATAATTTTCACTGCACCTTTAATCAACATTATGATTGTTTTTAAAAAGAATGGTGTATTTCTAGTATCAGTTTATTACTCGACATAAAAACCAGTTGCGAGTTGGTATGTAATTCGTAAACACTTCAATTTATAACCTACAGCGGATCGGAACCCCGCACTTTATTTTTATGACATAAGAAATGAGACGTTAAATTGATCGATTCGAGGCGCCGTTTATTGTTTTAAGTCGGAAATCATTCACAAATGTGATATTTATAAGATGTTTTATCTACAATATTTTATTCAACTTTAAACCCTGAATAACACGAATAATTGAATAAGCGTCGCTGCTTTGATTCAATCGAATGGTAGTTCAATTGTATTCGAATTAATATTCTTGGGCATGTGCCAAATAGAACGTCATGTTAAAACGTAATCCACATTATTTACACCTACATACAAACTCGTACTTATATCTATAGCTCGCGAGCACGCTGTATTAAAGATTAATTTACTCATTTTCTCTCACAAATTCATGGGACCATTTAGTGTTTAAATTTAATGACTGTAGATGTACTGATCTTGTGTGACAAAGTTTCTGTTATTTGTTCCAAAAGTACATACGTCGCATACAAACCTAAACGGCGTTGCGAGTTTGCGATGTAGTCATATTATGCTTCTGTGACCCTTTTTGCCAAGAAAACATAGTTGAAGTCTGGCGCGAGCTTCTCGACACGATGTAAGGGCTCAATAAAAACATATTTTCTTATTGCCTCACTGGATTTTTGGGACTAAAAAAATTGTATTTCGGTAGGTAAGTATTGTTCAATAATCTAAAAGTTGCTTGCTATTTAAGGTCCCATACTCACAGGGTGACAAATGATAGCGTGAAGGAGTAACAAACGTACACACACACACACACACTAACTAACTAACAAGCTTTCGCATATTTATAATATAAGGAGGAAGTAGGATTTTAGTGTCACTATGTGCAATGTGTGTCTTTGTCTACCACCATCTTGCTCGCTAATCCGGCCGTGAAGCAGCAGTGCATGCACTGTTGTGTTTCGGCGTGCAAAGTAAGACAGCCGCATGAAACTACTGGCTTTTGAGGTATCCCATCTTAGGCCTCTAGGTTGGCAACGCATCTGCAATACCCTTGGTGTTGTAGATGTTTATGGGCGGTGCTGATCTCATACCATCAGGAGACCCACTTGCTCGTTTGCCATTCAGTTGAATAAAAAAAGAAAAGTACTCGTAAACATAGACTAAGAGGCTAAAAGAGCACAAAAAAATCTAATTAACACATTATATATACTTGGTTTGGATAGGTATTTAACTAAATGTAAACAAAACAACGTCAATTGGTGTCTTAAATATTGAAATGCCCCCATTAAACTATCTAAACATTTACATTTCTGTATTGAAATACACTAGTCTTGTTTAGTATTACAATGATAGATAAGTAAAATGTTTAAAATCTTTGAATGTACCCAATATGGCAACTGAAGTTTGTTTATATTTAGTTTCAACTATAGGTACTTATCTTATTTCGAGTTAGCTTATTCTTATATTTTAATTTGCTGAATTTTATCCATAACGTGTCTATTACCACTAAAACAAAAAAAAATTGAGGGGAGTCCATTGTCCAACAAGAAACTTATTATTTTTGTTTTCGTTGTATCTCTAACGCTTGATAATAATCTGACCTGAAACTCAGAATGGTAATAGAGATAAATAAAGATATTGCATATTAACAAATAACAAAAACCACGTCTTGGTCTGCGAAGAATTCGTTATCACGCACCTTTGAGCACTACAGAACCTTCCGGGATAAAAACTGCTCTGTGTCCTTCTAGGGGCCCCAGACGTTCATCGCGACCGGTTGAGTATTTTACGCGTGAAAGCCTAACAATTTTATAAGCATGAAACTACCGTGAGACTCACTCATATTAAATATATTGACCCGGATAACTTACGTCTTAAATCGAGATTAGCTCGACATGTTTCGGGCTAATCCGTAGCCCTTCGTCTTCGGAGCAACGCGACGCCGCTCTGCTCGCGCGACTACCCGACGAAATTGACACCGGCACACAACTACCCGCGTTTTCATCATTATTTTCATTACAACTGTCAAATGTAGGGTAGTACACAACACTAACCACATCGCTTTGTAAAGGTACGTTCACACACACCGATGACGCAGCACGAGTTTTCAAAGACCGGTGGTAGCTGAGAGGGTTCCGGTATATTTACCGTTTATAAAAGGGGTGACGGATAAAATCGGACACTTGTTACGCCGAAAATATAGCATCAAGTCGATTTTCCGTCCTCATATGCAGCTCAGACAGTTGGTACGTTCGCCGAAGGATAAGGAGCCCCTGAGTGCTCCCGGGGTATATATGATTCCCTGTTCCTGTGGCAAAAGCTATATCGGAGAGACTGGACGAAACCTTTCCACAAGGGTATCGGAGCACATACGCAGTATAAGGAAACAGGACGACAAGGGGTCTGCTGTGGCCGAGCACTCAATGGACTCGGATTCGACGCACTATATCAGATTTGATAAGGTATCTGTACTTGCGAGAGAGAAATTTTTCATACCGCGGAAAGTGCGTGAAGCCATCGAGATTAGTCTTCGTCCGAATTTCAACAGGGATAGTGGTGTGACGGTACCTCCGAGTTGGAAAACGGTGTTAAATACTCGTGCTGCGTCATCGGTGTGTGTGAACGTACCTTTACAGAGCGATGTGGTTAGTGTTGTGTGCTACCCTACATTTGACATTCAAAATGAGACATGAAAATGATGATGAAAACGTGGGTAGTTGTGTGCCGGTGTCAGTTTCGTCGGGTAGTCGCGCGAGCAGAGCGGCGGCGCGCAGTGCGCGTGTTGCAGCAGCCGCTGAGTCGCGTTGCTCCGAAGACGAAGGGCTACGGATTAGCCCGAAACATTTCGAGCTAAACTCGATTTAAGACGTGAGTTATCCGGGTCAATATATTTAATTTTATAAGCCTAATAATATACTCACTTTTACATTTATAATATTAGTAATTAGTTTTGGTACCATTGACTGTGTCGTGCATAATTAAATTAAGTAATGCCTGGGGATTGACGTTTGAAATCACATATCTGTGAACATACCACTTAATAAAACCGATTCCATAAAAAATAAAAAAACAACGAAAAATGGAACCGACTACAAAATCCTTGAAAATATCTTTCTAGGTACCTACTAGCTCGAAGTCGATGCCTCAGCACGAGCCAGCAGGAATAAAACAACAGTCGTCTACCTCACCTAGATATACTAGGGGTTTCAATCCCTCCTGCTGGGTCGTGCTGAGTCACCGACTTCGGGCTAGTAGGTGTACCTAGAAAAATATTTTCAAGGGTTTTGTAGTCTCAATTCCAATTTTTGGTTATTTTTTTGGAGTCGGTTTTACTTTTTTGTTAATTTATGATTGGTTTTTTGGAGCATCTTTGTATTTTTTATTTTAACTCCAAATTTGTTACTTTTACGGGTATCCCGTGAAACTATATCAAAAATACAAACTGAGACATGGATGCACAGAAAAACCAGATAAAGAGACCAGTTGCTCTGGTCTCTTTATCTGGTTTTTCTGTCTTCGTACCATTGTCGTCCACTCAGAATCAAAAGAAACAGATCACGTTTTTACTCTGTCGCACCTTGTGGACCTCTGCAAAGTAACGCCTGAATCAATCAATTATCTATAAATATTATTGTTAGAGTAATTTTATGAAAATTCCTGTGACGTAGCTCTTACAGAGTAAGATCAAAAAATCGTTGTTTTTTGAAAAGTTTACTTACATTAAATGTCACCGGGGTTGTCGTAACGTACAGTCACCAGCATTAATATCTGCCACAGCGGAGCGTGCAAAAATATCTGACACGTCCTTCCGGCCCTAGAAATAGAGTCGTATTGGATATTTATGACGCTTGTGTCCGATATGCTGGTGACCGTACAATGACACTAAGGGCGGTTTCAGACTAGCGTTTCATTTGCGTGTATAAGCTCATTTTTGGAAGCGTGTGTACGCGCGTCCAGGTGCGTTTTTGTTTTATTTTTTAACGCACGTTCGGTTTAATTTGGCAGCCATGTAAGCGCGTATGCCAAAAACGGCCGTATACGCGCAAACGCTAGTCTGTAACCGCCCTAAGCACCTAGGTACTATACATAGGTACCTATAGGTACTATAGTAATTATAGGCACAATGTTTTTCTCTCTCAATTTTTGTGTACCCTGTAAAATCAAAGTTCGTATCATAGCGTCCCTCTCATTCTCGAATTTAATAATATTAGCGTCCAGCGGGGCGACAAGATACGAAGTTCGAATTTTGCACTTCGTAGTATAGGGCCTGTGTCTTAATTCTAATTCGATTTTCCTATATCTACGATTTCTCCTTCTCCGCACATCCTGATGGGTAAGCACTGTTAAAGTAGAAGGTTGAGTGGTGGGTTGTGTGTTGTGTGCAGGTTCCTGATGGTGTTCATGTGCCTGTCGCTGTCCGTGTTCTCCACTATCGAGGAGTACGAGGCGCGCGCTGGGATCGTCCTCTTCTACATGGAAACTGTCGTCGTCGTTTGGTTCGCCATCGAATTCTTTTTAAGGTAAATGATTTCTGTCGACTTGAAGGTTGCCTTTAACAGCGCAGCCATTTGTGCACCTATAAATAGTGTATTTTTGCAGAGGATATTTTGGAAGAGAGACTTCGTTTAGCTGGATGGAACTTTAGAGTTACAAGCGGCGAAACTAATTCCTTGCCTTAACCTCGTAAGTTCTCGTGAACTTCATAAAGTACAAATCAATTGTACGAATAACTGCCGAAAGTACTACGTAGAGTACAAATTTTTCAATGAAATAAGAACTTTAATTTTATGTAAGTAATTTCCGAAATAACAAGACATAGAATTCTCCACTTGGTCTGATGTATGATGATGTCTATGTATGTATGACAAAAAAAGTCAGTACTTAGAAGGTTATCTGTCTGTCTCAGGCCAATTATATATCATCATCCCAGCCTATAAACGTCCCACTGCTGGGCACAGGCCTCCTCTCAAAACAAGAGGGCAAGAGGCCATGCTATTTAAAATAATTTGAAGGATTTTTTAAATATGGTTGACAAAATGTTTTATAAATTAATTTGTATTCAAAGTGTAAAGAATTCAACCAAGCTTACCTCTTAGCTAAAAATTGAGAAAAGTTTACAACCACTGGCCACCATAAAATGGAGCGCCGTGACCTTATAAAAAGTAGGGTGGTTTCAGAGGTTTCACTATGAACACTAGAAAAATGTTCGCTAATAATAATAAAAAGGACGGTAATTTCAGAAAAAATACAAACCTATATACATACCTTAAGGCTTAGAAACTCGTTTCCCCTTTGGAATTCGAAGTCACCTTGGATCGTAACTAAGACTAACCGACTCATTTGTTAATCTCTAACTAGTTATCATTTTTATGTGTCATAATACCCAAAACATTCACAAACTTTACTCACTTTTGTATTAGATAGTAAAATAACAACGGTGTGTGTCATAAATCACCACCGTTAGTCGCTTAAGAGCTGGTTCCGCCAATAAAGCCAGGCTATAAGACTGTACAAAAATCAAACAAAAACAAAAGCTCTCAGCTAAAACTCAAGCTCTCGGCCACACCACTACATACGGATAGATGTCCTTGACTTTATTTTTTGCGTAAAGAAAGCGAAACTGGATAAGCGACACTTTTATTGTCTTAAACACAGTCATGTCTAACGTTACAGTCTCACTTTGGACTATGAATGGGCTGGATTTTGCGCTAAATTGAATATGTCTCACTTGCCCCACATTTTTCCTGCTCTTAACATATTTTCGTTAATCTCTGAGATAGTTTGCGTCAGGTGGCAGGTAATCAGGGAGTGGTGAAGCAGGCCCCTTTTTTTCATTAAACAGATTAGACGGCTTCCGACGTTTTATTTATATTAGATTATAAATCTTTCGAATCTAAAAGTAATTTGATTTACAAAGCCACCTATAAATTCACTATTGGCTGGAATCTGTTCTGGTTCAATTAAAGTATTTTTAAAAGTGCGATAGTGAATGTTTTAGAGTTCTGTAGTGAATATGAACTGATGAAAATATACACATACCTGTAATGTTGATTTTGAAGTAAGTGCCTATAGTTTTACTTAATTTTCTCGAATGTACTTTACTTATAAGTAACATTTCTTACTATTTGTACGGTTTGTATTGTACAGTCACCAGCATCAATATCTGACACAACCAAGCATGCATAATTAGGTATCTGATACGACTCTATTACTAGGGTCAGTAGGATGTGTCAGATATTTTTGCACGCCCCGCTGTGGCAGATATTAATGCAGGTGACTGTACCTACAGTTATTAAAATATGTATGCTTAGAATTTCCAGATTATACCTACCCTAATACAAATTATGCAAATGTCACCACGGTACTTTAACAGCATTGTCCTCCTCCACTCCAAACTAAGAAAGTGGGAACATAAATAGAATCTTCAAAGACCGAGGCTCTGAACTTTATGCCAACCTCTTAAACTTTTAAAGATTAATTGCGAAAACGTATTAGAGAAAGAAACAAGACGAGTATTTCTTTTTAATTTTCTTAAATCTGAGTGAACAATAAATGGTTCATCTGAGCGTAACGCGGGCGCGGGCGCGGGCTCCGGCTTTGGAGGAGCACCGAGCAATCCATCCACAATGAGTGACGAATGACTCGCCGCGCCGGGCGCGCAGCTTATCTCCGGCGCTCGCGCCCGCGTTGCGTCAAGCGAAGGGTATTAAGAACTAATGACCGGCCCTCTTCGTTTTATTAAAAGCTGAAATATTAATACTCAATGTCTTGTTTGCTTAGGTTATGGTCGTCAGGATGCCGGTCCCGGTACCAGGGTTCAATGGGTCGTCTCAAATTTTTGAGGCGACCTTTCTGCATAATAGGTAAGTGCTTTATATTATTTATTAAGTAGTACATAGTTATTTAAAATGTAAAATACCTAACGGACAAAACCTCATATTATTATCTAATCAATTCTTTGGGCATAATTATGGTTGATAGGTGTAAGTAAGATCCAGGCTTTTCTTAGGTAATGAATTTGCCACATCTGAAATATGTATTTATTTAATACCTACTACAAACAAGGTTTCATAACCATTCTACTTCTGTCACTCACTCTTGACAGAGTAGTCGTGTTGATTAAGATTGACGATTCGTGTGCAAAAATGGAGAGGTGGTTTCCTCCTGCCTTCCACACCACAGTGCTGGAGTCCGGGGTTTGTAGTTGGCAATGGAGATCGCTGCTGCCCATTGTCATATTCAAATTCAAATTCAAAATTAAAAATAAAATCATTTATTCATTAAATAGGCCATGGGCACTTTCACACGTCGTTTTTAGGGTTCCGGAGCCAAAATGGCCAAAACGGAACCCTTATAGTTTCGCCATGTCTGTCTGTCTGTTTGTCCGTCCGCGGCTTTGCTCAGGGACTATCAATGCTATAAAGCTATAATTTTGCACGATTATGTATGTAAACTATGCCGACAAAATAGTACAATAAAAATTTAAAACAAAAAATTTATTAATGTACCTCCCATAGATGTAAAGTGGGGGTGTTTTTTTTTCTTCAGCCAACCTTATAGTGTGGGGTATCGTTGGATAGGTCCTTTCAAATCATTAAGGGGTTGCTAATACGATTTTTCGATTCAGTGATTTGTTTGCAAAATATTCAACTTTAAAGTGCAAATTTTCATTAAAATCGAGCGTCCCCCCGCCCCCTCTAAAATCTAAACTGGTGGGTGGAAAAATTTGACAAAAATTCAGAATGGTTGTAAGTATATCAAACTTTCAAGGAAAACTATATCGGCTAAGTTTGCTTGAGAAATATTAGTAGTTTAAGAGTAAATAGCAGCCTAAGGTATAAAATATACCTAAACTTGGCAGATTCCGTATAAAATACGAAATCCTTAAAAAAATATAACTTATTTGTTTCGTAATAGCTACGGAACCCTATTTTGGGCGTGTCTGACACGCTCTTGGTCGGTTTTAAACGCTTTAGGAAAAAACCATCATTGCCAAGAAGAAATGCGCCGCAAAGAAACTTGGCAGAAAGTCATTTTTTTTAAATAATTACAAATAAAATACTTAAAAACTTCAGTATACAATTAAAGGAAAAATTACAAGAAAAGAATATTTAAGGTAAGTAGAGGTATTTTAGACGACCAGATGGCCTAGTGGTTAGAGAACCTGACTACGAAGCTTGAGGTTCCGGGTTCGATTCCCGTGTTGGGGCAGATATTTGTATGAAAAATACGAATGTTTGTTCTCGGGTCCTGGGTGTTTAATATGTATTTAAGTATTTATCTATCTATATAATTATATTTATCCGTTGCTTAGTACCCATAACACAAGCTTTGCTAAGCTTACTTTGGGACTAGGTCAATTGGTGTGAATTGTCCCGTGATATTTATTTATTTATTTATTATAAGGTCCCTTAGTCGCCTTTTACGACACCCACGGAAGAAATTAGTCCGTCCTAAAAAAAACCGGGCACAGACTTAATGACTATGAGCTAGTGAAAAAAAGCCGACGGCCCTTTAACATCCCATTCATTCACAAATAAAAAAAAAGAATTAGGTAAAATATAGTCTCTCGAAATTACATAATATACATATATTGCTACCCGTAACGTTTTGGGATAGACGGTGATTAGCCAGTTCGTTAGTGACTCAGTCAATCGGTTAGTACTGAAGTATTTTTGGTAATATAATACAGAAATTACTCCATCGGAGTCGCAGTTTCCTTTGAGACGAAATCTTCGTTATTCATTGGCCGCGTAGTACCGTTACGGTTAGCTAAAAGAACGCGGTATAAAGATAACAAATTATAAAAAAAAAACCGTTACTTCTAAAGAAAGAAAAGAAAGAAAGAAAGAATAAATTTCCTTACCAAAATTCGGCTAAAAATAACAAAAAACCTTATACATATAACTATAACCTTATATAATATATTAAATCTTCTATATCCTGCGTAGTACCGTGGCTGATAGACCGCAGTATTAAAGATAACAAATTATTAAAAAAGCCTGTTACTTCTAAAGAAAGAAAAGAAAGAATAAATTTATTTACCAAAATTCGGCACAACAAACAAAAAAATATATTATACTTAACTAAAAAAAAACAGAAAACCTTATGTAACCTTATATATTAAAGATTCTATATCCTTTTAGTATTGAAGGGGCAACATATCGATTGTTGAATAATAGAACAGGTTCATAAAAAAAATGTTATGAAGGCATCTTTCAGCTAGGAACAGGAAAATAACAACCGCGAAGAAAAGTTGCTCTGAAACGTAAACAAATATCATAAAGCAAAAATAATAAAAAAAATGTAGGCTGTATGTAGATGTACAGTCATCCTCAACATTTCCAAGTAAAAGTCACGTTCCGTCTATAAACCGTGGCGAAGTGACCCTATTTCAGGTGCGACCAATCTGCCGCGACCTTCACATTTTCGGCCGGTCTCCCCTGGCGCTAGTTCGTGCGGCCGCCGCGCTCTCGGGGGAGCCGGCCCGCCCGAGACCAGCCTTGTTGCCTCGTTACCTTGTTGCCTTGTTGCCTCGCCGGCAAACATAGCCGCAACGCACCGCATGATACCCACTCCTCCGCACCGACCCCACAAACAACTACCTACCGCAACTCGCAATTGTTTCACCACTTCCTGTGATCATTTAAATTTCAACAAAGTAGATTTCATTGTTAATGTATCTACCCCTACCGATTTCTGAACAAGCTAGATAAAACCGCTTTACCAATTGATGAGGGGATCTCTCTACCTTATTAAGTTACGTCGGCGAGCGAAGTACGGCACAGACCTCTATAAATTCGTAACTGCGATGCAATATTCGTACCCAGTGGGTAAAGTAGTGCTATGCTACCGACGCCGACGCCGCGGATTCTAATCTGCGCGCAGCAATCACACTTAATCGCTGCATGAATACTTGTAGGTACTATTTAAAGTTTAAATTTTAAACACTTGATTTAAAAATCTTACATATTATATTAAGTTATTAGAAACCAGGATGCTTAAAAAAACTTAATGCGGTATATTACTTTGCCCAATAGGGGATAGAGATTATAATGATTATATGTATAATGCCCGGGCAATGTAATTAATTGAATAGTTTTTATCAAATTGCTATCTCATATTGGTCATTATTCATAATGTCCGGGCATTATCAATAATGACCAATTTATCACTTGGTCCACAACATATACGAGTATATCACATGTGGCATACACATTAAGGTACCGACTATCACGGGTAGATGTCAACATCACGGACAAATCTTATTGCGTAGGTATATATACCTAGTGCCATCCACGAAGACACTTCATTTTGACAAAATTAGACATTAATGACATTGTAATAAGAACCACGACACGCGTCATCGTGAATTACTCTACCTATAAGTAAGTGTTCACTGTACCCACCCAATAAATGGTATATCAAATGTCAGGTATTCCGTCCGCTTGGTATATCAAAACGATAAGTATATATTTGAACACATCAAACGCTGCGAAAATTACACTCATAATCACTGTTTATTAACCTCTGGAACGACACTAGAGCAATATTTCTCGCTAATCAGTATTTGCTAGGAGAATTACGCTAGTTCTTTACGAGCCCAATACACCGAGTAAACTGGCAGTACTTCACCACGAAAACGGGTAAGTGTGACAAATCAATATTGAACGGAAATCGTTTAATGTGATTCTCTCGATAAGCGCACTTATCAAGGATTGTAACTACGCTTTGTTGGTTTTGGGAACTTAACTCCCTATTGATTCTAGAATAGGCATCACTCATTGCCGACGAGGCCAAATAGTCGGTTGCTCGCGTGATGAACAAAATCATCCATCTTATTTTTCCATTATTACAAGTAAAGAAGATATCTTCTGCCGTGCAGCAATAGTTGATGTGCCTAAATAGACAACCCGCTGGGGAAATTCACTATTGAACAAACATGATTAGGTTTTTACATTGTAGATCTTATCATCTCATTACTCATTACGAGTAAAGTAAAAACAAACCAATTTAGTGCCCTTTTTCCTAGAAAAAATTAAAGCTCTAACCGAGTACCGTAGACCGGATTAACAATTCACTTGTTATTTAAGTTGACTGACAGCAAAGTGGCAGGAATTATTTATTTCAATTAGCATGTTAAACAGTTCAACTTCGCACCTTGTCAATTCCCACTGTCGCTTAAGCACTGATTAAACCCTTGTCAAAGCTTAAGTATAACTATTATAATTTAAAATCTTTGAAATATGCCTCGCTTCGTAGCCGGCTTTATATATTATTTGTTGTGTCTTCGAGTACAGTACGACTTAGTTGTTGATTTTGCTTTATTTTCATACTTATAATTTGACAAGTAGGTACCTACGTATTTCACACATGCCAAATCAGAAAACGTATATAGATTGTTGTGTTGTACAGTCGAGTTCATAAACTTGTGAGCAAAAATTTGATAAAAATATCTGAACACGACTCTATTGTTAACGGCCGGCATAGAAGCGTGTTCAGATATTTTTGATAAAATTTTTGCTCACTTTATGAACTCAACTGTAATTGTCGGCTCACCCGTGTCGCCCGTCACTCGTGTCGCTTAGCGCTGGAGTTCAGTTACAGAGTTGCGAGTACTTATAAAAGGGATTTTCATCTCTCATAAGTACTCAGAAAGTTAGATAAATCATATTCGACATTAGGGAAGCACACCCCTTAGCTTCCAAGGTATGGTCCCAAAAGATAAAAATAAATTTAAATTAATAGGGCATAAGTGTAACGTGGCAAACCTCCGCGGTGCGCAACTGGCCGCTTACAGAAAAAAAAAAATCCGAGGCTACCTTATCACCCTGCCCTGTTTCTCTACCTGTCCTAGAAGTCTCAGGCCAGTGTTTTTTTTAATTTATCTACAAGAGCAGTGCTGACTGAAATAATTGTATATATTTTTCTTTTGTATTATATTTTTTTTCTCCGACCGGCTAGCCGGTTACATAAGAACAAATGCGTACTCATCCTACACGGCCTATACGTAGTACAAATTATTAAGTTCTTTTTTCAGGGTTCCGTAGTCAACTAGGAACCCATATAAAAAGTTTCACCATGTCTGTGCGTCTGTCTGTCTGTCCTCGGCTAAGCTCAGCATTGGCATGAATATACATATCATTCACGCCGACAAGGTGATAAAAAAAAAGTTTTTTTAGGGTACCTCTCATAGACGTAAAGTGAGAGTGACTTTTTTTCTCGTCTAACCCTATAGTGTAGTGTATCGTTGGATAGGTCTTTTAAAACCATTGGGGGGCTTTTCAAGACGATTTTTCGATACAGTGATCTGTTTGCGAAATGTAAAGATGAATCTGAGTTCTTCCATCTATCCATCCACCTATCCATCCATCCATGTTCTTTGGTAAAACATAAATATTTTGCGGGAAGCCACATTTCAGCAATACTACGTGTATTCTACCCTGCCAACATAAAAGGGCTACTTAATTCTTCATAATGAACTCTTGACACCTAACGTCATTTATTGTAAGTTAGGAGGGTAGGATTATAATTAAGACGGCTTTTGTACTAAGCACATATTTTCGATAAATATACTTATAGTAATTGTTTTGGAATTCGTTAAGAACTTTCATCCCCATATTATCAAGTAAATAGGTCGAAATTTTGAAAAGCGCCGGAACAAATGTTTTTAGGGTTCCGTTCCGTAGCTCAAGAGGAAAAAATGGAACCCTTATAGGATCATTTTGCTGTCCGTCCGTCCGTCTGTCTGTCAAGACCCTTTATCTCGTAAAGCGGAGTATCGGTATCGAGTTGAAATTGAAACCCTAAACTCAGGTCAATAGGCCCGAAAGCTGTGAAAAATCAAACTTCTAAGTCAAGGCAATCAAAAGCTACAGTCATTAAAAAGGTGTTTCCATGTAAATCACCTTAACAGAAATAGTAATAGGGTACTTCCGGTTGTCCTGGAAACTTGGAATTTTGCATAAAGGTAGCTCTTATAGCTCAATAGATAAGAAAAATCTGAAAATTATAATTTTTCATGTCTGACTGTCTATGTCCAAAGTACTACTACTATGTCTAACTACTATGTCTAAGCCATCTAAAATGACCCCACATTGCGTACATTTTGATTGAGCTTAAACGGCTCTGCTAACACTACATCATCCCCTCTGCTAACATCACCTCGCAGGTAAAATTTTTAAAATCACTTGAACAAATATCTATTTATTTCTTGTAAGTGTCCAAATGCCAAGTTTCATAAAAAACCATCGATTTATCTTCGACAACGACGATCTTCCAGGTAAAGTTTCATCCCCTATTTCACTCCCTCACAGGAAGAATTAAAAAAAATGCGCAAACAATATCTATTTATCTCTTATCACGTGCCCAAATGCCAATAAGTTTCATAAAGAACCATCGATTTATCTTCGACAATGACGATCTTCCATATAAACTTTCATCCCCTATTTCACCCCCTCACAAGAAGAATTTTAAAAAACGCGCTAACAAATGTCTATTTATCTCTTATCACGTGCCCAAATGCCAAGTTTCATAAAGAGCCATCGATTTATCTTCGACAATGACGATATTCCATATAAACTTTCATCCCCTATTTCACCCCCTCACAGGAAGAATTTAAAAAAACGCGCGGGCAAATATCTATTTACTTCTTATCACGTGCCGAAACGGCAAATTTAATAAAGATTCATCGCTTTATCTTCGATGATGACGACCTTCCATATAAATTTTCATCCCTTATTTCACCCCCTCACAGGTCAAATTTTAAAGAAAGCTCCAACAAACATCGATTTATTTCTTATTAAGTGCCTAAAAGCCAAGTTTCATGGTTTTATCTTCGACAACGACGAACTTTTACCTTCTAAACTTTCATCCCCTATTTCAACCCTTCAAAGCCTCTTTTTCGCAATAAATGATAGCCTATGTTCTTTCCCAAGGTCTATTCTATATCTGTACCAAATTTCATCAAAATCGGTTCAGCGGTTTAGGCGTGAAAGCGTAACAGACAGACAGACAGACAGTTACTTTCGCATTTATAATATTATAGTATGGATATATATATATATATATATATATATATAATTATTGAGTAGCAACTCCGATGGTCAACTGTGGTCTTCATCATCAGTTCCACTTCACCAAATGATGATTTTCAAAAGCAAATGCACGAGTTACTATTAAATATATCAAAATTACCATAGGCTTCCCTACAAAATTTGAAGAGTTCCCTCGATTTCCTTAGGATCCAATCATCATATCCTGATTTGGTGCTTATGGGACCTAATTGAAAGCATTCCTAGACGAATGCAAAAAAAATGTTCAAATCGATGCATAAATGACGGAATTCTGAGGTACTTAACAAACATAAAAAAACATACAACCGAATTTATAACTTCCTCTTTTTTTGAAGTCTGTTAAAAATATACCTAAACTTGGAAGATTCCGTACACAATACGAAAAATCCTTAAAAATATTACTTGAATTTTCATAATGGCTACGGAACCTTATCTTGGGCGTGTTCGACACGCTCTTGCTGGCCGGTTTCGTAAATTAGAGTCATATTACACATACTTTTTTTTATTGTTCGTTAAAAACTATTATCAATAACGCCATGAAATGAAAATAGAGTGCTTAGCTGGAGATTATACTATATACCAAGATTACACTATAACTAGCTTTAACCCGTGGCTTCGCACGCGTAAACTATTCGGTCTTGTAGTTGCAATTGAACTTTTCGGGGTTTTACAAAATTCCCCTGGAAATTTCCAAAATTTATATCGTGGTCTTCATTGCGGTTGTGTTGTGAATAACTGTACAAAATTCAGGACCTAAACCCAGTGCTGAAATTTCTAAAAATTTTCCCTATCCAAATTCAAAATTCAAATTCAAATCATTTATTCAGTAAATAGGCCGCAATGGCACTTTTACACTACCAGCGCTTTCGGAAAGACCATCATGCCAAGAAGAATGCGCCGCAAGAAACTTGGCAGAAACTCATTTTGTCAAAATAAAATAATTACAAATAAAATACTTAAAAACTACAGTATAAAATTAAAGAAAAAATTACAAAATAATAATAGGGATGTATGGGTCCCTTAGTTACAAAACTATCCCGTGGGAATATCGGGATAAAAAGTAGCGTATGTGTTATTCCAGACGTCCAACTACCTACATACCAAATTTCATTACTCTAAGCTCAGTAGTTATCATTTCTAGATTTTATCCCTATCCCGTGGGAGTATCGGGGTAATTCCAGAGGTCCAGCTACCTACATACCAAATTTCATGGCTCTAAGCCCAGTGGTTGTTATTTCGAGATTTTATCCCTAGGTATCCCGTGGGAATATCAGGTCAAAAAGTCGTTTGTGTTATTCCAGACGTCCAGCTACCTAAATACTAAATTTCATGGCTCTAAGCCCAGCGGTTGTTATTTCAAGATTTTATCCCTAGGTATCCCGTGGGAATATCGGGTCAAAAAGTCGCCTATGTGTTATTCCAGACGTCCAACTACCTACATACCAAATTTCATTACTCTAAGCTCAGCAGTTATCATTACAAGATTTTATCCCTATCCCGTGGGAGTATCGGGGTAAAAAATAGCCTATGTGTTATTCCAGAGGTCCAGCTACCTACATACCAAATTTCATGACTCTATGCCCAGCGGTTATTATTTCGAGATTTTATCCCTATCCCGTGGGAATATCGGGATAAAAAGTAGCCTATGTGTTATTCCAGACGTTCAACTACCTACATACAAAATTTTATGACTCTAAGACCAGCGGTTGTTATTTCGAGCTTTTATCCCTATCCTGTGGGAATATCGGGATTAAAAGTATCCAGGTTATAAACTAACTTTTCGCCAAATTCATCCAAATCCGTCCAGCCGTTTCAGCGTAAAGAAGTAACAAACATACTCACTCACTCACTCACACAAACTTTCACATTTATAATATTAGTAGGATTAGTAGGATTATCGCCACCTATGCAGTTCGCTAATCGATCTACAAGAAACATACGAGTACATCTGTGTACATACTTACATACAGATATTTTTGAAAACATTAAAAAATGTAATCTTAATAATTGCAACTATAAAAATTATTTTGCGGCTCGTAAAGATTTGTTACCTATCACTCAATCTCATGCCTCCGTCTGCATTTCATAACATTGCATTAAATTTTGAAGGACTATCATGGACATGTGTTAAAGTAGGTAACCGTTTGTGTTTGGTCTTGTATCTGTCGGCGGCCGATCGTTAAATCCGCCAGATCACGAAATTCCTAGGCATATCGTGAAACGGCGCCATTTCATGTTAATATCATGCCTAAATGCCTAGAAGTTGGCCAGGCATATCACGATGTGCCTAAGAAACAATACGGCAGATCGATTAGAGCAACGCGTTCGTCGATATTCCTAGATCTATACCGAGCACATCGTGATATACCGAAAATAAGAAAAATTTAGGTACGACGAGCGAAGCGAGGAGTGTTTAGTATGAATTGTGACCACAACGCACAAGCCGAGCGAGCGAAGCGAGCGTGCCGCGGCAGCGGCCAGCGAAGTCCAGAACCGATATGGCGGCGTTTCATGATATGCCTAGGTATTTCATGATATGCCACGGTATTTCATGATCTGCCTAAACTGGCCATTTCACGATTGGCCGCCGACATATCTTTTGCTTATTTTAATTTTTTCGTCTTGTTTCGATCTTGTTTGATTTTCATATGTTTTATACAATAATAAGAGTTACAATACAATACAATACAATTTTCAGTTCATTTTACCTTAACAACTGTTAGGTATTATATTGCACGCGGGTTATTGATTTTTTAAATTATTATTTTTATTTATGAATCTCGTTTAGCTATTGCCATTAGCTAAGTGATGATGCCATTACATTATTATTTGTTTAAAAATATATACCTCGTTGAGTTTCTTGCCGGATTCTTCTCTTGCTTGTTATCCTAAATTGAATAAATATATTTTGACTTTGACTGACTTTATCATATTACAAAATTAAGTTTGGGAGCTATGTATGTTCACCAACAAATTGTAGTTTCAATTCAATGTTATAATAAAATAGCGAAACATCAAAAGTATAATGGTGTCTAAAACTTTTCATATTGTACCAACCTCATCAAGTCTTCTCCGCATTTCCTTGGGGGACCCCTTCGATGGGGTACGAAAACGAAACCCCTCGGTCTGAGGACCGTTATCACATGTTGAGTTATTGTAACGATCAATCATGCTCGATTCGGAACGTATATCGGAGCGAATCAATTTGAAAGATTGAAGAAGGTGTCATAAGAGCCAGGTACTGTAGCCGCTAACGAAAAACATTGTAGGAAACCGCCACTTCACGATATTAGCTACCTCAATTTTACTCCTACTTATTTATGCCAAGATATACGTACAACATGGGATGCACCAAAAAAAAATAACCTATAGTTTTTATTTTATTTTTGGATATTTTAAGATACCATTTTCATTGATTTTTAATTTGGATGAGTATTTAATTTTTTATATTTTTTTACAAAATACGCTGGATGACGTCACAGTGAGACAGCCACTTTCCATTGCCTAGAAAAATTCAGGTCGTACATAACATAATCTGTGGCATTACAATTTGACAATAATTCAAGCACGGCTTAGGGTCCTAAATGAACCATGACAAATAGTTTTATTTATTTCTCTTCTTTTAGCTTCGGTTATTCCTGTTTGTTTAATGGTGTGATAGTAAATAGATCATCCCAGCCTATATACGTCCCACTGCTGGGCACAGGCCTCCTCTCAGAACAAGAGGGCTTGGGCCGTAGTTCCCACGCGGGCCCAGTGCGGATTGGGAACTTCGCACGCACCATTGAATCGCTTCACAGGTTTGTGCAGGTTTTCTCACGATGTTTTCCTTCAACGCAAAGCTCGTGGTAAATTTCAAATGTAATTCCGCACATGAATTTCGAAAAACTCAGAGGTGCGAGCCGGGGTTCGAACCCACGACCCTCTGCTTGAGAGGCGATAGGTCAAACCACTAGGCCACCACGGCTGACTTGTAACGTAGTAACTTAATAATTTAATTTGTAAAATACATTTGAAATACTCGTATACATTTCGGACTTTACGATAAATGACAGCCGGGTGCGCATCATGTTATTAAAGTTCTATCTTTGTCACTCTTTGCTATTATAAGCAGGACAGCAACATTTCAAACTGTCGATTTGCTTAAGAGTGTAGACCTGCTTTAGAACTACCTTTGTGACGCGACACTGCAGGGGTCAAATGAGGGTCATTACTTAAATTTTGTTTATTTAATTCAGTTTATCACATTTTTGTATTCTGATTTCTGAAAACGCTTCACAAAGCCTATTTCTCCAAATGGTTTTCGATTTATTATATGTTGCCAAAAATTGGGACATCCCAATTCAGAGTATTCAGATTCATACTATATTTTTATTATACATTAAAAAAAATCGATATAGTCAAAAATCATATTTTAGTTGAAACGTTTTAGTAAGTTTACTTATTATCTCCGGGCGTGTGCGTACATAAGCCGTGGTGGCCCAGTGGTTTGGCCTATGGCATCTCAAGCAAAGGATCGTTGGTTCAAACCCCGACTCGCACCTCTGAGTTTTTCAGAATTCATTTGCGAAATTACATTTAAAATTTACCACGAGCTTTATGGTGAAGGAAAACATCGTGTGGAAACCTGCACAACCTGCGAAGCAATCCGCACTCGGCCCGCGTGGGAAGGGAACTACGGCCCAAGCCCTCTCATTCCGAGAGGAGGCCTGTGCCCAGCAGTGGGACGTAGGTATATAGGCTGGGATGATGATGACTTATTATCTCAAAGGCGAATTCACAGTAAACCTTGACCGAAATAATGTAATTGGTATTGGTCTCAAAAAAAACGATGTTTATTTTTATATTTTTTTTTCATAAAATAGGCGAATTTAAGACACCTATTTGAAGGATTTTGGTTTTAGTTGCCTTTAAATTTTTTTATCCTATTTAGAAGTTACCGGAATTATAGCCTCCCATAGCTGCCACGGCGTTAAAAACTAAGTTTCTCTTTGCCCATCACAATTGTTAAAAAAAAACCGGGCAAGAGCGTGTCGGACACGCCCGAAATAGGGTTCCATAGCCTTTACGAAAAAAATAAGTAATATTTTCCAAGGATTTCGTATTTTATACGGAATCTTCCCAGTTTAGGTATATTTTATACTTTGCTATTTACTCTTAGGGGCTGTTTCACCATCCATTGGTTAGTGTTAACTGGCGGCTAGGTGTGATGCCGTCTATATTTGTTTTGTTCGAATAGACGGAGACGGCATCACATTTAACCGTCGGTTAACACTAATCAAAGGATGGTGAAACAGCCCACAACTACTAATAATTCTCAAGCAAACTTAGCCGTTATAGTTTTCCTTGAAAGTTTGATATACTTACTACCATATAGAGGGGGGGGGGACGCTCGATTTTAATGAAAATTTGCACTTTAAAGTTTCATTATTTCGCAAACAAATCACTGAATCGAAAAATTGTCTTAGCAAACCCTTAATGGTTCTAAAGACCTATCCAACGATACCCCACACTATAGGGTTGGATGGGAAAAAAAACAGCCCCACTTTACGTCTATGGGAAGTACCCTAAAATTTTTTAGGTATATATCCATGCAAAATTACAGCTTTCTAGCATTGATAGTCCCTGAGCAAAGCCGCGGACGTACGGACATACAGACAGACAGACAGACAGACGTGGCGAAACTATAAGGGTTCCGTCCTTTTTTACCATTTTGGCTCCGGAACCCTAAAAACGTAATGGCTTCTGTCACCTGGCAGTGTTAGAATTAGGTGGTTTAGTTAGTTTAGTGGAACTACTGCCCATGCTCTCTCATTCTGAGAGGAGGCCTGTGCCCAGCAGTGGGACGTATAGGCTGGGATGATGATGACGCGCCGACAAAGTACCGACGTCCGACACGTCTTCCAAACCGATACCGAGCGCACAGAAAACATTCAAGAGCGGCACCGACAATAAGGTACCTTTCTTACTAAACTTTAAGGGATGTTTTTACTCATAAAAATCGATTTAAAAACTTGTGTCTCTGTCAAATTAAAATTTAGACCCTGCTTATTAATATAGAGCAAAAAAAGAAAAAAGGTTTTTTGACATTTTACTTTAAGCGCGATTATCTTGGAAACTAGAACCGACAACAAGATACCTTTTCCCAGATAACGCCACATAACATTATAACGTTTATTTACGATGAAAGTCAAACAAGGTCAAACGTTATTTTTGCACACGATCATTTAGTATTTTTTTACAAAAATGTTATAAAATTATTGAATAAACCTAATCCTCGAAATGGTTTTGGAATTAGACCACGTTGTAAAATAGTGATCAATGCAATAGGTGAATACAAGGGTGAGAGTTTCTCCTTCAATTATTTTATCACAAGACACAGAATAAGAAAGTAATGGCAAGAGTTAAATCAAAGTCACAACATTTCGACATCAATCTTCAGAAATTCATCAGCATTCAGGCTTATAAGTTTCGTCAGCTTGATTGGCGATATGATACCTACTTAGATAACGTGAACATTAATGTTAAGCGTTCGCCATTTACCTATATGTAAAGAAATGTGTACCTACACGTATATGGTAGTACGTGGGAGGGAAATATGGCATCTGGCGCATACATCACTTGTTGTTGTATTGTATTTGTTGAAATTATCATAAAAACATCGTAACCAACAGACGCTATAAGTTTCGTTTTGCGGCGAACTGAAACACGCCTACCTAAGAAGAATAAGCTTGCTATTATTTAAAGTTGCCTTAGCAATCAAAAGGCGAAACGGAAATTAGGAACGTTTTTAGAACTTTTTGTCTGCAATTAGTGATTCTAATTTAAATGCGTATAAGTATTTTTATAGTATTTTATGCAACAGTTGTATAACAGGCTTCAGAAAAGCTTGAGTGGCGTGAGTTACGATGTGAGTTTTAGCGAACATCGTAAGAAAAAAACGCCACGAGCTTTTTTTGACTTACGTACAACGTTGCATACAATACTTTTTCTTCGACTGGGTACTTATTAATTACAATATAAAATTAGAGAAATAGTAAACTTTAAACGTTTTCATACTTTAGTAAAAAGTATGGCAAACGCAAAGAGAAGGTAAACAACAATAAACAAGTGAGAAATATGAAAATGACAAAATTTGTCTAAGTTCAATTTTGTTTTTGATTAACGTTTACTTGCCCGTCACGATGTTAAAAATACGCGTTACTTAGTTGGCAGGCTATATGGATTATGTTCGGAAATTTTTATTCTGTATAAAAACCATATAAAATATGTAACTGGCTGCACCTTAGCCTGTAACCTATGCGTGGTTTCACGGGATACCCGTAAAAGTAACAAATTTGGAGTTGAAATAAAAAAATACAAAAAGAGTCTAAAAAACCCAATCATAGTAATAAATAACTTTCTGCTTGTGCAACAATATACTATAAACTAGTGTGTTGTGAATATTTAGTATTGGCTCTGTGCACGACATCAGCCACCTAGCGTCCGCAACTTTTTTGGCTCTGATGCTCTGACGTTTTGTAATTTCATCGCGACATTGTGACAAAAATCAAACCTATAACGTATTAATTTATAATACAAAATTACTGTGATGTGTGTGTGTGTTTGGGTGGACAAAAGGTTGTGAATTCATTTTTGGTCATTATAATTAAATGAGGTAAGAAAAATTTATTCAAGTGTGTTTTATTTTCGTTATGTTAGGGTTTGTTACTTCATGTTTAGTTGTACTTTTATTGTAAAACGAAAAGAAAAGCTATCTTATTGATTTCTTTGAATAATAGTAAAATTATATAATTGTTCTTATATCGCTAGTAATAAATTAAATATCGTTTTCAGATCAAAATGAGTATCATTTTGAAGACCGGTTTTGTGAGTATCACCAGTATACAATTTCAACCACAAACCGTTTCATAAGGAAAATTGTTGCTGGGCATGTCCGAGATGTAGAGGAATTAAGAACAAAACAGGGACAGTGTTCAATAATTCAAACTGGCATCATAACACAAACATCTATTACTAAAATTAGGTAATTAAAGTCTATATATACAAATTGCTTTGTTAATGACAGATTCATATGAGTATGACAGATGGCAGAGCCTAGATTATTTCTTCTTTTGGCCACTATGAGCGCTGCGATAGATTTCATTACCCCCACCTAGTACTTCGCACCCTTCCAGTACCTACTTCCTAATACAACCAAATTTTGGGACGGAAATAGCGGGCTTTATAAGCTTAAAATACTGTTTTAATCATAAATAATGGCACACTCGTGACATACAACCTAAGTACGTGTTATTATGTTATGTATTTATGTTGGTGTTATAAAAAAACTATTACGGTGTGATAAAAAGGAACTAAAATTCCATCACAGTCGGGAGCCTCGCTTTTGGGCTAAGTTTTCTGTTTTCTGGAAAATTGCGATGATGGTGTATTTGTGTTATTATAAGCCAAATACTCGGGCCGCGCCTGCTTCGGTGTCATTTACTATAGTAGGTATAAATATAGTAATAGTAATTTAACTCTAGACCAAATTAATTTTGGTCAAAGTAACATTTGTACAGCAACTGCGAAAGACAAGGATTGCGAAAACATAAGAGTAAATCTGGATTAACTCGTATGTTGCGAATTAGGAACTTCATACCTACCTAACTACATATAGCAACAAGATAAACATAGACATATTTTTTTATTTCAAGTTGTAAACATGGACATAATCACATATTTTATTAAATTTAGTTAATATAAACATTACTCCTGCATAGAAATTTAATGGTGTAGGTACCTAGGTATATGAAGTTCCCAATTCGCAGATTTACTCGTATGTTTTCCTAATCTTGGTCTTTCACATTTGCTGTACAAATGTTACTTTGAGCAAAAAGGAAGTAATTTGGTCTAGAGTTAAATTGACATACGCACTGTAATTACTTGGTATTTTTATCTTAACCAGATGAACTAATAGACTG
This sequence comes from Choristoneura fumiferana, assembly GCF_025370935.1. NCBI lineage: Eukaryota > Metazoa > Arthropoda > Insecta > Lepidoptera > Tortricidae > Choristoneura > Choristoneura fumiferana. Next base: position 11,852,548 of record NC_133489.1, read on the forward strand.
GCCAGCGTAAGCTGTCCACGAGAACTACGGTATATTAAAAAAATGAGGCTGACAACACTTGCTGTACACTGATTAAACGATGTTGATACTTAGAAATTATTTAAAAATTTAATCTAGATATTAAATTATAGTCGGGACTTTTCAAGCTGCATCATAATTCATGTAGTAATGTGTGAAAGTTGATAATGCACTTAAGAGTCCTTGGTAAATTTTGCACATCTCTAGTCTAAACTAGGGCTTCCAAATACCGGACTTTTTCAATACCGGTATTAATACCGGAACAATTTTTTCTAAGTAGGTAAGTCTTAAGTAGGTATTTTTTAATACGTCAATTATCATTTTTTCTTAATCTTTTAACATTTT